>NC_086345.1:17384491-17750556 GCF_032445375.1 Bacillus rossius redtenbacheri
ATAGTAGGGGCAAGCATGTTTCGCGAAAAATTCTGAACGCCTGTTAGACTGCAACAGGGTATACCTGCAACAGCTGTTTCTTCCTTATGATTGGCGGCCATCTGCGAGAGAAGTCGTTGCCTTGTTTGACCGAGCCACTCAGGACGCGTTTCCTTCCGCGTTGGATTACTGTGATTGGTGTTGCGACAATCGACATGTACCTGGGAGTAACTCACCCTATCACGGAACACAAACGACGCCACAGTGTTTTAACTTTCATCTAGACTCGGAATCTTTTCGCGAAGTATGCATGCGGGTCGTTACCACATCGCCGAAATACCACAACGCCGAACGTACAATAACGCCGAATGCCAAATTGACCGCAACGCCGACAGCTAGAAAACTGCTGTGTACCACAACGCCGAAATACAGTAACGCCGAAAAATGTTGCTGCGGGGAGGGGGGGGCCACAGGATCAAAATTAAAAACAACTGAATGAATTTGTGTGCTAACCTAACCTTTGTGGCAGTCCTGCAATGACATTTTTTCGGGGTTAATGTATTTCGGTGTTGTGGTACACAGCAGTTTTCTAGCTGTCGGCGTTGTGGTCAATTTGGCATTTCGGCGTTATTGTACGTTCGGCGTTGTGGTATTTCGGCGTTGTGGTGCGTCCCCATTGCATACGAACTGGACCTAGCTCAATGCCACTTTGTTGAGCCAAAGTAAGTCACCCACAGCTACACTCCGATCGACAAATATTCACGCCTCTTAGTTGAACATTACACATTTACACACTCGTGGGCTCGTAACTATAATACGGCGTGTGATTTAGTTAATGAAATAATAATTCGTGACAAATGATTACCCATGTCAAAATAAAGTTCGAAAAGCATGTGTGGAAGTGCGCAAGCAAGTATGCAAGAGTCTAAAAGTGTGCGATAGTGCAAGTGTGCAAGGTTGCAAGTGCGCAAGTATGCTGCGTAATTTCTACCTTTCCCTGCCGTCTCCTCTACCGATTTCCCCACCACATTTCCCCTCGTGCGATCGGAATTTCCGTAACGCTCGAAAATTGTTACCCCCTCAGCAAAGAGGTTTCACTTTAAAATAAACTTATAGTTTAAAAAACTTTTAAAAAAACTTTTATCGTTGACTGAACTAAAAATAAAAAAAATTAAAATGAATAATTTTTTGTCTAACAGCTAAATAACGCATAACAACCCTGTATGACTAAAAGCATGGGGTGTTCTTTTCTTTCATTTTTGTAATGACTAGGCTATATCCTAAAATTTTCGTACTGATTATAACTAAAATTAATGATAGAAAATCTACTAAAAATCATTTTGTTATTACTGATTTAACATTTAAGACAAACGATACCAAGCCCCCACCCCACGCTATCAAGAATCTGTACCAAGTATTTGAAGCCTAAAAAAAATATATTTAAAAAAAACATACGTTTAAAACTCTTTTTTTTTTTTTTTTTTTTACAATTCTAAAAAAATGGACTGATACTATCATCCCTCAGG
Organism: Bacillus rossius redtenbacheri; assembly: GCF_032445375.1. Classification (NCBI taxonomy): domain Eukaryota; kingdom Metazoa; phylum Arthropoda; class Insecta; order Phasmatodea; family Bacillidae; genus Bacillus; species Bacillus rossius. The sequence goes on from NC_086345.1 coordinate 17,385,997, forward strand.
GTATTCATAACAGCTTTTCGAATATCTTGGGCAGTTTAAAAATCGTCAGAATATATTTTTTTTATTTTTCTTTTGCAAACGGTATGTGTACCCGGGTAGGGTGTGTGGCCATAGAATTTTTAAGTGCCCCGAATATTACCAAAATTAAAATAAAAAAAGTATACGGTTAATACACATTTTGCATGATTAGCTTGCAAAGTTGAATTTTGCAACATTTATGTGCGGTGTGGATAAGGAAAAAACCACATGGGATAAATAACTGAAATTTTTCGGTTTAGTTGCAAAACTGGTGGCTACTGCGTAGAGAGGTTAAAAAAAAAATTTCAGAAAAAAAATATAATTTTAGTATCAATTAAAAATCATAAAAAAATGGTCCCTGTCCATACTTCACAATAAATCGTTAACAAATGTAACTTTACCAGCAAATTTAAAAAAAAAATGCGATGTGTACATAATTTTTCATCTTGTGAAAGTTCCGCGGCCACTCAAAAAAAAAATTACCGGGACGTTTAACCGCGTGGAACGCAAACACGCGAGATAAACGAATGACCCAGAACCGGGGACTTTGAACTCTTTTAATTCGACGTAACGAAGCCCCCGCTTAAAGGGTTTTCGACGCAACGAAATGGCCCTTCTGTGGAAGTCCCCACAGGTGCTTCGAACAACACGGAGTCTGGGTCGTGTGCGAGCTGTCCCGCGGGGGAACAGAGAGCCAGGGTCGTAGGGGCAGGTACACACACACACGCACGCGCACTTGCTCGCCACGAGCCAGCTCGTGTCTTTCCATTCATGCGCACGTGCTACTCCCCCCCTCCCCCCAACCATCCCCCATCCCCGTCATTTTTTTTTCTTCTTTCACCCAAGCCAACTTACGGTTTTTTTTTCAACTACACACAACCCTTCCCTTCCAACCCTTTTGTCGCCGGGAGACACCCATATACCTTTCAATGGCGCTCCGTCGAAAAAGGGCCTTTTAATTCCACCCTGATGTTTCCTCCTCCTCATCTCCCGACATAGTGGAACGACGATCCTGCCTGACACGGAAAGGCACGCGATTTATTTAGGTACTCGTGGAATCTTTGAAAATTTTGCGGTCCGGAGCTGAAAATAGAGTCGGTTTACGGACGATAGTTTAACGTGACAACGTCATAACAAAACATTGATGAAATGATGGTTTAGTTAAAGTACTAAATTCAAAAGCTACTTTTGAAAAGTCCGCCTTAACCTATTTAATATAATAGTAGATTCATAGGCCAATCGAGTGGAAGAGAGTAGATGCGGCGCAAGCGTACAATAAGCGTAACGGGACAATGTGCGTAACGGGACAATGTGTGTAAGGAGACACTTTTTCGTGCGTGCAGCCGGCGTTCATCGATTTATTAGACGTTGTCAAGTCAAAAAATAAAATTAATTGGCTGTAAAATAAATAAAAAAATCTTCATAGTAACCAAATCTTACATAATACTAGATAATGCCCGGCATGCGTTGCAATGTCTCAATCAATTTTTTAAACGTATACTAAGCATCTCTCTTTATCTCTCTAATTCTCTATCTCTCTATGTATATCTCTATAACTCTCTCTATCTTTCTATTTATATCTCTATCTCTATATATCTTTCTACATATATATCTCTATATATCTTTCTAGCGGACCCGACAGACATTGTCCTGCCCAAATGTACATATGGCGGTAAGTATTTCTACGCTGGACATTTTGTATCTTCTCATTATACATACCCCTCCTCTTGGGCACGCCACTGCCGTTACCAAAAACCTTTCCCATGTTTACGCAGAAGGCAACAACAATGCAAAAGCCCGTTGCCATGGAGGCTAATTATCAACAATGCTTAGTTTTTTTGCTTTTAAAGCGTGTTTTTTTAGTTCTTTCTTAACTCAGAATCGAGATAAAATATCCAATTGTGAATCTAAACCATCCTCGAATCCCCGTGAACTCACACAAAAAATTTCATCAAAATCGGTCCAGCCGTCTAGGAGGAGTTCAGTGACATACACACGCACACAAGAAATATATATATATATATATATATATATATATATATATATAATATAAAGAAGATTTGCTTAATTAGTACAGGAGCCGCAAATCTGTAGGATTCGCACAAGGGTTGGGCTCGCGGAAATGTCCTGGGAAAAAGGTAAGGGGGGTGGGGGGAGGCAAAGAGGTTTGCACGCGCGGGGGTTACTTGACACGTCAACCTTGGATGCGGTGCTATGTGTTGCATACAGCCCATGTTATGGCCTATGTATATGCTTGCAATAAGCACAGAAAACTAGAGAAAGTTTTCCATAAGATATAATAGTTTTTTGACATCAAACCCGTTTCATAGTCGTGCTTTTGCGAGTGCAGGCAGGCCCTCCTCAGTGAGGGGCTTCTTAATTCTTGTGGAGAAGGGAGGGGGGGGGGGGTGACCTGACCTAACCTAACCTAACCTAAACCTTTGAATATATATATATACTGTATAGAAGTCGCGAGTGGATAGGATTTACTCTACGTTTTTCAGGAGCGTATGATGAGCAGCTTGGGGACTTCACCGCTGCAGTGCGCTGCCGTAACGCCCTGTATCGTCTTAGTTGTTATTTACACGTTAGAGCGCAGCACTGTCGCCCGCTGTCATTTCCCCGCACCCCCACCCAACATTCACTGCAGCTCAAGGTCGTACAACGGGAACTTGTACGTCACAAAACTGTTAGGGATGAGAGGTGGGGTAGAGGGTGGGTGGAGGACAACGCATGTTTGAGGGAGGGTGGGGAAGGGGTGTTTGAAGAGTTCGACACTTGTCCGCTAGGGACCACCACAAGTCGATGCCCTAGAGATGGTGGCGATTGCGGCGGTAGATTAACCAACTACCTCAAACCGTATTAGAAATTTAAAATTGGGCTGGCGACTTCTATACGGTATATAATATATTCAAAGCCTAAACTAACCACTGTCAGAAAAATCCTGAAGGGCTGCCCTTCCAAGGGTCAGCAATTCAGTCAACCCCGCTCGTTCGATAACGTATCGGCGCGTGGAGGGCGAGTTGTTCGACGTGGACTCTAGGCTGCACTCGACCTTGAGAGTGAGTCGTCCTTCCCTCTTCGCCCCTCGAAGGATGCCCTCCCGTCAACCATGACCTACCTCGCGACCTTGCTCCGACATACCAGCCAAGAGGAGAGAGAGAGAGAGAGAGAGAGAGAGAGAGAGAGAGAGAGAGAGAGAGAGACGCCGATGAGTCGCCCTCCCGTCTCTCCGCTATCGCTTCCGAGAATTCTGAACTGTCTGGATCCTTCTCCTCAAAAAAAAAAACCACCAGTTGATTTTTTTTTTCCATTCAAACTCAAGTACTCTACGGAGAAACGGGGGGAAGGTAAAAAAAAAAAAAACGAAGAGACAAAAGATAACGTCTGAATGTTTGTTACCTGCATAGTTCCTTGAAAGGTTTTCCCTGGCAATGGGAATTCTATGCCTCATTTTAAACTGTCTCAAGATTTGACGTTTCTCTAACGTATCATTTACCAGTTGGGCACCAACTTCACAAAAATTTTAAAACTTGCAAAGCATTCACATTATGTTACGAGCACTGGAAAAAAAAAATGTTCCCTGGCGATGGGAAGTCTTGCCTCGTGTAAACTGTCTCAAATTTGATGACATTTCTCAAAAGTATCATCACCAGTTGTCACCAACTTCACAAAAATTTAAACCTTGCAAAGCATTCACACTGTGTTACGAGCACTGGAAAAAAAATCACACAGAGTTTTTAACAAACTAACGAGTACAGTATCGATAATTCTCGTTCGGTACCTTTTCCCCCCATCAAAGTAGCGGCAGTTATCATTCAATACTTAAATGAAAACTTTTTTTCCTTCCTAATGTAATTACTCTTGAGTACAGTATCGATAATTTTCGTTCCATCCCATCTCCTTTAAGGTTTTGGCACTTTTAATTAGATACTTTTATGAGTACCAATACTTTTATTGATTCTTGTGAGTATAACATCGATAGTTTTCCATTTGTTGATAATACAACAGTGACTTAAGTATACACAGACAACTGGAAATATATTTCTCGAAATGTCAAACTTTAGAAGATTTACAAGACGGCCTACATCATCACCACTCACGCGAACAGATAACTGTGGTATAACCTATTAATAGAGACCTGAAAAATTCGCGGGTTCATTTCGTGTTATCCTAAAATTCAAATAATTATGCCTTAGTGCTGCTTCTGTCATTGGTCGACTGTTAATCTGGATGACTGAGGGCCAATTAGAGACCCTCACTCGTAGAAGTGTCGAATCACAGGCCACCCAGTCGAGACGACTCACAAGTCAACAGCCAATGAACAGTTGACATTTGCCCGAGTGTGTAGAGGATATTGGAGTCTATCCTGGAGGTCATTGAACCCGCGAATTTTTCCGGTCTCTGCCTATTAATGAGTGCAAATTTTTGACGTATTTACACGGGTTTGTATAAGTGTACAGTGACGAATTTTTCGCGGATTTGATTACCTCCACAAATAATTTTTTTTCCCCTTGTACTAAATACCAGTTGCCAAGAAATAGCTTGTAACACTTACTACAAGAACGATATTGTAACTTTGTCCAACACATTGCTATGGTAATTTTTGCACATACAGAATACATCTTTCGCGATAATTCTGAGTATTTATTACGAAAATCGGTGCATATAATTCTGTATTTTAATTCATGTTTCAGTCGAGTATACCTTCTTTTTTTTAAAAAAAAAAACATGGAAAAGATAAACGAATATTCAACAGTTTGACTTAATTTTGTTTGATTATGCTTATTCGTGCAAAAAAAATTCAGGTTACGAATTGTAATAAACATGTGTGACGAAAACGTGCAAAGAGTTAAAGAGTTGTCCATTTCTGTATACTGCGTTCGTTATCCTGCTCTCCCGTTAATGCCCTTTTTTTATGTCATCGAACGCCCCACTCAACGAGCGCCGCACTTCAACGAGTTGTCCGTCTCTGTATACTGCATTCGTTATCCTGACCTCCCGTTTATGCCCTTTTTTCTGTCATCGAACGCCCCACTCAACGAGCGCCACACTTTCCATCACGCTCTGATTGGTCATCGTCTCTCTCGAGGGGCTATGCACATGTATGTCTGTAGAAGAAAACTACAAAAAACACATGACAAAAACACAAATTAAGGAAAGAAATTGCTGTTGTCAGGATATAAACACACAATACTCCACAACAGAAATATGGTTAATATTGGAATATTGAACATTTCTGTTGTGGAGTATTGTGTGGTGTTTATATCCTGACAACAGAAATTTTTTTTTGCTTAATTTGTGTTATTTTTTTTGTCATTTGCGTTTTATTTTTGTCATTTGCGTTTTATTTTTGTAGTTTTCTTCTACAGACATAACATGTGCTTAGCAATGGCGTATGTCCAAAAGCTTACATCAAGTCACGCACTCCCATTGCGCAAATCTTTCAAAGGCTGTGAAGAAGTTTAACTCCTCAAGGGAAAAAAAAATATATAATTTTTTTTTTTATTCTTCCTGAAAGTAGCGCTGATCAGAACTGGAACTCGCGAGCGGGAAATTCAAGCAACTCGGTTCCACGGGTAATTTAATAGCGAGCGGTAGAAGTATCGGGGTGGTTATGCCAGGCCTGACAGCGGGTTTGTTCCGATGAGAGACTGCACCGAGACGAGTATGGTGGTAAAGAGAAGAAAAAGGAAGGGGAAAAAAACGGCCTGGCTACCGTTTTCCAATTGAGTGTTTTACGACGCCACCATGCGTTTCAAGAAAACCTCCCTTGCATGTTGTTGGAGGGGGGGGTGGGGGTGATGAGGCGGTATTTTAAGTGAAAATGAGCGTTGTCAAGGTTAAGGGGGGATGGGGGAAGGAAAATAACACAGCCGTCGAACGAAAAAAAAATAATGGGAACGGCGAAATGTGCACCGCGGGTATTTACAACTGTTTCCCTCGCCCCCCCTTTTTTTCAACCCGTTCCCCCTCCTCCACCCTCTTGCAACAGCCAACTGCACTAGCGAGTTAAATTAGTTCTGCTTCGTGCACCAGTAACCACGGTGATACACACACACACACGTCCACCTGCGAAACAAGCAGGCAAGACCAGACGGCTTGGGTCGTAATTAATAAGCGTCTCTCCCCCCCCCCCCTCCATCCTCGTCCGAAGACTCCGTAGTGCTTTGGGAGTATCTGGGTCGGAACGTAAACAATGTGCTCCCAGACAGCATAATTCGGGGGCGAACACCTTTTTTTTTTCGAAAACAATTTTTTTTTGTGTCGTGTTACCGGCCCACAGTTGCTTCAAGGAAAATAATTTCACCACAGCGAAAATATAAAAAAAAAAACGAAATAGTTCACTGTGCGTGGTTGTAAAAATCCATCCAATTAAATGCAATCCATACGTTCCAAGTGTTCTATATTAAACACTTTCTCCATCATCTATATAAATTTAAAAAAAAAAAAAATGTGAATAATCGTTTCTTTCCGAATCTTAAATAAATCTTCTTCGCCGATTGCTTTGAACTTTTGACACAACGCTGCATTCGAAAACGGTCGTATTTTTATACAACTATATCACACTTGTGACAGTTCAATTGATAAAAAAATTTATAAATAGGTAAAAACATATTTTTAATTTTTACATTGAAATAGAGTGACATACATAGATATATACAGGTATATAGAGGGAGATGTAGATATATAGACGCAGAGAGATAGAGAGAGGTAGATGTATATGTAGATAAATATATAGATAAATATAGATGTACAGAGAGAGAGATGTACGATTAGGAGGTATAGAGAGATGCTTTGCATATGTGTAGCCTACCTACTTAAAACAAATTACAAAAAAAAATATTTATTGAGGCATTGCAAACGCATGCCGGGCATTAGCTATGCAGTTTATAATGATAAAAAAAAGATGTTGTTCATTTCCAATGGCAGAGAATAGAGACCGGAAAAATTCGTGTATTTATTTCGTGATACGCTAAAATTCAAATAATTATACCGTTGTGCTGCTTCTGCTATTGGTTCACTGTTAACATGTAGGACTCTTGGCCAATTAGAAACCCTCAATCAAAGAAGTATCTAATTACAAGTTACCCACTTGAGACGCCTCAAAATTCAGCACCCAATGAACATGCTCCGTTTGCCCAAGTAGGCAGAGGATCGTGGAGTCTATCCTGGAGGTCATTGAACTCGCGAATTTTTCCAGTCTCTAGCAGAGACGGAAACAGGACTTGAGAAGCACTTCAGACCATGATCGTACAGATGTTTCCAACCTATACTTTGTCGTGATGTACCTGCAGTCGAAGTTTTTTCCCCCGATCGAATTTAGAATAAAACATGGCATTAACCGTGTGAAAATTTGTTATCAATCTTTATGTGTTTCACGCCGTCTGGAGATGGTTTCAAGAATGACATCTGGTACTCGAAAGGAGAGCGAAGCTTACCATTGCTGATCTAGACAGTTGCTGAGTAAAAATAACCAATCCACACACGTTCCTGTTTGGACACACACAAACACCCCACCCCCCTCCCTGGCTCCAGGGCCAATCGCCTAGCTCACAACTCGTGATTGAATTGCGTGGGGAAATAAGCATGTCTAATTAGTAAGGGCATGCATAGGGGACGCACCACAACGCCGAAATGCCAAATTGACCACAACGCCGACAGCTAGAAAACTGCTGTGTACCACAACGCCGAATTACCACAACGCCGAAAAATGTCATTGCAGGACTGCCACAAAGGTTTGGTTAGGTTAGACTAGGTTAGGTTAGACTAGGTTAGGTTAGGCTAGGCTAGGATATGCTAGGTTAAGTTAGGTTAGGTTATATTACGCTAGGTTAGGTTAGGTAAGGTTAGGTTTGATTGTGGTATTTCGGCGTTAAGGTACATTTAAGAAACACACACAAATTCATTCAGTTGTTATTTCGGCGTTGTGGTACACAGCAGTTTTATAGCTGTCGGCGTTGTGGTCAATTTTGACATTCGGCGTTATGGTATTTCTGCGTTGTGGTAACGACCCCTCTGCACGTCGTATGCGGGCCCCGTGCACCGATATTTTTGATTAAACGAAACAAAAAAAAAACCATTCATGCCAAATTACAGATATTTTTTAAATATCTTAATTAAAATAAAACATTCGAAGTAATACTGATTACGCATTTCTTACCACGGCATTTATGCTTGGTGTTGTCCCGGTACCTCCATTAGTTACAGTTTTTTATTTGTTAAACGTTTATTGATTACCTTCCCAAGATTAACTGCGCACATAATTAAACACGTGTAACAAAACAAAACTATTGTCAATTATTGAATATTCAAATATCTTTTTCATGGTTTAAACCAAAAAAAAAGTCTGCTCGAATGAAGCATCAATAAAAATATAAAATGATGTGACAAAATAACTATAGAAATTTGTTTTTGTTTAGATGTTGATATTTATTTTGAGAAAGTACAGTTTTTTTTGTGAGTCGATAGACGTCGTTGCATTATCCTGGGGGGGGGGGGGGAGAACGGGAAACGGAACAGCTAGCTGTCTTCCTCCGCCGCCAAGAGGCCTACGCGTATTATGATTCATCCGTTGGGCAGGCATTTCTTGTAACAGCAGTTCACAGTCATTAGCCTCTCTTTCCCCTACCTCGTCACTCTTTCTACTCGGCAACACACACACACACACACACACACCTAAACAGTGGGTTGAGGAGGGCCTAAGGTAGGTGTGCGGTTTGCCTTGATGGGTAGGGGGGGGGGGATAGAGAATAAGAAGGAGGGTGGGGAGGGGAATTCCGTTCCCACAGGCTTCAAGCGCCTAGCGCGGGTCAGCCCAGGTGTTTGACCTTGACTCTCCTGACGGCTTCCATTCCCTCCCCCACCCCTTCATCCTCCTTAAACATGCTTCCTATTCCGCGCCCCTGCTGGCTCAAAACACCTCCTCCCCCCCCCCCCTCTCTTTTTTTAGCATCTTCACTATCGCACCACACTAACGTAACAACTTTACAAAATAAAAATAGACTAGCAGAACCGCCGTGATTTATTTATTTACCTCCACACATTTAAAAATGTATGATCTGGAACTATGAACCGTATGAAACGGAATTCCATTTTAAACCCGCTCGCCAAATAGTGTGTGTGTGTGTGTGTGTGTGTGTGTATGGATACATATATATACACACACGCATATATATATATATATATATATATATATATATATATATAACACTCTTGTGGAAACCATTCGCAAACAATTCACTTTTAATTTCGTCACCGTGTGGCGGACATGATTTTCTATTATAAAAGTGAATTTACGTCTTTTTCACGCTCTTAATAAGGAAATTTTATAATTATATATATATATATATATATATATATATATATATATATATATATATATATATATATATATATATATATGCGTGTGTGTATATATATGTATCCATACACACACACACACACACACACACACTATTTGGCGAGCGGGTTTAAAATGGAATTCCGTTTCATACGGTTCATAGTTCCAGATCATACATTTTTAAATATATATATCAAAAACTTTGGTTGAGAACCAACTCAGTGTAACACATAATTATGCCATATATATATATATATATATATATATATATATATATATATATATATATATAGCATTTGTCACTCTCCGGCCCAAAAAAGTAATCTATATGCAAAAAATCATATCGATCCATCGCTCCATTGCTGCATGAAAGAAGGACAAACAGTAAGGACCGGCAACTGCCTATTCTTCTACTTGGCGAAACCCATCCGCTTAGTGATGCTCGCGGCTGCTAGCGAACTAAAGGCGCCAATAACAGTTTAGTTTAGAACTTTGTATATAGATGGCGTTGCCTTGAATTCGTAACGCGCTATCGTTTGGTGCGTCCGTCACGTCTTGCCTAGGGGTTACCTGCCTTCCCACGAAAGGAAGCTGGATTTTGGCGTCCCAGTTTTTCTGAAGCGTAGTCTTGATGCACTGACTTTAAAATCGAAATTTCCGTTTTTTTTTTCAAGTGCCTTTCCTGCAGACTTGAAACTCGGTAGTGATGTTCCGTATGTTATGATGTGTTTAGGCCCGGGTAACAACGGGTACTTCAGCTAGTAATAAAATAAACGTTGCTTTCTTATGTACTGAAGGGGAAAAAAAGCTTATTGGTATTTGCATTTTCCTGTTCCTCTTCGACTTTTGTCTTCGTCGTGTAGTTTTCCGGGTCGTTACCGCAACGCCGAAATACCATAACGCCGAATGTCAAAATTGACCACAACGCCGACAGCTAGAAAACTGCTGATTACCACAACGCCGAAATAACAACTGAATGAATTTGTGTGTGTTTCTTAAATGTACTTACCTTAACGCCGAAATACCACAATCAAACCTAACCTTACCTAACCTAACCTAGCGTAATATAACCTAACCTTACTTAACCTAGCCTATCCTAGCCTAGTCTAAACTAACCTAGTCTAACCTAACCTAACCTTTGTGTCAGTCCTGCAAGGACATTTTTCGGCGTTAGTGTATTTCGGCGTTGTGGTGATTGGCGTTGTGGTACACAGCAGTTTTCTAGCTGTCGCAGGCCTCAAAGTCGGTCACTTTTTCCACTAAAAGTCACTTTTTGTTGTCATTGTCACTAAAAGTCACTTTTTGTTGTCATTGTCACTAAAAGTCACTTTTTCCAGTAACTGGTCACTTTTTCCACTTTTTCCACATATTTTGTTGGTATTCTCATGTTCTTCTAAACAAAATAACAGTAAAACCCCGATTTTACGTTACCGATTTTTACGTTTTCCCGATATTCGCACCAGATTTTTTCGGACCCGTTTTACTCATTTGATACAGTGCAATTAATTCCTGTGGTTTACAATGAGCCTATAATCTGCTTCCTGCAATTTACGCTGTTCTTTCGGATATTGCTTAGTATTAGTTGTCTATTATTACTTTTTCGTACTTGTCTGCAATGTTTAGGCAGATACATTTGTGCTGGTTATTTGTCTTCTTTCAATATATCTACAATAGTATCGGCTCACTCGAGTTAATATGGACCAACAGCTTGATTCCTGTACCAAGAGCATGTAGAGGTAGGATCTCCTTTTTTTATGTCATAGTTTTACAGTGTTGTTATTGTGAATTTTATAATGATAATTAATTTTATTATAGCATAATGTTATTTTCATCATTTTAACAGGTAGTTTTTTGGGTCACTTTTTAGTCACTTTTTTAACCAGAAAAGTCACTTTTTCCACTATTTTGTTAGAATGTAACCACTTTGAGGCCTGCTGTCGGCGTTGTGGTCAATTTGGCATTTCGGCGTTGTGGGGCGTCCCCTTGTTCTCCTTGTCTCGGCCCGAGGCAGCTAGGTATGTGAGGACAGGAAGAGGGAGGCGCCGAGGTGTCTGGCACGAGCGGCCGTGAGGAGAAACTACTAGCAGTCTTGCGGATGTTTGTCTCTCTCTCTCTCTCTCTCTCTCTCTCTCTCTCTCTCTCTGTGTGTGTGTGTGTGTGTGTGTGCGCGCGTGACGTGGCCCTAAGGGGTATTGTGACGTCTAGGCTTGAAGCGCGCGTCAGTTCCCCGTATGTGCGGCTGCAGAGAGCGAGAGAGGGGGGGGGGGGGAGAGAGAGAGAGAAAACCAATTCCTTTTCCTCAACCCCCTCCTTCAGCTCAACCGCTTACAGAGCGACTGAATCGTGAGGTTGAAATAAATATTAAATATTGCTGATTCTTTGAATAAAAAAAAAAATTGGTTGTCTGTAAAGTCGGTTTACGGACGATAGTTTAACATGACGTCATCATAACAAAACATTTATGAAATGATTGCATACTTTTATGAATAAAGTTGAATCATTTTTATTTTAATAATAAAAGAATAAATACTTGAAATTATACTTGTAATCAGATTTTTAAAATGCAAGAATAATTAACCTTTATTGCCGAAATTGTTGTTGTAATAAGCAATGAAAACCACATTAACTTTTCACTTCACTTTATAAACAGTCGAGTGGAAGAGAGATAGATGCGGCGCAAGCGTACAATGAGCGTAACGGGACACGGCGTAACGGAACAATGTGCTTAACGGGACACATCGTAACGGAACAATGTGCGTAACGGGACACTTTTTCGTGCGTGCAGCCGGCGTACATCTATTTATTAGACGTTGTCACGTCACAAAGAAACCCATAAGAACTACACAAAGTATTTTTTTGTAAATGGAATACAAAAAAAAGGTTCACGTAAAATTTAGCTGGTTATTTGCAAATTTGTACATACGCGTGGAAAAAAAAATACTGTATCACAACAAAAATACTGTTCGTAGTAGTTAATACTGGGTCCAGATTCTTTGTGTTGTCCCAGTACCTCCAATGGTTGAAGTAATACGTAAACCGTTCCTCTGAATAGCTTTCCAGCATTAACTGCGCACATAATAAGGATGATGCAAACAAAATAAATACAAAATTTTTAAAATGTTCGATTATAATTATCTGCCATGGTTTAAAAAAAAATTAAACTCAAATTAAATATCGGTTTGAATTTAAAACCATGGGCCAATTTAAAAAAAAAAAATAATTACTCAGTATTATTTCGAAAAACGTAATCCTTATGTATGAATATATTACCATAGCCATGTGTTGTACAAATTTACGATATCTTTCTTGTAGTAACTTATAACTAGAGACCTGAAAAATTCGCGGATTCATTGACCTCTAGGATAGACTCCACAATCCTTTAAATACTCGCGGAAATGACACCTGTTCATTGGCTACTGACGCGTGAGACGTCTCAACTAGGCTGTCCGTAAATCGGCACTTTCTTGGTTTAGTGTTTCCCATTGGCTCACAGTTCCCCGGATAAAATGAGGGCCAATCGCAGAAGCGGCACGAAGGTATAGTTGTTTTGATGCTAGCCTATAGCGAAATGAATCCGCGAATTTTGCATGTCTCTACTTATAACAAATAACTTTAAATAATCAAACCCCATTTCTGCCTCTGCTATTGGTTCACAACTCATCTAGAGGGCTCTGGGCCAACGGGAAACACTCAAACAAAGCTGTATCGAATCACAGGCTGCTACGTTGAGACGCCTCGCGAAACAGCAGCCAATGAGTGGGTGACATCTGCCCGAGTGTACGTAGAACTGTGGAGTCCATCCTGGAGGTCATTGAACCTGCGAATGTTTCCTGTACTTGTGTGTGGGACATTCCGTAGTTTTAATTTAATGTTTCCGTTTGCTAACCAGTGTTAACTTAACTGTGTTGACTGTTTATCAAACTAAGTACTTACTATTTAGGCATGTATGGCTTATCGCAACCACAACAACGTCCCAATAGTATTGTTATTATTGGAAAAATCCAGGGTTATTAAGGATTATGACTAGAGACCTGAAAAATTCGCGGGTTCATTACGTGTTATGCTAAAATTCAAATAATTATACATTAGTGCTGCTTCTACCATTGGTCCACTGTTAATCTGGAGGACTGAGGGCCAGTTAGAGACCCTCACTCATAGAAGTGTCGAATCACAGGCCACGCAGTCGTGACGACTCACAAGTCAGCAGCCAATGAACAGTTGGCATTTGCCCGAGTGTGTAGAGGATATTGGAGTATATCCTGGAGGTCATTGAACCCGCGAATTTTTCCGGCCTCTAATTATGACTTATTTTTATGGGCAGGCATTTTTATAAAAAAATCTAACATCCATTAGACTGCAACAAGTAACACCTGCTCCATCGGTTTCTTCCCTGTTATTGGCTTCCGTCTGCGAGAGAAGTCGTTGCCCTTTTTCGACCGAGCCACCCAGAACGCGTTTTGCTTTCGCACTGAACTACTGTCATTGGTGTTCAAAAAAAATTCGACATGTGCCTTAAAGAAACCCACAGACGATCTACCGTGTTTTAAACTTTCATCAACTCTCGGTATCATTTCGCGAGACATGCATGTCCCTACGTATTTTTATACTTGCAATTATTAGAGACCGAAAAAATTAGCCGATTCATTTCGCGATACGCTAAAATTCAAATACATATACCTTAAAGCTGCTTTTGTTATTGGTTCACTGTTCATCTGGACGACTCTGGGCCAATGGGAAATGCTCAACCAAAGAAGTATCGTATCACAAGCAAACTAGTTGAGACGACTCACAAGTCAGCAGCCAATGAACAGGCGTTATTTTACCGACTATACTGAGGACTGTGTAGTCTATCCTGAAGGTCATCGAATCCGCGAATTTTTCCAGTCCCTAGCAATTAGGCCTATATCATTTTATGACCATCAAAGTTCACCAAATGTATTGCTGGATTGTTTTGCTACAACGAAGATGTATTTCACTCTTGTACCCTTGGAACCGTCCCCCCAATGTTCACGAAAGCGACTATATACAGGTTAATTCCGCCACACGCGTTCAGCTGTCTGGACGACATTGGCCTCGTAGGTATGTATATATCTTCGCGTTAAACTACTGTCCACGGTGTTTGTGCACTACATTTCCGTTGCTTGTTCAAATTTCACTCACGATGGCCTAAAATATAAATAACTTAAAAAAGGAATAAAACTCTCCTCCTGGTTGTCTCCGTCGCGCAAAGACGTCCGATGTTTTTCTCCCAGACTTTACTTTTGCAGTCACAGCTATAGCGCGTCTCACCCTTGTTTGCAGTGTTGCATTTAAATGGGCATTTTCTCTCTCTCTTTCCAAAGCACGATTTCGTCCATTAGCGCCGTTCTGGTTTCGCTGTGCTGTTTTTCTGGATATAAAAAGCGGCCCAATAGTATTATAAACAAATTTTGTGATTTAATGAAAAAATTTAAAAAAATGTAAACGTAACACTGTTGTGTTAAGACGGGTGTCACATTTGGGTTTATTTACTTTTTTTAAATTTTTAATATATTTTGCATTAGGCCTAATCAAATTTCCCATACTAAACAATATTGTGTCTAAAAACTTGAGTCGTATCTACGACACCTTTTTACTGTAGGCCTATTTGTAGAGACCGGAAAAATTCGTGAACTCATTTCGTGATATGCTAACATTCAAATAATTATACCGTTGTGCTGCTTCAGCTATTGGTTCACTGTTAATATGTAGGACTCTTGGCCAATTAGTGACCATCAATCAAAGAAGTATCCAATCACAAGTTACCCACTTGAGACGCCCACAAAATTCAGCACCCAATGAACGGCCGCCGTTTGTCCA
The DNA here is from genome assembly GCF_032445375.1 of Bacillus rossius redtenbacheri. NCBI lineage: Eukaryota > Metazoa > Arthropoda > Insecta > Phasmatodea > Bacillidae > Bacillus > Bacillus rossius. The sequence goes on from NC_086345.1 coordinate 17,401,196, forward strand.
AGTAGGCAGAGGATCGTGGAGTCTATCCTGAAGGTTATTGAACTTGCGAATTTTTCCAGTTTCTACCTATTTGTTGGGTGCAATTTCTGTGTACTGCAAACTAAGCGTGAGACACTGTATAGCTGCTCCGGTAGTGACAGCGAATGCCGGGAGACGCCAAAAGAGTCGAGTTGGAGAGTCGCAGGAAGAATAATAAAAAAAAAATAATAACAGCATTTATAATTTGTATTTCCGCCTGAATCCGGGCGGGGATGGCTCGGCGGAAGAGGTGGGGGGAAGGGGATAGGAGGGAAAAGGGGGGGAAGGGTCATTAGCATGAGCTCGTTAGGCGGCGCTTTTACTGCGCATGCGTGCCTCTGGCTAGCCGCGCCATAGCAGCGGGTACTACCTGTGCGATGAACACCGCGCGCAACAAGATCGCGTCGTGTCGGATCGTACACCGCCCTGAACAAGCGCGAGCAGTACGAAACAGAGAAACCAGTTGCCAAGAAAAGATATTTGTAACTTCGTACACCAGAACGTATGGTTATTTTTTGCATGCATGAAATACTTACGTTTTTTTTTATGCTGATTATTTCTTTCGAAAATTGGCGCGTAATTTTATCTTGTAATTGATGCATAAGTGAGCAATTAACACTGAAAAGCTATTCAGGGAACAATTTACAAATAACTGGATTTAAGGGACAACACAAATAATCCCAACCCGTTATTACCGCGAATACTATTTTGCGGTGATGCAGTTGTTTACATGTAAATGTACGAGCTTACAAATATATTTAATTCTACATTAATATTTCTGTAACATTTATAACAAAAAATTACCGTGTGCACATCTTCTTTGCGTTGTTGAACGGACTGCACTGCTCTATACACACGCGCCCTTAAAGACAGTTATAAACAAAGACGTGAAGTGGTCACTAAATCACGTGTGAACTCGCCTGGTACAATGTTTAAATGTTCGCCTTAAATTTACGAAGAACGCAGGTTACAAATTATCCATTGATCTTCTTAAATTTACAGTTTATCTTCGCAACTTACGGTAATGAGTTAACCTATTCTGAACCGAATAGAAAATACTGATCTTATTATATTAACAAAACATTCAGAAATTTGTTGAATAGAAAACAAATGCATTATTTTTTTGACGTGACAAAGTCTAATAAATCGATGAAAGCCGGCTGCACGCACGAAAAAGTGTTTCGTTACGCACATTGTCCCGTTACGCTCATTGTACGCTTGTGCCGCATCTATCTCTCTTCCACTCGATTGGAACAACCATCGATTTGACTTTTTCGAGGCACATTAAACTTGAAACACTCCCATTCGTTTCCTACTTTTCCTATCATCGTCCTATCCTTAACAGAATAACACAGATTGGAAGAAGTTAAATAGCAAACATGTATAAAAGTTATAGTAAAAATAACCTGTTCGTTAAAGTAATAAACATAGGTATTTGAATTAATGAGTGCAAATAAAAGTAAATTTATCAATTAAATTGTAGATTTCATTTCACTCCTTCTTTGTATCCATACAAAATTGTGATATTTCAATAAAAATGAATTCAATTTTATTCATAAAAGTATGCCATTTCATCAATGTTTTGTTATGACGTTGTCACGTTAAACTATCGTCCGTAAACCGACTTTACGGACAACCAATTTTTTTTTTTTTTTTTTTTTTTTTTAGACTAAGCATTTGTGAGCTCTTGCGGAAGTCGTCACCGTCAACGCCGCGGTCATGAAAGCAGTGTCGGTGACGTCATCCGACTGTGAAAGATCGCGCGCCTGCTCGCCACAACACGTGCGAGAGGCGGGGTTTGCACTCGCAGAAACGTTTCCCAGAAGCGGGTTTTTTTTTTTTTTTTTTTTCCCCGCTTCGTTCGCTGCGGCGCCGACCGGGTGCGGCCACTCGCCGCCAGGGGCGCTCGCGTCGCGAAATATCCAGCAAGATCCAGTCCTTGGGAACACGAGTTCCCAAGCTCCCAACCTCCCAACCGCATGGCAGACTCTTCTTCGGGTCGTTACCAAACGCCGAAATACCGTAACGCCGAATGTCAAAATTGACCACAACGCCGACAGCTAGAAAACTGCTGAGTAACACAACGCCGAAATAACAAATGAATGAATTTGTGTGCGTTTCTTAAATGTACCTTAACGCCGAAATACCACAATCAAACCTAACCTTACCTAACCTAATCTAGCGTAATATAACCTAACCTAACTTAACCTAGCCTATCCTAGCCGAGCCTAACCTAACTTAGTCTAAACTAACCTAGTCTAACCTAACCTAACATTTGTGGCAGTCCTGCAATGACATATTTCGGCGTTGTGGTAATTCGGCGTTGTGGTACACAGCAGTTTTCTAGCTGTCGGCGTTGTGGTGAATTTGGCATTTCGGCGTTGTAGTATTTCGGCGTTGTGGTGCGTCCCCCTCTTCTTCCACCCTGTCCGACTCTTCATCCAGACCATCCTCTTGTCTCCTGTCCTCCTGCACTTAGGCCCGTTCTACAATGACACGACGGATCAGTTCGTCGCTCCTTGCGACCGTTAGAAGCCGAGCACTCGAGCTGCGGTGTTTCTTTAATGTTCTAAACACGTTAAAAAAAAAATTGTTTCAAGTACAAGAATATCTAGTGAGTGTTCCATTATAACTTCGACGCTAATTTTTTATTAAATGCGTAAATTCTGTCCTTGCTGTGATTCCGAAGTATAATAATGCATGTATTTTTTAAATAAATAATATTTCGTAATCTTGAAATGCAGTCTCGTCTAGTTGCCACTTGTTTCGTGTGCATTGTGGAAGCAGTAGACGCGACGGTGAAATATTTCGTGAGATCCGTCTCCTTTTACGTGCCTTAATGCACGCACTATTGCATCTCCGCATGTCTGTGCCCAGGGTTTTCACTGCGTCCGGGCCCGACTTAACATAGTTTTAATCTAGTGATCTGGACGGGGGAGTTAGTCGTGGCTTCAATCGTAGATAGGAGAATTAGTCATGGCTTCAATCGTAGATAGGGGAGTTAGTCATGGCTTCAATCATAGATAGGGGAGTTAGTCATGGCTTTAATCGTATATAGGAGAGTTAGTCGTGGCTTCAATCGTAGATAGGAGAGTTAGTCATGGTTTCAATAGTAGACAAGGGAGTTAGCCATGGCTTCAATAGGGGAGTTAGTCATGGCTTCAATCGTAGATATAGAAGAGTTAGTAATGGCTTCAATCGTAGATATAGAAGAATTAGTCATGGTTTCAATCGGGGATAGGGGAGTTAGCCATGGCTTCAATCGTCGATATAGAAGAGTTAGTCATGGTTTCAATCGTAGATAGGGGAGTTAGTCATGGTTTCAATCGTAGATAAGGGAGTTAGTCATGGCTTCAATAGGGGAGTTAGTCATGGCTTCAATCGTAGATATAGAAGAGTTAGTCATGGCTTCAATCGTAGATATAGAAGAGTTAGTCATGGTTTCAATTGGGGATAGGGGAGTTAGTCATGGCTTCAATCGCTGCCACGGAGAGCAATACCAGAGCAAGCGACCCTCTCCCTGCATGGCTAATCCCAGCATGACTAGGCGTATAGGCTTCGGTCTGAGACGCACCTAGGTCCCTCCTCGCTAGCCCTGACCCCTCATACAAAAACACCTAGTTTTAGTTAGGTTAAGGGAAAAATGCTTCGTGTAGAAAGTACTTCAAAGGTACGTTGTGCATTGAGCGGTCGGAGACCATTGTAATATTCCGATTATTTTTGTGGCATAATGCCTCACCGGGTGACGTCATTAGAAACGTAAGACATACGTACTGGAAAAAATTGGCGGGTTCAATTAGCTACATCAAGGATACACTCCATAGATCTACGTTTACTCGGAATTAATGTCACCCACTCATTGGCTACTGTTTTGCGAGACGTAGTAGCCTTTGATTCGATACAGTTCATGGTCGAGAGTTTCTCATCGTCTAAGTCTCTCCCAATTAAGTTATGAGCCAATCACAGAAGCCACATTAAGGTATAATCATTGAATTTTAGCCTACAGCCAAATATATCCGCGAAATTTTCAGCTCTCTTGCTAATATGCATGCTTGTAATCGAATCAAGTTCTGAAAATAATCTCTGCTCTGCAACATATAGGCTAGTTTTAAATATTTCTTGTGTAGAACACAGAAGTGTTCTCACATCTTTAACCTCTAAGAACCCAAGTAAGAAAAGAAAAAAAAAATATTCATACTGCTTTCTAAGTACTAATTTATAGTGAAATCTCACATGCACGCATTGAAGAAGTGAAAATTTTTTAACGCTAGACGAATCAATGTTAATTATTCGTGAATTGAGTGGTCCCTGTGGTTACTGCACTCTCAAATAAGCTGTTTTGTTACAAAAAGGGGGGAGGGGGGAATTTTCAATTTGCTGGCTGAATATGTACCGGGCATGTAGATTATACGGCACGGATCTTTTACTCAAAGGCCGAATGCTAAACGAATGCATCATCGGCCGATTTAACCATATTAGTCATAAACGATACCTTTAAAGTTTGCGTGTCCGTATTTCAAGGTTATCTTTTTTTTTCTTCCCCCTCCCCCTCCCGGCAAAACCTCCGGCCTCGAAGTCATGTGAGCGCGTAGTACATTTTTTTTTTTAAGTTGAAGCTTCTGGTATAACCCGTAGGTAGGTGCCGGATAAATTCGCGGATTCAGTGACCTTCAGGATAGACTCCACGATCCTCTGCCTACTTGGGTGGTCGTCACCTGTTCACTGGCTGCTGACTTGCGAGTCTTCTCTGCTGGGTAGCTTGTGATTTGATTCGACAAAGGTGTGTGAACCATGTGCGCTGTTTGAAGTACCTTGTACTGCGAACTAAGCGCAAGACACTCACTGTACATTGCCGTAGAGACCTGAAAAAATTCGCGATTTCAAATCCCTAAAGGAAAGACTCCATGATCCTCTATGCACTCGTGCAAATTACATCTGCTGATTGGTTACCGACTCGTAACACCTGTTGACTGGAATGATCTGTTAAAAGATTTTTCATTGGCCCAGAGTCCTTCAGATAAACTGTGGCCCAATCACTGAAGCAAAAATAATGTCAAAATGTATTTGGACTCTATCCTATCGCGAAATTAATCCGCGGAATTTCATAGGTCTCTATACATTGGGGTTGTGTCAGATTTTCCGGATCTCTACGCCATCAGAAGCTTGATTCGGGTGGTGTGCAACCCTCCCCCTCCTCCAACCCATTTTCTCCTCCCCCCCCCCCTTCCTCTTCCTTCCGCTGAAAAGCGTGCGGTACATTTCAATTGAATTAACTCGTGACACCTGTTTTGTGACGTCGTTGCGCGCTGGCACGCTATGCTAATGCGCCGTGCGCCAGCCAAGTAGGTCTCCGTGGCTGCTCTTCCCAGCCGGCCGGTTGTGCGAGCAGATGCGTGGGTGTTGTAGCAGGAGGGTGGGCTGTAGGTTGGTGTCGATCACACCTGAAGCACATCCTGGCCCGACTCCGGCGGTATTGGTAGGGACAGGAAAAAATTCGCGGGTTCATTTCGTGATATACTAAAATTCAAATAATTATACGGTTGTGCTGCTTCTGCTATTGGTTCACTGTTGATATGTAGTACTATTGGCCAATTAAAGACCATCAATCAAAGAAGTATCCAGTTACAAGTTACCCACTTGAGACGCCTACAAAATTCAGCACCCAATGAACGGGCGCCGTTTGCCCAAGTACTTAAGTAGGTCATGGAGTCTATCCTGAAGGTTATTGAACTAATTTATCCAGTCTCTAACCATTGGTTAAAGACCCGAGAATTTATTAGTAGGGCATGCATATTTCGCGTAAAGATTCCGAGACTAGCTGAAAGTTAAAACACTGTAGCGTCGTTTGTGTTTCGTGAATGGGTGAGTTTCTCTCAGGTACATGTAGATTGTTACATCACCAGTCACAGCAATTCAGTGCGGAAGCAATCGCATCCTGATTGGCTTGGTTCAAACAAGGCAACGACTTCTCTACGGCCGCCAATCACAAGGAAGAAACTGCTGCTGCGGGTAAACCTTGTTGCAGTCTAACATGCATTCAGAATTTTTCGCTAAAATTGCCTGCCCCTAATTATTGGTAGAGACCGGAAAAATTCGCGGGTTCAATGACCTCCAGGATAGAATCCAATATCCTCTACACACTCTGGCGAATGCCAACTGTTTATTGGCTGCTGACTTGTGAGTCGTCTTGACTGTGTGGCCTGTGATTCGACACTTCTATGAGTGAGGGTCTCTAATTGGCCCTCAGTCCTCCAGATTAACAGTGAACCAATGACAGAAGCAGCACTAAGGTATAATTATTTGAATTTTAGCATAGCACGTAATGAACCCGCGAATTTTTCAGGTCTCTACTTATTAGATTCCTTTGGTTGCAAGGTAGACTGCAAACATGCATACCTCTGCAAAGTTTTCATGATCAGAGCACAGTAGTTAGGCCGATCTCCTCTTCGAATGTGGTCCAGCCAAGTAGCAGCCAGTAGTAGAGATACCGTACCACATCGACCTACTCCAATAAAGGGGAGTTTCTACAGTGAGAAATCAGCCAATACACCTGGGTACACCTGTATTTCGCAAAATACATTTTTTTCGTGTCTCAAGTTAAAGTTAAACTTCGTTCATGCGGACTAACTGGGATCAAAGGCAATCCGGTCAATCGAAAAACCGGATAGTACAGGTAGCCTAATATCGATAATTAGCTAGATAATAATTTTAAATAAGCGGACTTACCATTTATTACGATAAAATAATTTTGGGAAAAATTTACATAGTAGCTATATATACCCTATATTGTTTACAAGTCATTGAAAATATGAAATAACTTTTCACATAATTTCCTGAGCAATAATTCGTCTACTTTCTTCTGTTATAAACATGTTACGGCGTTTGAGCAAGTACGCTCACGTACGTCATCGCGTGCCAATCGTCTTTAGAATACAATTGTCATTTTTGACGTGACGTCTAATAAATCGCTATAACGCCGGCTGCACGCACGAAAAAGTGTCCCGTTACACACATTGTCCCGTTACGCTGTGTCCCGTTACGCTCATTTAACGCTTGCGCCGCATCTATCTCTCTTCCACTCGATTGGAACAACCATCGATTTGACTTTTTAGAGGCACATTAAACTTGAAACACTCCCATTCGTTTCATACTTTTCCTATCATCGTCCTATCCTTAACAGAATAACACAGATTGGAGAAGTTCAATAGCAAACATGTATAAAAGTTATACTAGTTAAAATAATCTCTTCGCTAAAGTAATAAACCTATTTGAATTAATGAGTCCAAATAAAAGTAAATATATCAATTAAATTGTAGATTTCATTTCACTCCTTCTTTGTATCCATACAAAATAGTGATAATTCAATAAAAATGATTCAATTTTATTCATAACAGTATGCAATCATTTCATCAATGTTTTGTTATGACGTCACGTTAAACTATGACGTTGTCACGTTAAACTATAGTCCGTAAACCGACTTTACAGACAACCAATTTTTTTTCTGTGTGTTACATTAAATTCACGAAGTTACTCCCGCCAAAACCCAAGATGTTGCACATCAATAACGCCTAAATTCGCAAGTAACACTTGCACTTCCAATTTCTTCTCGTCCGCAGGAGTATAGTCAGTCAGCCTACCACGAAGTCGTAGCACGGAGTATGTGTTGTGATGTTATGTGGTGCGCCCGTGCGTTTGGATGTTGCAGGATGAACCGCATCTTAGGTAGGGGGGGGGGGGGGACAGATCCTCCTTACCTCCTTTCCATGCCCCTTTTCTTACTCCGTCATAAAATTTCACCCCCCCCCCCACCCCCCCTACATCCTACCCTACCGTTTACTGCGGTTTGGGGTCTTCCGGCGGTCAGCGCCTCTAATTACAAGTCCTCAGCAGCCTTTTTTTACCCTCGGTACAATATTTATGGCGATCGTACCACCACTATTGCGCGCGCGCCACAATTATGGCCCGCGTGCCAGATTTACGGGGTGTGTACCATAATTTCTTAAATTGTTGGTTGAGACCTGAAAAATTCGCGGGTTCATTACGTGTTATGCTAAAAATTCAAATAATTATACATTAGTGCTGCTTCTGTCATTGGTCCACTGTTAATCTGGAGGACTGAGGGCCAATTAGAGACCCTCACTCGTAGAAGTGTCGAATCACAGGCCACCCAGTCGTGACGACTCACAAGTCAGCAGCCAATGAAAAGTTGGCATATGCCCGAGTGTGTAGAGGATATTGGAGTCCATCCTGGAGGTCATTGAACCCGCGAATTTTTCCGGCCTCTAATTGTTGGTAAATACTCGGTAAGAAATGAACCCACTCTAAAGCAAACGCTCTCAGAGCATAAACACGAGGCATTTTGAATTTTTTGGCCAGACGCCAAGCGATTATTTACCGGGCCTCTTATTAATGTCCCAGTTAAAAATATTTACTCTTCGAAGGTTCGCTTCACCGTTGAGCACTCTGCTAACCATGGCATAAGTGTTCACGTACGGAGTCACCTGATACCCGCATGATTCCCCCCCCCCCCTTTATGACAAAACAAAAATTGTAGGTGGGGTCCGGGTTAGGCAGTGGCGGATTCATAGGGGGGGCGCAGGGGGCGCCCCCCCCCCTCCTTGACCAGGGCAGCCCAGCACCAAGCATGGTTCATGGCAAGGGGAGGGCGCGCACCCGGCCGCCGATGTTATACAATACACATTCATACACTTACCTTTAACGACTTCATGGCTTGGAAACAGTTTTAATAAAGTTTTATTAAGTTTTGCATGTGACTTGATTTGTTTTACACCAATAGCTCAAGATGTTTTTTAGCGGCGGGATAAATACGTGTGTCAAATTTACGTGTGCATACGGGTTGAAGACAAATGGAAAACTCCTCACAGTAATTTATCTGTGGCATGCGACACACGTTCATACACTTACACTGAACAACTTCATTAGTATAAATAAAAACTTAATATTTTGCTCGAAATATATCCATTGATATAAATATAACGTATAGTTGATCATACACAAAATATTGAAATTAAATACTCTAAAACACTCTTCATTCTTAGGGAAAGAGAAATATTATATTCCAGAATCTTTAGTTTTTCTGTAGTGATTTTGACATTTGTATACTGCACAATTGGCCATTTTAACTACATATAGCACACAATTATGCACCAACAACAGCAAATATTCGGGCGAGACGTAAATGAAACGGATAGAGCTTGGAAAAAGATCTCTGGCTGCATCCAAGCAACCAAGGTGTCGTAACAAGGGAGTGTGTGGAAGAGGTAGATCAGGGCCTCCCCCCCTGAGATTTTTCTGTATCCGCCACTGGGGTTAGGGGAGGGACCTAGGTGCGTCTCAGGCCGAGGCCTATACGGCTATTCGTGCTGGGATCAGCCATGCAGGGAGGAGAGAATAGCATGCATTGCATGATTTTTTTTCGGGGATTGGTGCCCACGTTTAACTCCACTATTTGAAATCTATCCTGTAACTAGCTAAGTTATGATTGGGGACCTGTAAAATTTGCGATTTCAAATCCCTAAAGGATGGACTCCATGATCCTCTTATACACTCGTGCAAATTACATCTGCTGATTGGTTACCGACTCGTAAACTCGTGACACCTGTTGACTAGAATGATCGTGATTCGCTGATTCTTCTGTTAAAGAATTTTTCATTGGCCCAAGATTCCTTCAGATAAACTGTGGCCCAATCACTGAAGCGAAATATTGTCAAAAGTATTTGGACTCTATCCTATCGCGAAATGAATCCGCGAATTTGACAGGTCTCTAGTTATGAGTTCAGCCAAGTACGTTACGCGGAAATGTCTCCAGACTAGCTGTGAGTTGAAACATTGTGAACAACATCCGTGCATCGTGGGTTTAATTTAAAGTGCATGTCTACTGTCGGCATAGCGATCAGAACCACCCAGTGTGGTAGCAAACGGGTCCTGGTTGGCCCCTGAAGACGGTTATCATTTACAAGGAAACAATCGCTAGAGCGGGCATACCTCATAGCTAGAGACCTGCAAAATTCGCGATTTCAATTACCTATAGGATAGACTCCATGATCCTCTATGCACTCGGGAACATTTCACCTGCTCATTGGCTACTGACTCGTGACTTCCTTGGTCGTGATTCGATACTTCTTTTGTTGAAGGTTTTTCACTGGCCCAAAGTCATTCAGATAAACTGTGGCCCAATCACTGAAGCAGCCAAAAGGCAAAAGTATTTGGATTATAGCCTGTCGCGAAATGAATCCGCGAATTTTTCAGGTCTCTACTCATAGCAGTCAGACAAGGGATCAGATTATTTCGCACTATATATATATAAAAATATATATATATGTATATACACACACATACACATACACACACGCCGCTGGTCATGAGTTGTGATCAAAAGAAAACGTAGCCTTCTATACACGTGACGCCTGCATCTCTAAAAAAAAGTATTCGGAATAAGGTGGAAAAGCTAGAAGTTGAATGTTGGCGTACGCTTGAGTTGCGTTTATAACAACGCAAGATACGCAACGTCGCAGAAACGCAACACGCAACCAACGCAAGAAAATCTCGGTCTTTTTATGCTTCGCGCAAGTCGCAAGACGTCACCAACCGTAAAACGTGAAATTGTACAAAAAAAATTAAAACATTAAACTGTCAATAGTTTTAACTAAAATGTTTTATTTCACTGTGCGAAAGTTAGTCAAGTGAAAACTAGATGCGTGTAGTAAGAACAACATCCTTTCCCGTCGTTCAAATTATATCTGCGTCTTTAGAAAGTCTTCAGAACACTTCACTTAAAATTCGGGAGACGGAAACGCAAACACAAGAAGTGGAAATTTGTCTAATGATTGCGTTGCGTGTTTGCGTCTTGCGTAGTTTATAGTTTTGTAAATGGAACAGAAATAATTATGTAAAATTTAAAAAATATATATATTTGAACAAATTTGTAAATTTACATGAAAACAAACTATGTCGCTGCAAAAAGTGTTCGCAGTAATACTGGATTCGGATTCTTATCCGGGCACACATTATTTTTGTTGTCCCAGTACCTCCAATAAATTAAATTATTTGTAAACCCTTACCAAATTATCTTTTCCGTGGGTTTTTTTTTTTAAAAAACTTATGCTCGAATGAAACATCGACTAAAATTTAAAAAAAAAAAAAAAATAATGCGCCAATTTTCGTAAATAGATAATGTTCAGTGATATCTCGGGAGAGAAAAAGAAGAAGAAAAAACGTACTTCATATACGCAGAAATTATAACCATAGCCATGTGTTGTGCTGAGTTACAATAGGTATCTCTCTTGTAGTACTATTTCTTGGCAACTGGTTTCCAAAGGAATTTTTCATGCCTTTACACTCCCGCAGCTGCGAGAAATACCGAGAGACAGAGAGAGAGAGAGAGAGAGAGTAATCATAACCGACGGGCCACCAATTAAAACGGCATAACCCTCTGGCATGGGAAAAAAAAAGAGGGGGGTGGGATTGGATGCGTATACCTGAGGAATAAGGGCTAAAGGGGAGGGGGAGAGAGAGACCCCACGTGGTCTCTTATTAGTCCCTGAAGGACTGGTGCCACCGAGTCCCGAAACCTCTCTCAAAAAAAAAAAACCACCCCTTGTCGACCCATGGAGGGTCTACCTCCCCCGCCCTAAAATCCAACAGCCGCTCCCTAATGCAAAAACAATGTAAATCCATTAGTATATCCAGTCCTGCGAGGACATAGAGGGAAAAAAAACCTAGAAAACTTACTATATACATATACAACCTTACCTTTTAAAAATGTTACTGTTTATCAACCAACAGTGGCCGTTACCCGCGAAGGGGAAAACTTGTAGCTCGGTGATAAACATCTTCGGAAAAATAAAAATACATTGGCGTCTCATTTCCGACACGCAAGGTTTCCCATACCATACTTCAGCTTTTAAAGTTTTACCACGCGGGTGTCTCTTCGCAGAGGGGGGGGGGGAATGTCTGAAATATATATTTATGTCTCCAACCCCTCCTTCCCCCCCCCGGAAATAGTTTGAGGAACGTTTCGAAGGAAAGTTTTTAAATGTGTGTGTTGGGCGAATTTTGGTCCACCGATAGCTTGTACGCCACTCAAAAGGTCCTGATACACTGTCAAGTTTTCGTCTCCAACTCTACAGTTATTTGAAATCAAAGTTTTTTTAAAAAAGAAGTGGGTAGTATCGGCTGAAGTATGCAGTTTGCAAATTCCTACAGAAAATGAACTTCGGACCCCAAAGATGTTTTAAATCTTGTCAAGCTGCCAAAAGTTATTGATAGTACTGAACTGGCGCAAACGTTTTAATTTTACCCTTACATTAAAATTATCATTTTATTGGTGGATGGAAATTTGAACTTTAAAATCAATTGTTGCAATTTAAATCATAATCGCATCTATATGTGTTAAATAATGAAATTAATGTCTTTGCAATCTTAAAGATAGACTCTAAACTTCAAACATTGATGTGAATAATTAAAATTATAAGTCACTGAACGTTCTGTTAATGAAATCGACACCCAGAACAATACTTAAACTTGACCTTTCAAAAATAGTTGTAAGTCTTATCGTTTTGCCAAAAGTTTCAATTTAACTTATTTTAAAATTATGATATTATGATCAATATCAATTGTCAATTAAATAAATAGTAGGAATTTACTGATTCGAGCGGAGCAGTACTTAACAGTTTTGCAAATTGAATCCCATTGATTTGGAGCATTTCAAGTCTGAATTCAACCGAATAAATTCGGCTACAAATCCATTGTCTTAAATAAGTTGAAAACTTCAGATCGACTTATGGTTTAAAGCGCTTTCCAAGGCTGGTACAACACTGAGCGTCTCGGCAATGTTTATTTCAAGGGGAAACAAATTCTGAAACCATCGCTATTTTTTGGCTACAGAAAAATTATTTAATTGAGACAATTGGGAGAAGGGGCGGAAATCTGTAGTATTATGTATTTATTTATTACGAAAACAGAGAAACTTAAGGACGTCTCAAAATCAGCGTTCTATAAAAATTACTCATTTAACTCTGGTAATAAGAAACTCACTATTATGTAAATTACTCGACATGAAAATTAACTCTGAAACTAACTTCAACTTTTGTAATCATTAAGTAGTTTGCGAACTTGTGATTTTTTTTTTAAATTATCGTGATGAACGTATTATCTCGTTGCTGTATAGAAGTGGTGTTAATTATTTTGTGATGTCTAGTATCTGGCGTAAACATCACAGCTTTTATTTTTTTTTAACGTGGTTTGAATTTGGCTCAAATGTGATTTACGTTGTTGACTCGGCCACAGGCGGGAAATATTTTATGGTAATGATTACTGAGGGGTGTGCCTGGTGGGTTGAAGCATTGATATTATGCCAAATAGAATTTAAAAAAAGGGGGGTTGTCTGTAAAGTCGGTTTACGGACGATAGTTTAACGTGACAACGTCATAACAAAACATTGATGAAATGATTGCATACTTTTATGAATAAAATTGAATCATTTTTATTGAATTAACATTATTTTGTATGGATACATAGGAGTGAAATGAAATCTACAATTCAATTGATAAATTTACTTTTATTTGCACTCATTAATTCAAATACCTATGTTTATTACTTTAACGAACAGATTATTTTAACTATAACTTTTATACATGTTTGCTATTTAACTTCTTCCAATCTGTGTTATTCTGTTAAGGATAGGACGATGATAGGAAAAGTAGGAAACGAATGGGAGTGTTTCAAGTTTAATGTGCCTCGAAAAAGTCAAATCGATGGTTGTTCCAATCGAGTGGAAGAGAGATAGATGCTACACAAGCGTACAATGAGCGTAACGGGACACAGCGTAACGGGAAAATGTGCGTAACGGGACACTTTTTTCGTGCGTGAAGCCGGCGTTCATCGATTTATTAGACGCTGTCACGTCAAAAAATAAAATAAATTCTTTTGCAGTGTTCTTACGCTGCCAACTCTAAAAAAAAAAAAAAAAAAAACACGTGGCACACCCATCCCAGCTATGTATCTCTCTCTCTGTCTGTCTCTCTGTGTATGTGTGTGGTCTGCGAAACCCCCATGAATCCTCCACTAGGAAGAGAAGATAAGAGTTCACGAAAAAGGGGGAGAGAGAGAGAGAGAGAGAGAGAGAGAGAGAGAGAGAGAGAGAGAGAGAGAGAGAGGAGAAGAAGTCCATTCATTGAAAACACGCGTGCGTTAGAAGGGCAACCGAAAAAAAAAATTAGCAACCCCCTCCCTACTCTGCTTTGACAAACCCAAAACCCTCTTCCGATTCGTCGATCAAAAACAACCCTCTACCACCCCCCCCCCCCCCCTCCCTTTTTATTTTTGACGAATACAACCGAAATTTTTCCGGGTGCAGATGTTCCTGGAAAACAGACCGGAGCAACTAGTCGCCTTCGAGTCTCAACCCCCCCCCCCCTCCTCCTCCCCTTCCCCAACAAAAAAAAATTCTGACCCAGCCGTAAAAGTTAGACGCGACGCCACAGAATGAATGACTACAGTCTGCCCGATTGGCGCGCAAGATAAAACTAACCTTTAAAGTCTGGAGGGGGGGGGGGGTTGAAAGAATAGTAATGAGTTGGAGTGAAAGGGGGGGGGTTGTGTGGTTACGGCTCGTGTTTCCAGGAAAAGGCGAGGGGTTTTAAGGTACCGCAAAAGCTCTCCCCTCCATCGGGTAACCATCTACCCGGTTTTAGTTTGGACTGTACCTTCAGGTCATCACTGTCACGAGAGGAAAAAAAAAAAAGTGTATATATATATATATATGGCCTACAACCAGAAAGTTTGCCCTAGCTGGTGACTAATCTCCCCGCAGAAATCGATGCCTGCCAGTGAGTGGTTTTTGGAGATCGTTTTCAGCATTGGTCACTCTTTTTCAGATATCGTTATCTCACCTGGACCATATTGGATCTTGGGTCAGTTACTATTTCGGGGCGCTAGTAGTTTTCAGAGGGGATTTTTTTTTTGTGGGGGGGGGGGTACCTCCCTCATGGGAGGTATTGAACACCCCTGAAGGATAAAAAGAATTTCGGTCAACCCTCCCTTGGAAAATTTTGGAGGGGGGGAAAAAAAGAAGTTCTTTAAATGAATTTGTTGATTCAACCGGTAACTTAAATCTCGTAGATGGTTTTGCTAATTTATGGTAGAAAATTGTATATTCTTTCCCAGTAAATTAAACCCGGGTTAGTTTTAAAAAATGCCAAAGATCAAATTCCGGTGAAATCGAGTATTCATATGAGGAATGTATTTATTTATTACTGCACAATAATAACTTAATGTAATACATAATATAAAAACAAATTAATATTAATATATGGAAAAAAAATGTATAAAAGTTCCCAAGGAAGACTAAGGATGAAATGGGAAGAGCAGATAGTTAAAGGAGTGCAGGAGAAAGAAGACTGGAATAAAGTGAAGGATGAGGAATGGTGGAGAGACAAAGGAAGAGGGGGGCATTTTACTTTGATGACCTGGCCAAACTGGAAGCAGATGATGATGATGATGTTGATGATGAGGAATTAAAACCTTTTAAAAAGTTTTTCTTATACGAAATCATGAAAAATCATTTTAGTACTAACCATCACTTTGTGAGTTACGCGCTTATAACAATTAAATAGGCTACTTAATTTTCTAATTCTTTGATATATATTTTTCGCAGGAACCAAAAAAAAATAATAATCAAAAATCTGTGACACGGAAATGAGTGTAGGTGTGCTTATTTAAATTGTTTGTTGTAGGTTAAAATTTTTAATCTTTAGTTCAATGATAAAGGTGTATAGTTTCCAACGTATTTGGCATAATTTTTTTTCTTTTCAAATTGCTGTTCTGTGTTTGCAGTAATACTGAGTTCGGATTCTCACCCGGGCATTTATGCTTAGTGTTGTCCCAGTAGCTCCAATAGTTAAAAATGTTATTTGTAAACCGTTCCCTGAATAGTTTTCCAATACAAACTGTGCACAGTAAAAAACAAAATAAAGTCCAATTACTGAATATTATATTATATTTTCCAAGGTTTAAAAAAAATTACGCTTGAATGAAACATTAACTAAAATATAATTATGCGCCGATTTTCGTAAGAAGTACCTACTCAGTATTATCTCGAAATTCGTAATTTATACAAGCAAAAATAACCATAGTCTTGAGTTGTACAACGTTATAATATGTCTCTTGTAGTATTACAAACTATTATGTACTTGGAAGATGGTTTCCGAAGGAACCTTTGGAAAATTACAGAAACTATTTCCTCTGTGTAATCAATCACAGGCTGCCCAGTAGAGGCGTATCGCGAGTGAACATCCAATGAACAGATGATGTTTGCCCAAGAATGCAAAGGATCGCGAAGTCTTTCCTAGAGGTCATCGAACCCGAGAATTCTTCCAGCCTCTATGTTTCAATCACATGTTGGTTCAACCCAACGGTTGCATAAGTATGTATATGTGCATGCAAATCATGTTTGTGTTGTTTTTTTTCGTGCCTAGTCACGCTACAAACGACATGCTCACTCACTTCTGCTGTTTCGCTGCTAAGCACCGGATGTGGAACTAAGCATTTACAAGTTTATAAAGTACGTGTTCCATTATGAGCGCACGTTTGTTAATAAGCTTGGACAGCCTTCACCTGTGATTAAATGTGCGTAAATGAGCTTACAAAACCACACTTGCTGTTACGCTGGTACAGACACGTAATCACGTAGGTACTTAACTTTACATCTACGATGAGGAATCAGTTCCACTCCAAAGTACCTTGATTTTTAAATAAATAGGAGCTCCGTATACTAATACACACTCGGGTGTTAATTAGTATGTGATCCCCACTAAATATGCCGGTGCCACTTTAAAGTTCAAAGGCCTAAATCTAAAACAATTTTTTTTGATAACGTTTCTAAAAAATGTAATGGAAATGTTTAATCTAAATATTTCTATAGGGGATATTCAGAAAAAAATACGTAGGAAATGTAACATTTTTAAACTTAAAGCGATACAATTTATCTTTTACGAGAGTCTCTTTTGTTATATTTTAAAGGTTGTAACAAAATTTATTTTTCCAGTGTGTACTTATGCACATTTGTCACAATTATTTTCTTCGATGTTCCATTCTATGCATCCGGTATTAATTACATATTAGCTAGTACTTTTAAAATAAGCTGACTAGGGTAATTTTTTAAGGGCTACAATAGTGAAAAGTCTTGATAGAGACTGAAATCAATGTCATTGACTACATATAGGTTCTATATCGGTTGCTGGAACGTGAATGATCAAGCAGTGTTTGGACTTAGTTATAGTTCGTATATAGGCAGAGTTTCACTGTTATTCAATTCCATATTGACGTGGGATTTCTATCGTGTTCTATTTCGAATGCCATAATTAAACACGTGATAATTATCAAGTAAGTAGTTCTTTTGATTGCACAAAACCAACTTAATCTCTTATCTGCTTTTGAATATACCCACTTAAACAACATTAAAATGTAATCGTGTTCTTTAGATTATTGCGACAAAAAAAGAATGCTTATTTGGGAGTTTTAGGTAATGAAAAACATACGTGGCGAACCTTTCGAACATTTGGTAGTGTAGGAATGCAAATATTTTATCGTTTTTTCAAATTTCTGCCTAACTTATGACCCAAAAATCAATTTCAATCAAGTTGTCGACTTGCTAGTTTCATAATTTCACAAAATTCTGATATTTTAATATCATCTTTTTAAAAAATTGTGTACCTGTATATAATTTATTTCAAAAATAGTTTAGTTTATACTTAAGTCCATTAGAAATGAATTGATTGAAATGTTTTTATCAAATTTATTGTGAAATAGTAGCGAAATAATTTTGTCGTATCTGTAACTGAATCGTTAGTTGGATATTGTAACCGTACAAAATAATGTAGCCCTGTAGGCTATTCTTGATATTACTCACGAAAGTTTCATCAATGGCTAGGGACAGTAAAATGCTTACCTTTCTACCTCTTCTGCCATTTGGCCTCAGTTTCATCTCAATGAATCTGGGCCAATGAAAAACACTGTACAAAAGCAGGTCTCGGATCGCAAGCATCCCAGTAAACAGGTCTCTCAAGTCAGTAGCAGATGGCATTTTTGCGAGTTCGTATAGTGTTGTGGAGTCTAACCTAGAGGTCACTGAATCCGCGTATTTTTCCAGTAACCTGTCAATTTCAGATCTCATATCAGAAAAAAAAAAACATTCCGAGATGCTTGTGTTAATTTTATTTTGAACCAAATCATAGTAAAATTTCCATTTTGAATTGCGTGTACCATCATTTAAATTCAGCTGGGGTCATTAGTAGAGACCTGAATAATTCGCGGACTCATTTCGTGATATGCTAAAAATCAAATAATTATACCGTTGTGCTGCTTCTGCTATTGGTTCACTGTTAATATGTAGGACTCTTGGCCAATTAGAGACCATCAATCAAAGAAGTATCCAATCACAAGTTACCCACTTGAGACGCTCCAAAATTCAGCACCCAATGAACGGGCACCGTTTGTCCAAGTAGGCAGAGAATCGTGGAGTCTATCCTGAAGGTTATTGAACTCGCGAATTTTTCCAGCCTCTAGTCATTAGTAAAGACCTAAAAAAAAATTCGCGTTTTCAATTACCTCTAGGATGGTCTACACAGACCTCTGCATGCTCGGAAAAATGTCACCCGTTGATTGGCTCTTGACTCACGAGAATTTTCAACTCGGTGGTCTGTGATTTGATCATTCCTTGGTTGAAAGTTCCTCATTGGCCCAGATAATTGGCGTAGATACACCCGGAGGGGAGGGTGGGGTAGGGGTTGCGTCCCACCTGAAATTAAGAAGTCCCTAACTGAGAAAGGAGGCCTTGCCAAAACTTGCAAAAGTGTGACTGTGAATCTGGCCTGATGTCAAAACTATGTTTTATGGAAAATGTTCTGTATATTTTTTTTTTAAATTTCCTGCTTATTACACGCATGTAGGCCAAAATATATGCCCCGCATCCAGATATGACGTTCCGGTTAACCACATGTGCAAATCTCTGGCCCCCCTCCCCAATCAATAGAGACCGCAAAAATTCGCGAGTTCATTTTCACGATAGGCTAAAATACAAATAGTTATACCTCAGTGCTGCCTCTGCTATTGGCTCACAACTCACCTAGATGACTCTGGGCCAATGAGAAACACCCAACCAAAAGCTGTATCGAATCACAGGCTGCTACGTTGGGACGTCTCACAATACAGCAGCCAATGAGTGGGTCACATTTGACCGAGTGTACGAAGAACTATGGAGTTCATCCTGCAGGTCATTGAACCCGCGAATTTTTCCGGTCCCTACCAATCAACCATCCGAAATTACCCCGGGCCTCTCTTGCGAATCCTACAGATTTCAACTCCTGGCCCTGACTCCTTCCCTCATGAACTGCGAACCAACAGCAAAACGAAGACAGCGAGTGAATGAATCCGCGAAATTTTTAATTTTTTTTACCCCGTTCCCTGGTAATTGGTGGAGACACGTGAACTTACTTTGATTGGCGCGAGAGTAGGTACGCTTTGCCGAGCTCCAGAGATGACGCCGCCATATTTCGGTGACGTCACACGCTCGAGGAATTTTCCGCGTAGGTGCCGCGCAGGCGAGGAATTTAAAAATAAATAAAAAAAAAACGCATCCCTCTCCATCATCCTTCTGGTGTTCTTTGATCCCATCCCCAATTTGCCGCGCTGCCCTTACAGCCTACCGCGCCCGCCCTCCCCCCCCCCCCTTTTTTTTGTTCGACCGCCCTCTAAAAACCTATCATCAACAAGTAAGCACCCGCGCAAGCTGGGTCTTTATATCTCTCCCCTCCATCCTCCCATCTACCCTTCTACATCCCAAGATGACCTCAAATGCACCCCTTTTCTATTTCACTCCACCAACATCGGCAAGGGAACACTTTTTATTCATTCTCCGCTCTATAAAACTTTTTCGCCGGCTTCAGAGACACACCCCGTGCTCTTTCTGCCCAGACTGTCACTGTAATAAATAGAGACCCGGAAATTTCGCGGATTCATTTAGTCGCAAGCTAGAATGCAAACCTTCACACTCTCGCACTGTGTTCGTTATTGGCCAGCAGTTGTTTGGACACGCCCGTCTACCGACCGTGAGCCAATAACGCCCAGCTAGGAGAGAAGTAAGCGAATCAGGTAGTGCCAAATAACTAGGGACCGGGAAAAATTCGCGGGTTCAATGACCTGTAGGATTAACTCCATAGTTCTACGTACACTCGGTCAAATGCGACCCACTCATTGGCTGCTGTCTTGTGAGACGTCCCAACGTAGCAGCCTGTGATTCGATAATGCTTTGGTTGGGTGTTTCTCATTGGCCCAGAGTCATCCAGGTGAGTTGTGAGCCAATAGCAGAGGCAGCACTGAGGTATAACTATTTGTATTTTAGCCTATCTCGAAATGAATTCGCGAATTTTACCGGTCTCTACATGTATATAATTTTTTTTTGTAAATACACTGGAGGATTCGTGTGAAATTAAATGATATATATATTTTTAATATTTGTACGATTACATGAAAACAGCTGTATCGCTACAAAAAATAGTGTTAAGCCCGGATTCTTACCCGAGCATTTATGATTTTTTTGTTTTGTCCCTGTAGCTCCGACGGTTAAAAGTCATTTGTAAAGCGTTCCTTGGAACAGCTTTCCAGTATTTACTCCGCACATTAATAAGCCCGATGAAAAAAAAAAATCAAATTATTGAAAATTACATTACCTTTTTCATGGTTAACATATATATATATACACACGCCATTTTTTCGTAAGTATTACTCAGTATTAATCACGAAAAACTTACTTCAGGTAGGCCATACGTAAAAATAACCAAAGCCACGTGTTGTGCACAGATAGAATATCTTCCCTGTAGTACCTATTACTAACCATTTCTTGGCAACTGGTTTCTAAAGGAATATATTTTCGACGTAACAACGTCTAATAAATCGATGAACGCCGGCTGCACGCACGAAAAAGGATAATTCATTGTCCCGTTACGCTCATTGTACGCTTGCGCCGCATCTATCTCTCTTCCACTCGATTGGAACAACCATCGATTTGACTTTTTCAAGGCACATTAAACTTGAAACACTACCATTCGTTTCCTACTTTTCCTATCATCGCCCTATCCTTTACAGAATAACACAGATTGGAAGAAGTTAAATAGCAAACATGTATAAAAGTTATAGTTAAAATAATCTGTTTGTTAAATTAACAAACATATTTGAATTAATGAGTGCAAATAAAAGTAAATTTATCAATTAAATTGTAGATTTCATTTCACTCCTTCTTGGTATCCATACAAAATAGTGATAATTCAATAAAAATAAATAAAGTTTATTCATAAAAGTATGCAATCATCAATGTTTTGTTATGACGTTGTAACGTTAAACTATCGTTCGTAAACCGACTTTACAGACAACCAATTTTTTGTTGCTGTAAAAGTACAGGATGTTATTTACTGTGTACCCATGGTGACATTGGACTCGCAATTCCAGGGGTCACGTGTTCGAATCCTGATCCGTAACTTGGGGGATATGGTGTGTGCATTCCTAGCCGTGTTTATGATTGATGTCGAGAAATTAAGTTAAACGCTAATTCCTTTACAAGTGTGTTTTAACATCTTTTGTAACTATGCTCACTCCATGATGGCATGTTTTAAAAAAAAATTATTCCTTGAAAGTTACTTTCAAGCTATTAAGAGACCCATTAGTAGAGACCGGAAAAATTCGCGGGTTCATTTCGTGATATGATAAAATCCAAATAATTATACCGTTGCGCTGCTTCTGCTATTGGTTCACTGTTACTATGTGGGACTCTTGGCCCATTAGAGACAATCAATCACAGAAGTATCTAATCACAAGTTACCCACTTGAGACGCCTCAAAATTCAGCACCCAATGAACGGGCGCCGTTTGCCCATGTAGGCAGAGGATTGTGTAATCTATCCTGGAGGTCATTGAACTTGCGAATTTTTCCAGTCTCTACCCATTATTCAGGGGGTATATTTGTGTCAGTGAAGTGTAATAATAAGTGCTACGCTCGCTGGTGCTTCTAGCACGGTGTCGCCTCTAAGCACACGGCTGTGGACTTAAATCTTCTTCTCTCGTCATGCGTAGGACAACTATGATATTTGAGTGGCAGCCATAATATCACATAGCCTAGTAATGAAGATGTGTGTTACAATCACGGAATGTGTGCCAAATTGCACATTTATTATTAGAGACTGGAAAAATTTGCGAATTCAGTAACCTTCAGGATAGACTGCAAGATCTTGTGTCTACTTCGACAAACGGAGCATGTTCATTGGTTGCTGAATTTTGAGACGTCTCAAGTGGGTAACTTTTGATTGGATACTTCTTTGATTGATGGTCTATAATTGGCCAAGAATCCTACATATTAACAGTGAATCAATAGCAGAAGCAGCACAACGATATAATTATTTGAATTTGTGCATATCACGAAATGAAACAGCAAATTTTTCCGTTCTCTATTTATTATGACTAGAGACCGGAAAAATTCGCAGGTTCGATGACCTTTAGGATTGACTCCACTATCCTTTACACACTCGGGCAAATTCCAACTGTTCATTGGCTGCTGACTTGTGAGTCGTCACGACTGGGTGGCCTGTGATTCGACACTTCTACCAGTGAGAGTCTCTAATTGGCCCTCAGTCCTCCAGATTAACAGTGGACCAATGACAGAAGCAGCACTAAGGTATAGTTATTTGAATTTTAGCATAACACGAAATGAACCCGCGAATTTTTGAGGTCTCTATTTATGACATCTAAGGTCTGTGTTTTTATTTTAAAAAGAAATAATTTTCCTTGTTTTACAATCAGCTTGTCAGTGAAGATTAAACATCGAGGTGTGTCCCGTCAGATATCTTAATTCCCGAAAGTTATTACAGTTTTGTTATCTTCCACAATCAAATGTATTACAAAGATAATAAATTCTGAAAGATGAGAATGAACCATGTTCAAAACAGGACGTACCCCACTTAGGAAGGGTACTATTTTCTTTCTCTATGTCTTTCTTCTCTCCCTTCCTCTCTTTTTCTCTCTTTATTCTCTCTCGTTCTCTCTCTCTTTCTCTCGATTCTCTTTCTCTCTCTCTGCAGTCTGCCTCTGGTACAGTCTGTCTTGCTCTCTCACGATCTGAGATATGCTCTACAGTGTGTGTGCCCTTTGTAAGCTACGAAAACATTTTATAAACTATCTTAGTATTTCGAGTTTAAGCTGCGTCGAAGTGGCGGTTTGCACCGACGTTTTGCTATGCATTGCATCAGGCATCTTCAGGCTCGGTCTCAAACACGTTATTTTTTTTGTTTTTGGTTTTTACTTTTTTCAATGGCTATTTATAAAATTTATACTCGATATCTACGCTGTGTTTGTTGTTTTTCCACAAATATTTTCAACAGGTATCCACTTATTGTAATATCGTGGATGTAAAAAAGGCGTGATAGTCTTCGTAATTATTACCATCACTTGCACCCCTTGTTTACACCCTTTATGTTACTTTCACTAATTGTAATTGACTATTAGGTAAAAAAAAAAAGACAAATGAAAGGGAGTTGAATGCCTATTGGACTGCAGCAAGGTATACCCTCATCAGCGGTTTCTTCCTTGTGATTGGCGGCCGACTGCAGAGGTCTATGCCTTGTTTGACCGAGCCACTCAGGACACGTTTGCTTCCGCACTGTGATTGGGGTTTGTAACAATCGACATGCACCTAAGAGAAACTCGCCCAATCACGAAACACGGACGATGATACAGTATTTTTACTTGCAGCTAGTCTCGGAATTTATGCGGTCTATGATTTAAACTTTTCACATTTGGCTATTTTTGGCTTTTTTTTCCCCTGTGTGTTTGTGTATTTACCTGTTTCGTTCGTTATCGATGTTTTTCTATGACAAGCAGTGAAACAAGTAATTTCGTGGATAATATAAAATAAACTTTTAAAATTAACCATCAGCATTTCAGAAATCATTCAAAGAACGGGAATAGACGCTATAAGTAGAGATCGGAAAAATTCGCGGGTTTAATGACCTTTAGGATAAACTCCAATATCCTTTACACACTCGGGAAATGCCAACTGTTCATTGGCTGCTGACTTGTGCGTCGTCACGACTGGGTGGCCCTGTGATTCGGCACTTCTATGAGTGAGGGTCTCTAATTGGCCCTCAGTCCTCCACATTAACAGTGAACCAATGGCAGAAGCAGCAATAAGGTATAATTATTTGAAATTTAGCATAGCACGTAATGAACCCGCGAATTTTTCAGGTCTCCTGCTATAATGAATTTCCATGAATGTGTAGGTTAGCTGAAAAGTACTATAGTTCCCCGCTGTGATTACGTCATCCATTCACGCTCGAACCAGAAATCCCACAGGCGATAAAAGTCGCGCGATAACACGAAGTTACGCAAAACGTCGATTACAGTGAGGATAACCCGCTGGCGTTTATATGCGCAACCAGCCCACTCGCTTTTTCGAATTTTTTATGTGGAACATCTTAATTCTAGCGACACGGCATTTGATATGAGTAGGGGCATGTAATTTTCGCGAAAAGATTCCCAGAACAGCTGTGTGTCAAAATTTCGTAGCATTAGCTATGTTATGTGGTTGGTTGGGTTTATTTCAGGTGCGTGTCTACTGCCGGCGCACCAATCACAGCCATCCAGTGCGGAAAGCAAACTCGTCCTCTCTTACAGTCGGCAGTCAATCACAAGGGAGCAATGGCATACCTTGTTGCAGTCTAACGAGCGAGCAGATTATTTCGCGAGAAACGCATACCCCTAGATATGAGTAATTACGTGAATGGAACGTAAGTCGCATTGAATGGAACGTTCACAAAAGCCAAATGGAAACTTTATAGTATAATCTGTTTAACGAATTTCAACCAGATGGGAAGTATTTTAATAGAATCCCTTGTCGAAAATCATGTCCAAAGCCTGAGTTTAGAATTATTTTTCAATTATTTTTTTCGTGTTTATCGGAGCAGTTTAATTATACAGTTTAAAATTTTCGCGCTGGTAATAAAATGATTGAATAGACGACGTGGCTACTCCGACAACGAATTCTAACGGTAACTAAGATTGAGTCGCGTCACGAAATGTAGTTGAAAATCCCATTTGCGTGCATAGTTATCACTAGAGACCGGAAAAATTCGCGGGTTCAATGACCTTTAGGATATACTCCAATATCCTTTACACACTCGGGCAAATGCCAACTGTTCATTGGCTGCTGACTTGTGAGTCGTCACGACAGGGTGGCCTGTGATTCGACACTTCTATTCGTTAGGGTCTCTAGTTGGCCCTCAGTCCTCCAGATTAACAGTGGACCAATGGCAGAAGCAGCCCTAAGGTATAATTATTTGAATTTTAGCATAGCACGTAATGAACCCGCGAATTTTTCAGGTCTCTAGTCCTGAGTAAGCGGTCTAGTTGGGCAACGACTTCTATCGCGAGGGGAAACCGCTGGTGTTGGTTTATTTTGTTGCAGTGTACTGAGAATTCAGGGAAAAAAATTTTTTTCAGGAAAAATGCCTTTTCCTACTGATAATAAATAATGCGAAATCATCAACATACAAATTAAATATTACCGATTACTGAATCGAGTGTTCGTGTAAAAATACTGATACGGGAAATAAATATAAAGATCACAATATTAAGAACTGGCGGTTACGGGTCCAACTATCAACCCACTAAACAGAAATAATACCGCAAAACCAGATAAGCTTTGATAAAGACAAACAACAGTCGATGGATTCAATTCTACAGTTGTCAAGTAGAAACGTTGTGACATATCATTGTCGCTTAAGAGTGAACATTGTGTATTGAAGTTATTCGAGGCACCATTGTGGTAAAAATCTGAGTAACGTAACTTAGTCGTATCATTGTAAGTTTTCGCAAATGATTTCTGGACATATGTTTTAGAGCTATGGTTTATGGAGCGAGTTAATTAGAAGCTCTAATTATATATTCAGTCTGGGCATGCGAATTGCCCCGTTGGCAAATAAAATACAAATCAACGGCGTGACAAATTACCCATGTAATGTATGTAGGAAGTTCCATTGCATGTCTAAGGACATTAAAAAGTTATTTTTACATTTTATCTATACGACGATAAATCTAGTGAAACATTTCAGGTCATACTAAGTATAAAAATTTTGAGCGAATACAAAAAATAAATAGCTACAATATTTTGAACAATATTATTTTAACAAATTATATTACTAGTAGCATTACCGCTTTTTTTTTTGTAAATGGAACAGAAATATTCGTGTAAAAATACAGATGTTTGTAAATTTGTACATTTACATGAAAACAACTGTATTACTACAAAATAGTGTTCGCAATTATACTGCGTTCTAATTCGTACCCGAGCACGTACAATTATTATTGTCCCAGTACCTCCAATAGTTAAAAGTTATTTATAACTGTTCCATGTATAGCTTTTCAGTATTAACTGCGCACGTTAATAAACATAATAAAACCAAATAAAGTAGAATTATTGAATATTCTATTACTAGAGGCCGGAAAAATTCGCTAGTTCAATGACCTTCAGGATAGACTCCACGATCCTCCGCCTACTTGGGCAAACGGCGCCTGTTCATTGGGTGATGGATAGAGACCGGAAAAATTCGCGGATTCATTTAGCGATATGCTAAAATGCAAATAATTATACTTTTATGCAACTTCTGCTATTGGTTCACTGTTAATATGGAGGAATGTGGGCCAATTATAGACCCTCAGTCAAAGCAATATCGAATCACGAGTCCCCCAATTGAGACGCTTCACAAGTCAGTAGCCAATGAACAGGTGAAGTTTGCCAGAGTATGCACAGGTTCGTGGAGTCTATCCTGGAGGTCATTGAATCCGCGAATTTTTCCAGTCCCTAGTGATGGATTTTGAGGCGTCTCAAGTGGGTAACTTGTAACTGGATACTTTATTGACTGATGGTCTCTAATTGGCCAAGAGTCCTACATATTAATAGTGAACCAATAGCAGAAGCAGCACAACGGTATAATTATTTGAATTTTAGCATATCATGAAATGAACCCACGAATTTTTCCGGTCTCTAGTTATAAATAATCCCAGGAAAAAGAAAGGCACGTTCTGCTTTTATCTCTCGTGTGCAAAGATGAATGGGCCACCCACGCCACGTCGTAACAGCGCATGAGCAAACCGTCAAACATTAACACACCACGAGACAGTCCTGCAAACGTTTCCTGGGAAAAGCGTCCGGTACAGGCGGAGGCGGGGTGGGGGGGGGGGGAATTCCCCTCAACTTTCCCATCGCCCAAACACAGTTTACAAAACGGGCGAGTACGGGCTATGAAGTCGCGAGGAAACGAAAAAAAAAGGGGGGGGGAGGGAAGTACTGGGAGGGGCTGAGATGTTGATAGGACGGAAGGCTGACTGAATCATGTTTTTTTTTTGGAGCCGACGCACTTTTAACGAGAACTAAGGCGTCTGCCCGGATGTCTTTTCTCCTGGAGAAACCATCGCAGCATTGGTATAGTTCCGAAAATTCTAAACTGCGAACAAATCCATGGGCTCGTAGACCAGACCGGAAAAATTCGCGGATTCATTTCACGACAGCCTTAAATTCATATAGTTGTACCTCAGTGTTGCCTCTGCTATTGGCTCACAACTCACCCGGATGTCTCTGGGCCAGTGAGAAACACTTAACCGAAGCTGTATAGAATCACAGGCCGCTACGTTGGGACACCTTCACAAGACAGCAGCCAATGAGAGGGTGACATTTGACCGAGTGTATGTAGAACTATAAAGTTCATCTTAGAGGTCATTGAACCCGCGAATTTTTCCAGTCCCTAGCTCGTAGTATAGTACTATAAATAAGTGTATGTGAAATATTGAGTTTTACTACGCAAACATTTACAAACTAAAAAAAAAAATGTATTTTAAGACACCATGGCTCCTTCTGCCTTCCCAAATTGGTTAGAATAATGCAGTGGTTGTTTATAATAGAGCAGATGTTTTCAAAGTAATTCTTGGACATTAAACAGTGTAGCAGACAGGGGCGTATCCAGATCTAAACAGAGGGGAAAAAATGTCATGAAGAGTTTTGGAGGGGGGGGGGGGGTTATGTGTTTGTCATTCAACCTCCTCTTATTTTTTTGGTGGGGGAGCAGTTGTTTGTCTTGCAACTTCTCACCAAAAACGATGCAGTGTGTCTGTTTCGTAATATGTTCTTTCAAAATGTTGAAATACCTACTACAAAACTGTTAATACTATTTTTTTATTATTATTTTTTTTTTTAGAAACCTGTTCTTTATTTTTTTCCACTTGAGAAAAAGCAAGGAGGTTCGTTGTTGGCAGCAACTTTACCTCGATTGTCCCAGTCGCCAGCAGAAAGATACGCCCCTCGGCGACCCTAGCCATTCAAGAGATAAAACTTAACAAACGTAAACATAATGTCTTCAAGTCTAAAAAGTACAACTACTGTCTCAACCTGTAACTAGAGAACTGGAAAAAAAATCACGTTATCATTAGTAGAGACCGGAAATATTCGCAGATTCAATCGGCGATAGGCTAGAGTTCAAATACAAATACCTCTTAGATGATTTTGCTATTGGATTATTGTTCATCTGGACGAATCTCAATCAATTATAAACCCTCAACAAAAGAAGGATCGTATCACAGACAAACCAGCCAAGAAGACTTACAAGTCGGCAGCCAATGAACTTGCGTTAATTACCCGAGTATACAGGGGTATGTGCAGTCTATCCTGAAGGCCATCGAAACAGCGAATTTTTCCGGTTCCTAATCATTAGAGACTGGAAAAATTCGCGAGTTCAGTGACCTTCAGGATAGACTCCACGATTTTCAGTCTGCTTGGGCAAACGGAGTATGTTCATTGGGTGCTGAATTTTGAAGCGTCTCAAGTGGGTGACTTGTGATTGAATAATTTCTTTGATTGATGGTCTCTAATTGGCCAAGAGTCCTACATATTACCAATAACAGAATAATCACAACGATATGATTATTTGAATTTTAGCATTATCACGAAATGAATCCACGAAATTTTCCTGTCTCTAGTTATCATTTAGAGAGAAATCTGGAATACATGCAGTTATACACTTGAACTGTTGTTTTCTCATGGAACCACACCCAAGAGAGACCCGGAAATTTCGCGAATTAGTTTTGACGTCAGGCTAGATTTAAAAACTTAAATATTATATTTTCTCTACAAATGTTTGCACATTGGCTAATTTCTTAGCGAGAGCCGTTTGGTTCTTGTTAATCGCCACTATCCGATTAGCTTACTTTTGTCTAAAGACCTTAAAAATACACGGGTTCATTTCGTGTTATGCTAAAATTCAAATAATTATACCTTAGTGCTGCTTTCCTGTAATTGGTTCACTGTTAATCTGGAGGACTGTGGGCCAATTATAGACCCTCACTCATAGAAGTGTCGAATCACAGGCCACCCAGTCGTGACGACTCACAAGTCAACAGCCAATGAACAGTTGGCATTTGCCCGAGTGTGTAAAGGATATTGGAGTCTATCCTGGATGTCATTGAACCCGCGAATTTTTCTGGTCTCTACTTTTGTCCCATAGCTACGGACCGTAAAAAATTCCTCCAGGATAGACTCCACAGTTTTATGCACACTCATGAAAAAGGTCAGTAGTCACTCATTGGCTTCTATACTGTGCGACGTCCCAACGTAGTAGCCTGTTATTCGATACAGCTTTGGTTCTGTGGTTCTCATGGACCCAGATTCCTCCGGATGAGTTGGGTGTGAGCCGGTAGCAAAAGCAGCACTGAGGTATAACTATTTGAAGTTTAGCCTATCCTGCAGTTAATTCGCTAATTTTTCGGGTCTTTACCTATAGCTGGGCATCGTTGGATCATGGTCGCGGAGGGGCGTGTCTGAAGAATTGCTGTCCAATTATGGACATAGTGCGAAAGTATGAAAGTTTGCATTCTAGCGTACGACCAAATAAATCCGCAAAATTTCTGTACCTCCAATTTTTACACGCCTCTGAAGGGCATATATCTATTGCAAAATTCAAATTATCCTTTCACACGTAATCCGCCCTTAAAAGTACAAACGCGGTAACAACCAATGGGCAATAGGCAAAGCAATAGACTTAGCAATGGCGTATGTACAAAAACTTACATAAAGTCATGCACTCCCATTGCACAGATCTTTCAAAGATAAAATAGACAAAAACTTAATTTCTTGTAAAGGTGTTTGGCGTTCATCCTGAAACCGGAAAAAATTGTGATGCGAACTATGTAGATGTACAGTAATGACGTGGATAAAAGGTAATCAATCATAACAAAAGGTACCACTTGTAAAACCGAGCGAGAATAATTTCATCTGACAGTTCCTCCCACACCCCCCCCCCCCCCTCCATCCAACCCCTGGGCGACCGTTGAATCGTGACTCCGTATCTGGAGAAAGTTTTTAACGACTTTTTAAATAACCCATTGTTTATTCCGCGGGGTCCCTCCCCCCACTCCATCAACCACGCTACACAGCCAACCGATCATTACGCTGAGACAGTAACAAGGTTCTGACAAATAACCATCTTAACTGCTCACACAGTTGTGCTCGTCTCAATCCTCTTTGCCGATGCAAAATTATCCACACTCACAAATAAGTCGGCGTCTGTTGTCCGTTTTGGCCGCTGCACCAAAATGCTTTAACGACGGAAACGTTTTGTAAGGATTTTGTAATGGTCCTAAACTTTTGAAGGTTAGGTACTACAATGAGAAGATACCAGAAAAAAATCGCGATATCATTTACCTATAGGTAGAGACACCTGTATTTCGCGAATGCATTTCGTATCAAGGTATTTCACAAAATACTGTAGCATTTATCCTGAGGTTATTGGCTGAGGTCGGTGAGAGGTGTCGTCCCGCTCTTGACGGGGCCAATGAGAATGTGGTCACCGTACTTCTGCACCCTCACAATTTGCCATGACTCTTAGAAAAAGCTACAGTGTTTTGTGTAATACCTTGACATGAAATGAAATCGCGAAATACAGGTGTCCCTAACTAGAGGATAGAGAGATTCCATGATCCTTTATTCACTCGGGCAAATTACATCTGCTCATTGGCTACTCTGAATCGTGACACCCTTTGACCAGGATGCTCGTGATTCGCTACTTCTTTTGTTGAAGGTTCTTCATTGGCCCAGAGTCCTTCAGATAAACATTGGCCCAATAACTGAAGCAAAAAAAAAAGGCACGCGAATTTGGATTCTAGCAAATTTTTTAGGTCTCTAACAGTGAGATCTAAATGGCACACACACTTAGAAATTTTAAGGTTAAATTTATCGCTGCTGACTGCTTAAAGACGCAATAACATCCCTGGGGGAAAAAAGTCATGCCATATGTACAGTGACAGGAAAAATTAGCGGATTAATTTCATGATGGGATTAAATTCAAACCTGCTTCCGCTATTGGCCACACAGTTTACAGATACTCCTGGCCAATGAGAAACCCTCAACTAAAGAATTACTAGAGCACAGGTTACCAAGTTGAAACGTATCACTAATCGGCAGGCAATGAACGTGCGACATTTGCCCCAGTATACAAAGGACTGTGGATCCAATGCCAGAGTTAATTGGAAACGCGAATTTATCCAGTACCTACTCATGTGTAGAGACCTGAAAAATTCTCGGATTAATTTCGCGATAGGCTAGAATCCAAATACGTATAGCTTTTGGCTGCTTCAGTGATTGGGCCACAGTTTACCTGAAGGACTCTTGCCACTGGAAAACCTTCAACAAAATCACGACCATAACAGTTAATATGTGTCATGAGTCAGTAGACAATGATGTAATTTACCCGAGTGTATATAGGATTATTGAGTCTAATCTATAGGTAATCGAAACCGCGAACTTTTCCGGTGTCTATTAATGTGTCGTAATCTGTAATTTTTTTGAGAGTTTGAATACCTGAATAGAGTAAAATTAATTGATCAGGATAAATATTAATTTTTCTTCTACCCATCAAATAGTCCTACTCAAATTTACGTTGGATTTCAGAATTCTTTTGTTTTTTTAATTTACTTAGAATTTAGCCAAGACAACAAATACATATGTCGTTACAAAAAATTTGGATGTACGTGTTTAAAACCTGGCATGCAGACTTTTCTTTGGCGATGAATTGCTATCGCTAAATGGATTAAATTTTGATCTTAGCTGATAGCCCGAACGGCAATTAAGAAACGGACTTTATTCAACCGGCACTCTGCCTGACGCATTATGGATACGCAGCGGTTCAAGGCAGATAATGTTGCTGAAGATGAGTTCATAGTTTAAACACACAAATGTGTACACAGCAGGTCAAGTAGACA
Source organism: Bacillus rossius redtenbacheri (assembly GCF_032445375.1). Lineage (NCBI taxonomy): Eukaryota > Metazoa > Arthropoda > Insecta > Phasmatodea > Bacillidae > Bacillus > Bacillus rossius. The sequence continues at coordinate 17,433,577 of NC_086345.1, forward strand.
AACCTGAAAACAACCTGTCCGATACTCGTTCACAATTCAATTTTTATGCATCAATTTTAGTCAATGAAATTTCGCGAGGCATCCAACATCTGTTTTTTAGGGTTAGTTAACTAATTATATTAACTATCAAATGATTACCCAGTGACATCTGACCAGTAATATGTGAACACGGTTTTTTTAACATATAAATTAATTTGGGTTGCATATTGAAAATTATAAGCACGAAATATTTTAAAATTAATTAGTAATATTTTTTATAAATAATAGTATTATACATTTTTTAAACAGGAATAAATTTGAAAATTGCAATGTCTCGACAATTTCTTGCTTCAATATGATTGATAAATAAAAACAATTAATACTCCCGCCAAAATAATATCGTAATATAGGTACTCTCATTGGCTGTTGCGTCATGTGTCTGTAGCAGAAATAAATATGTATTCGTTTCCGTTACATGAGCACGACCTGTCTCCCATGCATACGACCGTCCTATGCGCTATTGTTAGAGACTGGAAAAATTCGCGAGTTCAATGACCTTCAGGATTGACACCACGATCCTCTGCCTACTTGGACAAACGGCACCCGTTCATTGGGTACTGAATTTTGAGGTGTCCCAAATTGGTAACTTGTGATTGAATACTTCTTTGACTGATGGAGGTCTAATTGGCCAAGAGTCCTACATATTAACAGTGAACCAATAGCATAAGCATCACAACGGTATAATTATTTGAATTTTAACATATCACGAAATGAATCCCCGAATTTTTCCGGTCTCTACGGCTATTGTGAATCCATTAGGCACCACGCCCAATTTTATTTATTTTCACTTGTGAATCCAACTTAATGCTAAAGGAAAATTGTCAGCATGACACGCCCATATGTGACTGATATCGTCGATAGCCCTTAGTCACTTTTTTTAACTTGTAAATTCGCTGGCGTATTACTTCCGAGTATTTATCCACGAACGCCTTTGAAATGCGTCTCAACTCGGTACTGTGGTGGAGGAGGGGTGTTTGCTCAGTGATAAACGAGGGGAAATGACGGGCGTGTGTGTAAACTCGAAAACGAAGTGAGTGTAGATAACGGATAAGCGACTGAGCCGTGCGGTCTGGAGAAAGAAATCGTTTTACGTAATGAGTTTAAAATTGATAGTGTAGAGACCTGTAAAATTCGCGATTTAAAATCCCTAAAGGATAGACTCCATGATCCTCAACTATGCACTCGTGCAAATTACATCTGCTGATTGGTTACCGACTCGTAACACCTGTTGACTGGAATGATCGTGATTCGCTAATTCTTCTGTTAAAGATTTTTCATTGGCCCAGAGTACTTCAGATAAACTGTGGCCCAATCACTGAAGCAGAATAATGTCCAAAGTATTTGGACTCTGTCCTATCGCGAAATGAATCCGCGAATTTTACAGGTCTCTATTGATAGGAACATAGAAGAAAAAACTTTCTGTGCTTTTACAATAAATTCCTTTGGAAACCAGTTGCCGGTAAATATTTTGTAATACTACAAGAAAGACACTGTATCTTTGTGCAACACATGACAATGGTTATATTTTTGCAAATATGAAATCTGTTTTCCGAGATAATACTTATTAGTATTTCTTACGAAATTCGGCACATAATTGTATATCCTAATTGGTGTTTCATTTAAGCAACCGCGTCCTGAGTGGCTCGGTCAACAAGGCAACGACTTCTCTCGCAGACGGCCGCCACTCACAAGGAAGAAAACGCTGTTGCGGGTATACCTTGTTGCAGTCTAACAGGCGTTCAGATTTTTTTTCGCGAACCTGCCCCTAATAATGGGCCATTTCCTGCGGGTGGCAATGACTGCACGATAATCTGGCTGAACTGGATGGTTCTCACTCTGACCGCCAAAGCTTTCGATCAATATTCGACAAGATTCAACGCTTCGTATGGGAAGAATAAGTAAGATGCTGATTTCAGGCCCCTGGATAAACTGAGCTTACACTCAGCGGAAGGAAATATCAGCCTGGCTTTATAAGTACTACTTGTCGATTCACCCGTGCTGTGAACACCATATTCCCCATATTTAATCACTAGAGCCACGGGAATTTCGCGGATTCATTTAGTCGCAAGCTAGAATACAAACCTCCACACTGTCGCACTGTGTTCATGATTGGACCGCAGTTATCTGGACACGCCCCTCTACGACCGTGAGCCAACGATGTCCAGCTAGGAGAGAAGTAAGCGAATCAGGTAGTGCCAAATAGCAAGGATAAAAATGTTCTCGCTAAGAAATCAACCAATGGGAAAGTAAACATGGGTCGAGCACACCTATAACTTTGAATTCTATCCTGAGGCCAGAGGAATCCGCGAAATTTCCGGGACTCTATTAATCACTATAGCGGAGGTACAGCATACAATTTAATACGTTCCATGGAAATGTGTTTGAATATCTACGACGGTTTATTCCTAGGGACATAATACACATATTGGCAAATTCTTTCCAAAAAATTATATTGTAAAGACGTGTAGTATGTTTTGTTCTTTTCATTTGCTACAAGATCTTTCAGTCCGCCGAGAGCAACGAACGCTAAATATTTCAGATCTCAGTTCACTGGAAATCAACACCGTTATCACGAAACACAGTTTATTCTGCCACGTCATTTAGGAATGACAATGAACGCTCATTGTCAACTATAATAGTGCCCTTTACACGATAGAAACAAAGTTCACGGCAGGGGAAAAAAACCTAAAAAGAAAAACTAAAAGAACACTGGCTACTATTGTACAATTGCATACATGCACATCCTGTGTTCAAATTCGTTGCTACGCACTGCATAGAGAAAAATTAAGTCTGTACTTTTACAAAAGATTACTAGGGAAACCAGTTGTCAAGAAATTGTTTGTAATAGGTACTAAAAGAAAGTTATTGTAACTTTGTACAACACATGGCTATGGTTATTTTTGCATATGTGAAAACGTTTTCAATGTAATATTTCTTACGAAAATTGGCGCATAATGTAATGTTTTAATAAATATTTCAGAAACATATTTTTTAAACCATTAAAAAGATAATATGATATTCAATAATTGGACAATATTTTGTTTTATTGTGCTTAGTTAGTTATATTAAGCTATTCATGAAACGGTTTACAAATAACTTTAACTGTTGGAGGTACTGAGACAACACAAAGCATACATTTCCGGATAATAATCTGCACTCAGAATAACTGCGAACACTATTTTGTAGTGTTACAGTTGTTTTGATGTAAATGTACAAATTTACAAATATATATTTGTAATTTTTCATGAATATTTCTGTTCCATTAAAAATAAAAGTATTTACAATGTGGTTAAGAAGTAGTTTAAGACCTTGGGCCATGAAGCCTACGATTAAGAAGTGATCATAGTTCTTAAAATTGTCTAATTTTAACATTACATCGTCCGACCTACGAGCTAAGTAATCGGTGGGATTTTTCCTGGTCCAGGATTGGGTGTTGTGCTGTTTCCCCCCCACAATTCTGCGAAAGGTGATGGCGAACCAGAGGAGATTCTTCTTACCTAGTCATAGCCATTAACATAAATAACATGTTAATGTTTAGAACGTATTTACTCAGAGGTTATTTTTCTTTTATCTGGTACTTTAAAAAAAAAAACATTCAGAAGTTCCTGCTACAATCAACAAGCTGTATTTAAAAATATATATATTTCTATAATTTTATTATATAGGTATAGGTTAAATGTTAGTACACTTTAACAAAATATGAATTTATTTTTAATGGAATATCTGTTATATTCGATGTTATAACGTTTTATGAATTATAATAAGATATTTTATTTGTCGTTTCATAAAGTCTGAGTGAAACTAAATGCTAGTTCATTCGGATACAAAAAAAAAATGGCATGAACTCGAAATCAATGAAAAACTCCCACGGCCTCAAAGAGCGAAGAGATTTATTATTATGGCTCTGAATAATCGGAGGGTGAAGTGATGAATCCAGATGAAGAGTAATCGCTACAGTCTGACATGAAGCCAGTTGGGCGCAGAGCAAACTTACCGTGGTCCTTGCAGTACGGTTTCTCTCTCATGCTGACGTCACAAATATCTGGAAAAAAGAAAAAAAAATTACGCACATGAATATTACAGGTCCAGCATCGGTTAAGCGAAACTCGGGCGAATGCATATTATATCACCCTTGTTGATTTATTTTACTTATTTATAGAGACCGGAAAAATTCGCGGATTCATTTAGCGATATGCTAAAATGCAAATAATTATACTTTTATGCAACTTCTGCTATTGGTTCACTGTTAATATGGAGGAATGTGGGCCAATTATAGACCCTCAGTCAAAGCAATATCGAATCACGAGTCCCCCAATTGAGACGCTTCACAAGTCAGTAGCCAATGAACAGGTGAAGTTTGCCAGAGTATGCACAGGTTCGTGGAGTCTATCCTGGAGGTCATTGAATCCGCGAATTTTTCCAGTCCCTACTTATTTAACACATTTTTGTATGAGGCAAATTTCTGACTTAATATGCATTCTCTTACATTTAACCACATTCTTAAATAAACTAGGCATTGCATTAGTTGGCAATAAGATAAGTAACAACCTAAAAAAAAAAAAATCTGCGCTTGTTACTAGTCCTGAAAAAAGAGTAAATCATTAAAAAATTCTAACAATTTTTTTTACATATAACTGCAAATAAAATAGTAAATTGCACTATATTTATAACAGTCAGGCATACACGCAAACACATTTAAAACGAATGACAGGACAACACAAAATAATGGGAAATAACCACATCAAAAGATAAAACCTAAAAAAATCAGTAGGAAAAAAAAGTATTCATTTAGCTATGTGAGATACGACTATAGGGCACAGGTTCCAATTTTTGTAATTATAGTAACATTTAAGTACTTTTTGGTAACAAAAAAGTTTTGTTGTGGCCACAATTGTTGGCTAAATTTTGCTGTCGATAGAGAAAGATATTGTTGGGGCTACAAAACTATAACTATTTTTTTTATATTTATCGTGAAAGAAAATATATTTGTGTGCATAAGATAAGGCACTAATACCTTCTTTGAAAGTAAACGGCATCGTTCTAATGAGGCTGTTTTTTTTTCCAAGAAAAATTTACAATTGCACCCGTCAGATGAAAATATCAGGTATCTGATCTCTTTAACTAACTTTGTATTTTTTTTCCTTCGTAATGTAGATATTTTGACATTAAGCTATAGACTCATACCAACCCTACATATTTTAATTTTATGTATTATAGGGCTGACGATGTACGTAACAAAGTACAATTTGTGTGTGTGTGTGTATATATATATATGTGTGTGTGTGTGAATTTTATGTATTATAGGGCTGACGATGTACGTAACAAAGTACAATTTGTGTGTGTATATATATATATATATATATATATGTGTGTGTGTGTGTGTGTGTGTGTGTGTATGTATATATGTATGTGTGTGTGAACATACATGTTACTTTTCCACTAGCAAATTATGCAGGATCGTATTCTGGTTATAGAAATCATCCCAGTGTTATCATACGTACTTTTCACCCAATATGTCAACATACTGATATTCATGTTATAATAAAATAATGAAATATGAAATATTTTTACAGATTATTTTATCAAATATGAGATATTATTACAATTTTGCATTAATTTATAATATCCTTACAAATATTTTAAGGGGTAACAAATAAATATTTTTGATTTTATTATATTTTATTAAAGCTTATTTTAAAACTAAACTATTTATAAACAAGTCTGAGTGAAGTTTAATACAGCAGTTTCTTACTAACTTAGATACAACTTAGCATTAATAATTTGAAACTAATGAAAGATCGCACACCCTAAATAATTAAAAACCAAATGATTTTTTACTCACTCTCGTCTATGCATCTGAATTAAATAATACCAACAAAATAGTTATTGCATTTAAAGTGTTTATTTTACAAAGCTAAAAAAAATTGTTTGTCTGTAAAGTCGGTTTACGGACGATACTTTAACGTGACGTCATAACAAAACATTGATGAAATGATTGCATACTTTTATGAATAAAATTGAATCATTTTTATTGAATTATCACTATTTAATATGGATACAAAGAAGGAGTGAAATAAAATCTACAATTTAATTGATAAATTTACTTTTATTTGTACTCATTAATACAAATATGTTTATAACTTAAATGAAGAGATTATTTTAACTACAACTTTTATACATGTTTGCTTTTTAACTTCTTCAAATCTGTGTGGAAGAGAGATAAATGCGGCGCAAGCGTACAGAGAGCGTAACGGGACACAGCGTAACGGGACAATTTGCTAAACGGGACAATTTTTCGTGCGTGCAGCCGGCGTTCATCGATTTATTAGACGTTGTCACGTCAAAAATATTTGGGTTATCTAGTGTACTGATATATTTACTAAACCGCCACGTGAAATAAGATCTACCAGCAATGCTATTAGGTTAAGTGAATGTTAAAAAATTATTTTTAAAAATTCTATTTTAAAATCGTTTTTTTAAAGACAAAATTTATTATTTTTTGTTCTGTACATGTCATTGGTTCAAAGTCTTTTAAATCTGTGTTGTTTTTTTCCCAAAGAAACATTATAAATAAGAAAATTAAAACTAGTTATTCTGTAAAAAATATTTTTTTCTATATTTTATCTATTGAATGATAGTAATTAAAAGACGTCATGATACAGCAATTTTTAAAACATAATTTTCTATCGTCGAATTTACAAAATTGGTCTCTCTTAAAGCATAGTACGTCATATAATGGAATTATTTTATTTAATATTATCTACCTGCTACAAATGGTTCCCTGTGAAGTAACTGACGTTTAGTATTGAGATTAGTTTTAGTAATAACTAGATACGGGAAAAATTCCAGGATTCATTTCGTGATTTGTTAGAATTGAAATATTTATACTTTTGTGCTGCTTCTGATGTTTGTTAACTATTCAAAGAAGCATCGAATCAGAAGCTACCCGGCAGAGAAGAATCACACGTCAGCAGCCAATGAACAGGTGGCATTTTCCCGGGTCTGAAGAGGATTGCGGAGTTTATCCTGGAGGTCATTGCTAGGCGCATGCCCATTTCGCGAAAAGATTTCGAGACAAGCTGAAAGTTAAAACACTGTAGCGTCGTTTGTGTTTCGTGATTGGATGAGTTTCTCTCAGGTACATGCCGATTGTTAACAGCACCAACCATAGTAACTCAGTGCGGAAGCAAACGCGTCCTGAGTGGCTTGGGTCAAACAAGGCAACGACTTCTCTCGCATACGGCCGCCAATCACAATGGAGAAACCGCTGGTGCGGGTATACCTTGTTGCAGTCCAACAGGAGTTCAGATATTTTTTTTCGCGAAAAATGCCTGCCCCTAGTCATTACTAGAGACCGGAAAAATTCGCGGATTCCTTTCGAGACAGGCTGGAATCCAAACTCGTTTAGCTTAATGCTGCGTCAGTGATTGGACCGCAATTTACCTGAAGGACTCTGAGCCAATGGCAAGCACTCAATAAAAGAAGTATCGAATCATAAGAATCGCAGTAAACAGGTGTCCCGAGTCGGTAGCCAATGACCAGGAGATAGTTGCCCGAGTACATAGAGAACCGTGGAGTCTATCCTAGTGGTCATTGAAACCGCGAAATGTTCCAGTCCCTAGTCATTACTATCGCGCATTTCAACAATCCCTAGTAATGACTGCATTAGTGCCCATAATACTTACGTCATGGTCTTTTAAAAAAATATATTAAATGTGTGTTCTTTGCCTTAACGAAGGAAAATAAATTTTTTGAAAAGTGAAAAAAAAATTGAAACCAATATGATGTATATTTTGTTCCGAGAGAACGCCCGCTTACGTTCTAACGCATTACAGGCTCCCTTGCGAAGTCACAGGCGGTGGCTAATAACTTCGCGGGCAACACTTTTGTCGAGATCGCATTAGTTGGAAACCCCTCCTTTCCCCGTTCTAATTTATGCGTTTCGAATGGCACAAGAGGAGAAGGGGAAAGGAAGGTATAACAACGCTCCAGGTAGGAGATGCGAGGAGGACAGAGAGAGAGAGAGAGAGAGAGAAATAGAGAGAGAGTAATTTGAATGTCGGATGAGTCAGCAGAACCCGAAAGAAAAGGTAAAGGTTTCGAAATCAGGGGAACCTAAGACTGGTAGGATGAGGGCCGAAAGAATTTCTACCGACAACGGTCATGGCTCAGTTACAGATACAAAATAGTTTATGACTCGTTGACTTGAAACACAAAAATATTCAATAAAATTACAGATATTATTTTTCTTTTGATAATTTTTACATTTACACTTGAAAAACTGTATCACCACAAAATAGCGGATTCCTACCCGGGCATTTATGCTTTGTGTTGCCCCAACTGTTAATTTGTAAAACCGTTCCCTGAATATCTTTCCGGTATTATCAGCGCACATGAATAAGCACGATGCGACAAAATAAAATTACAACTATTGCATATTCGATTTTCTTTTCAAAGGTTTTAAAAATATATATTCTTGAATGATTAATTAGTTAAAATATAAATTTATGCGCCAATTTTCATAGGAAATACTCAGTATTATCTCGATAAACGTATTTCATACATGCAAAAATAACCATAGCCATACAATATCTTTCTTGTAGTATCACAAACGTTTTATTGGCAAATGGTTTCCAAAGGAAAATACAGAATTTTTTTTTTTATTAGGTGTAGAGACCTGCAAAATTCGCGGATTCATTCGGTGATGGGCTAGAATTCAAACCCATATATCTCTTAGATAATTTTGCTATTGGCTTACTGTTCATCTGGACGAATCTCAACCAGTTATAAACCCTCAACCAAAGAAGGATCGAATCACAGACAAACCAGCTGAGACGAATAACAAGTCGGCAGCCAATGAACTTGCGTTATTTGCCCGAGTGTACAGGGGTATGTGCAGTCTATCCTGAAGGCCATTGAAACCGCGAATTTTGCAGGTCTCTACTTATGTGTAGTGCCGCAGCTCAAGTTAATTTGCAAAGATTATGTATCGTGATCCTGAACGCAGTATATTTTGTGAGTGAACGGGGAGCATTTATAAAAAAAATAAGAGCTCTAACTTTTGGTTCTACCGGTACATGACATTAACATATTGCGCACTGTTAAAGACAATTCTTAAAGGTTTTTTTTTCAATATAACTAAATTTAAGTTTCGCTGGTTATATTTTTCAGCAAACTTTTTTTTTAAATGTTAGTTATTAGTAGAGACATGCAAAATTCGCGGTTTAGATGGCCTTCAGGATAGACTGCACATACCCCTGTACACTCGGGCAAATAACGCAAGTACATTGGCTGCCGACTTGTAAGTCGTCTCGGCTGGTTTGTCTGTGATTCGATCCTTATTTGGTTGAGGGTTTATAACTGGTTGAGATTCGTCCAGATGAACAGTAAGCCAACAGCAAAATTATCTAAGAGGTATATGTCTTTGAATTCCAGCCTATCACCGAATGAATTCGCGAATTTTGCATGTCTCTAGTTATTAGTAATAAACATTTTTTCTTGGCTACAAAGTAGTTTACAGATTGACCTACCTCCTCCCGTGCTAATGTCATCAAATCCAATCAAAATAAATGAAATATTTAATTTGGTCGGTGAGACCGATCATAAAGAGCGAGACCTAAAAACCGAAGAAAAAAAAAACACGCATTTAATTTCTTCAGATCTTTTTTTTTTGCCATAAATATTTTCTATTGAGCGATATTGTCATAATCCGGCTTCTTTAAAGCGTAGAACATAATTCAATGAAATTTTTGACGTTTATGGTTACTTTATGATACGATGAGATTTCCCTGTGAAATCAATGGCTAGAGACATGCAAAATTCGCGGTTTAGATGGCCTTCAGGATAGACTGCACATACCCCTGTACACTCGGGCAAATAACGCAAGTACATTGGCTGCCGACTTGTAAGTCGTCTCGGCTGGTTTGTCTGTGATTCGATCCTTATTTGGTTGAGGGTTTATAACTGGTTGAGATTCGTCCAGATGAACAGTAAGCCAACAGCAAAATTATCTAAGAGGTATATGTCTTTGAATTCCAGCCTATCACCGAATGAATTCGCGAATTTTGCATGTCTCTATCATTGGCGTTTAGTAATTTATTCAGAGTTGGAAAAAAAAACTACAGCTGTAATAATAGTGTCAAAATACATTAGCTTAGGTTCTTTTGTAAATATTTCATTGTGTTATCTCTGTTTTAACAACATTAAAAAAAAATTACTATGGTTGAACCAAAATGGCGTCTTTCTGAAGGTTGCCCGAGCTGGTAAGAGTTTATCCGTGAGAGATCGTCCAAGGGTGTCTGGATGGCTGGGGGGGTGGGGGGGGGAGGGGTTAAAATACCATTACTTTATAATCCCCACCTCCGTTTGGAACTGTCAGAATTAACTAGGCGAGGAATAATTAACGCCGCCGTAAATCATCGGACCGCCGCCTCGTGTTTTCGAACGGGAGCCTCTCGGTCTCCAGTCGTGGCGGGGAATTAGCGGTCCAAATTATCTGATGATGATGAAAGCGGACGATAGATGGCTCGCGCACGAGAATCGTGAATACATTAGGTGTCTGGGATATCTGTGGCGAAGGGCAGAGAACGAATGTTCCGGGGCTCTGGCGCTGATACTGTGGGAATGCGCGCGGCAATCTGTAGTGGTTTACTAGACCCTCTCTCTTTCTCTCCCTCTACCTGTATTTGTCTTTTTCTGTCTTCTCCTACCTTCATATTTTTCTCTCTCTCTATCTCTCTCCCTTTCTCTAGCTCTATTTATGTCTATTTATATATATTTCCTTCTTTCTGTCTTCTGCTCCCTTTTTATTTCTCTATCTCCCTTTGTCTTTTTCTCTCTTTTTTCTGTAATCTCCTACCTTCCTATTTTCTCTCTTTTTCTCATTAATTTCTCTAGCTCTCTCTGTCTGTTCTTTTCTCTCTATTTCTCTCTTCATGTCTTATTCTCCCTTTCTATTTCGCTCTCTCTCGCTCTCTCTTTGTCCTTTTCTCTCACTTTTTTCTATATTCTCCTCCCTTCCTATTTTTCTCTCTCTTTCTCTAGCTCTCTTTATGTTCTTTTCTCTCTATTTCTTTCTTCATGTCTTCTTCTCCCTTTCTATTCTCTATCTCTCTTTGTTCTTTTCTCTCTCTTTTTTGTCTTCTCTTCCCTTCCTATTGCAGCGTTTCTTTACTTGCGTGGTTTGTAAGCCCTGCCGGGTTTATGGACTACGCAAGGACGCAACACAAAACTACTAACGCAAGAATATCACGGTCACTTATAAATCACGCGACTATCTTCTTTTTTTTTTTATGTAGCCCCGCGTCGTTGTGAGATTGTAGTTGTAATTGTTGGTTTACGGGTGAGCGCCAAGGTGAAGATTAGGACAACACATATTTAGAGACAGGAAAAATTCTCAGATTCATTCGGCGATAGGCTAGTATTCAAATACATATACCTTTATAATGATTTTGCTATTGGCTTACTGTTCATCTGGACGAATCTCAGTCAATCATAAACCCTCAACCAAAGAAGGAGCGTATCACAGACAAACCAGATGAGACGACTCACAAGTCGGCAGCCAATGAACTTGCGTTATTTTCCCGAGTGTTCAGGGGAATGTGCAGTCTATCCTGAAGGCCATCGAAACCGCGAATTGTTCCGGTCTCTGCACATATTACATCCATGTCATACCCGGGATTCGAACCCGCCGTAGCCCGGTGCGCTGCCGACTACGCTACGATACGGAGGTCGAACGGGCCCTCCAAGCACCGAGCACGAATGGCGAGCAATTAGCAGCGAAGTTAGCGAATCATGCGCGACCCACTGGCCTGAGAAAGAGGTTTACTCATGGCTGCAGCCGGGCGATGAACGGGCGAAACTGGCTCGTGGTGTGAGAATGACTGCGGAGTTTAGACCGGAACAGAGTATCTCTGTGCGCAGGGAAAATACATGCCTGGAGACTAGAAATATTCGCGAGTTCAATGACCTCCAGGATAGATTACACAATCCTCTGCCTACTTGGGGCAAACGGCGCCCGTTCATTGGGTACTGAATTTTGAGGCGTCTCAAGTGGGGTAACTTGTGGTTGGATACTTCTTTGATTCATTGTCTCTAATTGGCAAAGAGTCCTACATATTAACAGTGAACCAATTGCAGAAGCAGCACAACGGAATAATTATTTGAATTTTAGCATATCAGGAAATGAACCCGCGAATTTTTCCGGTTCCTATACATGCCATTATATAAATTTTTCTTGGAATAAATACTAACCATTTTTTTATTGTGCCACACCTGTAAACATAATTTATACTTTGGAAAAAAAATTGGATTCCCAATTTATCCTACAACTGAATAAAATAATCTGTTTTTTTTTTTGTTTTTTTTTGGTAGCGAATAGTTACATCACAAGCTTAGCCCACGTATTTTAATTTCACGATATTATTAAGCTGAATTGAGGTACACGAATGATACAGCTGGGAAATGCTCTAAAACTCCAATTATTTAGTCATATTTCAGAAACAGTTCATTAAAAAAATGTATTGGAATTATTATTTGTCTTCGTAATTTAATTTTTTTTTTTTATAATTTTTCAAAACAGACTTTTTCCAAATACAAATGATAATATAGATACATTTCGTTCCAAAATGCATCATTACTTCGTTAGCTATAGTTAACCTTTCATTTTTAGTAAATCTGTTACCGTGATCAGAAATATTTAGTTACTTGTATTATTATTATTTGATCCAGCATGATAAACAATGGTTACCGCTTTGTCTGTACCAGAACCAGAAAAAAACAAGTTGAATATTTCCGCACGCCATGTGAAACTATGATTTATGATATATTTTTTTTTAAAAAATGGATTTTACTGAATAAAACAAATAATAATAATAATAATTAAAAGTGTTCCTCCCTACTATAAGGAAAAGAGGTGGGAATCAAGTTACATAAAATTAGTTTCAACAATTTTCATAGCATTATAATTTTTTTATTTTTTATTATTGAATTTTGCCAATATTTAAGGCTGGCGCCGCTTGTTATAATACTTACATTGGGTCTACAAACGTAGTCATTCCCAATAATGAATTCAATGCTAAACGCCAATGGCTTCACAAGTAAAACATTTTGTAGCAGCCAGTGAAGCCAAATTTTGAAGCAAAACAAACCTTAGCCTTATTGAACTGATGCAACATTTAAGATTTAACAGTAAATATGTTATCGAGGAATTACTTTATTCAACATGGTGTTAAATATACGTAGGCTAACCATTTCTTGTGTATCTACCGTATGACGAAAGCTGCGCAATATCTACATTTTGTAATGTTTACCTAATAAGGATTCTAAAAAAATTTAATGCGTATTTTTTTAAGTCGTCATTAATTTATATGACTGTAAATTATAACATAGAGTATTAAAGTATAGTAGTAATATTTAGAATTTAGTTGGTCACACCAATACGCTTAGTACATACCACGAAGTTCGCGAAAGTTAATATATACGGATAAACCACGCGTGTACGCCATCGTTTCGAGATTTCTGAGACTTCCGCAGATGGCAGCACCGTGTCTACGCATTTACGCCCCAATCGACTCCCGTTCCATTCAAGTAATTACTCCTTACAAATGCAGTTTACCGAGAGCTAAGATGTTTACACATAAAAATAAAAAAATTGAACCGAGGAAAATTTTTTTTATCTAAAAAAAAATGTGTTGGAACCGGTTCGCATCTCTCCCTAACAAGTACTCTATGGCTTCTGGGAGCCGTGGCCACGGTGTGACGATGTGGCCAGAAGATGTGCGTGGTCATTTCTGATTTCAACAGCTGGTGGTCTCCGCGGCAAAAGCGACGAAAGTGGGAGGGGTCGGACAATTTGTGGGCGTTGGGAAGGGGGGGGAGTTGGAGGAGGAGGGGGGGGTAATCTGGGGGATGACTGCGCATTTTCCGAACTCCGACACCAAAGTGGCCAGTCCCCCTAAACCCCCCCCCCCCCCCCCCCACGACTCACTCAAAACGCCCTGCGCGAGTCGATCGCTGAGAAATAAGCCACGAAGTCTTGAAGACACCAAGGTACGGGCAGTTGCTCGCCCCATAGATGTGTGAACATCTAACCTCGGTAACGAGCAAATTCATGTGTGTGTTCTCTTGTTGCGGATACGCCTTTTAATACGAAGCTTCGGACACGGAATCTAACGTAGAAATTCTTCAAAAACAATGCTGAGCGTGATAGAGGTATGCGCAAATTGTTGTTTCCAACTAAATTTCCGGACGCGAATCACACGTAGTTTCCGCACCCGCCGCTAGAATTCGCTTCCGGAGCAGCTACGTCGACTAGCAGACCGAAAAATTTTAAAGTACTTATACAATAAAACGTCTCCGATAAAATAGAATAAGGCCTGATTTTCAACCAGAAATATTATTTAAATAATGCTTATCATGTTAAAATTCAGTAGACAGTTAATACTTTAAAGTTTTCCTTTGGCTTTGTAAATTTTTGTTTTCGCCATCCGCCAACACACGCGATTTGAAAACAGCTCTTACGAAAAGCAATTGCGGATACGCAGAACTCGGATGAGATATTATCTTTCCTTTTTTTTCCTTATTTAAAATATTTTAAACTCTATTTCCAGAAGAGTGTTTTTTTTTTTTTTTTTTTTTTTTTGCTAAAACGCGTGCAATCAGAATAACGTTTAGCCATGAACATATTAGTGCCATCTATCCAAAGTAAGCGCGACCTTCCTAGTCCATTGAGCATGGCATGAGTGCTTACATAGGTCCTGTAATAAAAATAATAAAAAATATATACTACTGTTACAATTATTGTGATTCTACAGAAAATTCAGGTTAAAAATTATATAGGCTACGTGTAGCTGTACAAAACATTTGTATTTTTACAATAAATACTTTAGTTCCAAATTCTTTTTTTTTTACTGTGTACACCATGGAATAATAACAAGGTGCATGTATGTTTTACGAAAATGTTTGTTCACTTATTATACTGCACATAGGTATGACCGCACTAGCGGTTTTTCATAATTAGCTGGCAAATTGCATCGTAATTTTTTTTGTGCGGTATTGGAAAGGAGAATGAAATGGAATATAAAAGTTTAAAGACAATTTTACTGGCTGCTATGTGATATGGTTTAACTATTTTTTTTTTCAGAAAAAAAAAATTCAATATTTTTCTGAAAGAAACTTAAAACAATACCACTAAGTAGCCCCCGTCATTGTCTTTCAAAACCAAACAATATTGGTTATTTATTACATTCGGTTCTCCATATCAACAACGCACAGAAAAGTAATATATATATATATATATATATATATATATAAATTTGCCATCTAATTCTACAAAAAATAATGAACTGTTTATATGTGTGTATGTTTGTATATATATAAATTTTGTTTAAGTACGGTCACTCTAAATGTCTACAAGTTTCACTGTGTTAAACTTGAAAAAAAAAAAATAATGACCAAAAAAGAGACATAGCCCAACCCCCCCACCCCCCTTTCACTGACTCCAAAATTTCGGGGACGCACCACAACGCCGAAATACCTCAACGCCGAAAAATGTCATTGCAGGACTGCCACAAAGGTTAGGTTAGGTAAGGTTAGCACACAAATTCATTCAGTTGTTTTTCATTTTGCTCCTGTGGTATTTCGGCGTTGTGGTACACAGCAGTTTTATAGCTGTCGGCGTTGCGGCCAATTTGGCATTCGGCGTTATTGTATTCGGCGTTATTGTACGATCGGCGTTGTGGTATTTCGGAGTTGTGGTAACGGCCCCCAAAATTTCCTTCAGGCCAGAGGTATAGTGAACAGAATCTCGAGCACCAATACGTGTATGTATACCTCCTCACGCGACCTTGCTGCGTCGCCCTCAGCACTGCGCCAGTTCGCTTCGGCCCCGGACCTTAATTGCATCTCCACGGAAAGCACGGATTCCTAGAAGGTATCCCCCCCTTCCCTTACCCAATAGGTCGTTGTTGCTGTCGCAGTCAGTATAGCGGCGTGGCGGAGATCGTATTGTTTTCTTTTGTCCAGGACTCTCTCTTACTCTCTTTCTCTCCCACGCTCCCTCCCACCCCTCCTGCTGCCCTTATTTCCCCCCCCCCTTCCACTTTTTTTTAATTTCTCGATCCGGTTGGGGAAGATGAGAAAGGGGGGGGGGGGGGGGAATTGGAACAGGAGTAAAGCTCCTCCCATTTAACTGGCTCTCGTTTCCCAGTGTAATATATTCACAGCGCCTGACGTCACCGCCGCGTTATTTTTTTTCTTTGTCCTTAATCGTTCGGCCGTACGTGGCGAAAAAAAATCTTTCCCCCACCACGCCTAAAAAAAATTCTATTCCAGCTAGTCAAAACAAATTTTTTTTGGCATTAGATTTTTGACGATCTCCCCCTCCCCTTTTCAAAACTTACCTGTCGGACTTGCATTTGGGATTTTATTACTATACACAAAAATAAATAAACCATTTCTGTACTGTTAGGAAATAATTTCTTTGGAAACCTATTTTTGCCAAGAAATAGTGTGTAATATTATTTGCAAGTAACGCTTGGCTATGGTTATTTTTGCACACACAAAAATGTTTTTTTTTTTGAGATAATGCTAATTTCTTACGAAAATTTGAAACACAATTTTGTATCTTAATGTTTGTTTCATTCAAACATAATTTTATTAAATCGTGTAAAAGATAATTGAATAATTGGGACTTTTATTTTGTTGTGCAAATTAATGTGCGCAGTTAATACTGAAAAGTTATTAATGAAACGGTTTACAAATAACTAACTATTGGAGGTACTGGGACAACACACAGCCTGAATATTTATGTTCCATATAGAAAAAAAAATTTCAGTGTGCTTATAGATAGGCCTAGACCGCCTAATGAGATGACTTGTGTCACCCCTCCTTCCCCCCCCCCCCCGGCCCGGTGAATCATTAAGTATTAAGGCCCTGGTTGCGTTTGCAAACAGTCGTCATGAATTTGATGATTTTTTTTTTTGCAAGTGACAGTAGGGAAATTTATTTTTCACAAACTTTTTCTCGATTTTATAGCAATAAATATACGGATTTACAAGATGGTGGCCGTAACGAAAATTGCAACGTTAGGGAGTGGGGAGTTCGATTCCGAGATGGCGGAATGTTCTAGACAACCAAATGGCGGAATCAAATATGGCGGATTTTATAGCAATAAATATACGGATTTTCAAGATGGTGGCCATAACGAAAATTGCAACGTTAGGGAGTGGGGAGTTCGATTCCGAGATGGCGGAATGTTCTAGACAACCAAATGGCGGAATCCAATATGGCGGATAAAGATGGTCACCTGGGTGAAGTTCAAAGGCCAGAGAATCCTAAATCACAACTTAGAAACACACAACTCAGAGCTGTCATACCTACCTTAGAAAATTCTATCTTGTGTTTCTAAGAGTTGTGTGTTTCTAAGTCATGACAGCATCCTGTATCCCAAACAAGGACGTGCTTTAATTCGCCACCTCACACGCGAGTCTTTGGAATATATCGCCTTTTTGAATTCACATTGAAATGCCACGCTGCAAACCAAGGATGAGACGCATGGTGCCCCCAAATTTGATTACGGGCTCTGGACCCAGGGTCGACGACTTGAGTTCTCCCCTTCCCCCCCCCCCCCCAAATTTTACAGTCACGTGCTACATTATAATTGCATGGTTATTTCTTACATTCTCTCTTTTTTGTAATGTTACTCCTAACCTAAATACAGGGTATACTTATGGTTACTATTTTATAAGTCCAAACTAAGCCTTATTTATAAAATATCCATTATGTTTTTTTTTCTAGTTTGTAAAAAAATTTATGATAGTTAAAAATTATAAAAAAAAAAAAACGGGGATGGGCGCGGGCCCCCTCCAGGCCCGGGCTGTGGTCCCAGGGATCCAACGATGAAACCCCCCCCCCCCCACTGTAGGGGCCACGGTGAGACGAACACTAGTATACGGCGGGCTTGCCGCAGATTCGCCGAAGTCCCGGCCGTTTTACGGCTGCCCGCTGGACCCCGAGGTTCGCCGAAGACGGCCGAAGACAAAAGACTCGCCGCACCTCATAGGCTCCTCGGGGTTTTTCCCTTCCTCCCCCCCGCTCTCCCAATGCGGGCGCGAATAGTCCTGAATCATTCCCGCACCGCGCATTCGTGTTACCATACCGCGTCGCGGGCGGGAACAAGAGAAGTCTGGCGGTGTTGACGAGGGTAGGGGAGGTAGGGGAAAATATATATTCCTCCCCCCCCCCCTTTCTCCTTCCCTTCGAGGATCTACTACCCACGAACAGCGGTACCTGCGTGCTTTTCACCCGCAGCCCCCGGCCCCTGTGGTTTTCGGAAATCCGTCTTCTCTGAATGGTTAACCGACTGATAGACAAGGGGAGTGGGGAGGGGAATACCCCACTGACTCCGCTAGGGCGTGACGCAACTGTTTTTTCAGCTAGCGGCGGACTGAAGAACTTTCTAAAAAGAAGACCTCGCCCCCACCGTCATTCGCTTAGGTTCGAATTTGTTTAATTCAATGTAAGTCTTTGTGGGTGGCCGAAGTTAATAGTGATTGCATTGCAGCATTATTCTTCATTTCTCCATCATGTACGATGACTATAGACGGGAAAAATTCGCATTTTCAGTGACCTCTAGGATAGACTTCGCAATCCCGTACATAAGCAGGCAAATTACACCTGCTGGTTGGCTATTGACTCGTGAGACAATTGTCAACTGAGATGCTTGCGATCCGATACTTTTGTTTGAAGGTTTTTTTCATTGGCTCAATGTCCTTCAGATAAACTGTGAGCCAATCACAGAAGCAATTTAAAGATATAGTTGTTTGGATTCTAGTATATCACGAATAGAATTCGCGAATTTTTCCGGTCGCTAACGATGACTGTTTTCCAAAGGAATCTTTTTGTAAAAATACAGAAAAAAAATGTTTTATGTGCAGTAGTGACGAAACAATGAAACGAAACCTGTATAGACAAGTTCGATGGATACTCTTTTCACAA
Organism: Bacillus rossius redtenbacheri; assembly: GCF_032445375.1. Taxonomy (NCBI): domain Eukaryota; kingdom Metazoa; phylum Arthropoda; class Insecta; order Phasmatodea; family Bacillidae; genus Bacillus; species Bacillus rossius. The sequence continues at coordinate 17,452,612 of NC_086345.1, forward strand.
ATAGGCCTATACCCTAGAGTGTAATACCAGATAGCTCCAAGAATGTTTTGTCAAAACAGGTCGTTGTTGTCACGTCAGTCCGCTAGTGGCAGGCGCTATTCCCAGTATGACAGTGTATCTGTTTAATACGTGTGGTACCAACACTATGACAACAAAAAATAACTTTCTTTTCTCTTGAAAAATTTTTTTTAAGCCATACATATTTATGAGAGATGATAACTTCAGTTCTTATAGTTTTTTGAAAAGAAATTAAAAAAAGATTGACATCGGATAATAATACGTATAATTTTACAATTTATCTGTAAAATAAATATTTGTAGTTACACCTCTTGCCGCTAGATTATTTCGAACTTTAGTATAGATCTGTCCGGTATTGGTCCATAGTGTATTTGTTTCCACTGTACTTCGAGCTTATTTGCCCCCCCCCCCCCCTTCCCTTCCCCAAACACAAATTCTAGGAGCAAACGTGTAGGCATACACTCCTCGTCGATGTGCGATGATTTTGTTTTGTTTTAGAAAAAGAAAGAAAAAAAAAATCAACGCGAGCTGTCTAAGTCGTGTTTTGGGTCGCAAAGTGTAGCTAACCGACAGTGAATTTGCAAAGGCGACCGGCCAGGTTGGCTGAGATACTTTGTAGCCAACAGGAAACAGAAAAAGGACACTGGGGGAGGGGGGGGGGGTAAGGTAGTTAATTAATTCGCGGGAGAAGGTCCCAGGACTTCCGCAATTAGCCGCTTCACGCGCCCAGCGCGTGGAAGACCGGCCCGGGCGATATTTCCCTCAGCGCGCGCAGACAAAGCAGTGGCGCACCGCAGCTTTTGTTGCTCGGGAGGGAACAGGCCCCCATCACGACGGCACGGCGAACAACTCACGAGAAGAAACACAAAAATCTTTTGACGTGACAACGTCTAATAAATCTATGATGAACGCCGGCTGCACGCACGAAAAAGGATGACTCAATTGTCCCGTTACGCACATTGTACGCTTGCGCCGCATCTATCTCTCTTCCACTCGATTCGAATTACCATCGATTGGACATTTTTGAGGCACATTAAACTTGAAACACTCCCATTCGTTTCCTACTTTTCCGGTCATCGTCCTATCCTTAACAGAATAACACAGATTGGAAGAAGTTTAATAGCAAACATGTATAAAAGTTATAGTTTAAATAATCTGTTCGTTAAAGTAATAAACATATTTGAATTAATGAGTGAAAATAAAAGTAAATTTATCAATTAAATTGTAGATTTCATTTCACCCTTTCTTTGTATCCATACAAAATAGTGATAATTCAATAAAAATTGATTCAATTTTATTCATAAAAGTATGCAATAATTTCATCAATGTTTTGTTATGATGTTGTCGCGTTAAACTATCGTCTGTAAACCGACTTTACAGACAACCACTTTTTTTTACAGTAGGTCATTATTGCGTATCTAGTTGTAAATAAAATATTAAAAATTAAGAAAGGAATAATTGAAATTACGAAATCATGTATTTAATTTTGAAAACAATATAACTGATATAAATAATTTTGAAACATTGTTCCCGGGAGCGATTTCTATGTGTAACATATCCAATTGTATTTTACCGTTAAAAAAAATTGAATTTAAGTAAGCTGGCGAATGAACGTGTTTGTGATTTGAACCTGTAAAATTACCAGAATAATGTTTTTATTATTTTTTTTTATTTTGAGGAAATATATTTTAAAGCTTTGATATAAATAGGGTACGCGATAAGGAAATACTATTTTTTTATTATTTTTCGTTGAACTCGTGACTATTGACGATGTTGTGAAGGACATTTTAATTAAAAACATACGTTTCGGATGGTGTTAAAAGCACCTGAAAGCACCTTACATCCCATGTGTGCTTCAGTTATGTGGTATGAAGCGAATGAAAGTTTAACGATGTCATTTAACTTAAATAAAATTACTCACTATTAAATAGTGTGAAAATTTTTTTAAGAACGATTTTCTCTTCCAACCTAGTTGAACGAGTCAGGGAGCCAAAACTAATAATACTGAAGTTAAACGTAAACAATTTTTGAGGTTAGTTACCGGTACCATACAAGTTTACCCAGAGAGTTGGGAATTGTTGCTGTGACGTTGTTGAAGTCACTTTTGAACTTCAGCATGGCCATGTTGTTCCGCAAAAAAAAATCAAATCGATGGTTGTTCCAATCGAGTGGAAGAGAGGTAGATGCGGCGCAAGCGTACAATGAGTGTAACGGGACACAGAGTAACGGGACAATGCGCGTAACAGGAAACAGTGTAACGGGACAATGCGTGTAACGGTACACAGCGTAACGGGACAATGTGCGTAACGGGACACTTTTTCGTGCGTGCAGTCGGCGTTCATTGATTTATTAGACGTTGTCACGTCAAAAAAAAAAAACAACGGAAATGGTGCTTCATAACGTCTGATGATGGTTAGTGAGTATGAATTTGAATCTCCAACGTTAAAAAATAAAAACCGTCACTTTCGTAAAACAAAAGTCAATCAAAGCGGCTTCTAAACTTCAAACACCACTAAACTTGAGCCAATGTTTCGGGCGTCTAATCAACATTGCGCAAAAATTATCTGGAGAAAGAAAAAAACGGGGCTTACACACACTTACCATGTAATCGCTCAGACGTGCCCACCACCTGAATTTACCAACATAGGAGACGCAAAACTTTGTATTGTATCATTAATTTAAATAAATGTGATGGATAAAAAAAAGCAGCTGTGGAAAATGGGTCGGTGGCTTCCCCGGGTCATTACCACAACGCCGAACGTACAATAACGCCGAACACCATAACGCCGAATGCCAAATTGACCGCAACGCCGACAGCTAGAAAACTGCTGTGTACCACAACGCCGAAATACAGTAACGCCGAAAAATGTTGCTGCGGGGAGGGGAGCCACAGGAGCAAAATGAAAAACAACTGAATGTATTTGTGTGCCAACCTTACCTAACCTAACCTTTGTGGCAGTCCTGCAATGACATTTTTCGGCGTTGTGGTAATTCGGCGTTTCTGGTACACAGCAGTTTTTCTAGCTGTCGGCGTTGTAGTCAATTTGGCATTCCGCGTTATGGTTTTTGGCGTTATTGTACCTTCGGCGTTGTGGTATTTCGGCGTTGTGGTGCGTCCCATGGCTTCCCCTTCCATCACTAAAACCTTTGAATATATATACTGTATAGAAGTCGCGAGTGGATAGGATTTACTCTACGTTTTTCAGAAGCGTATGATGAGCAGCTTGGGAACTTCACCGCTGCAGTGCGCTGCCGTAACGCCCTGTATCGTCTTAGCTGTTATTTACACGTTAGAGCGCAGCACAGTCGCCCGCTGTCATTCCCCGCACCCCCCACCGATCATTCACTGCAGCTCAAGTTCATTCAACGAGAGGGGGAAGGGGTGTTTGAAGAGTTCGACACTTGTCCGCCAGGGACCACCACAAGTCGATGCCCTAGAGATGGTGGCGATTGCGGCGGTGAATTAACCAACTACCTCAAAACCGTATTAGAAATTTTAACCTGGGCTGGCGACTTCTATACACTATATATATTCAAAGCTAAAACGCACCGCGCCACACCTCGCTTTTCATCCGAGAGTTTTTGGCCGAACAAAAGGTTCCCGCCTGTCCACATCCGGAAAGGCTTCCAACCATGGGATCAACATTGCGATAAGTGCACGTCGCCAAGCCAAGGAGAGTATTCTTATAGGAAATTAGTTCAAATTTGATGCAAAGCTTATTGCTTTGTTCGTAAATAAAAATCATTCACGGTTAATTTTTTTTTTTTCATCATACCTCGTATGTATGGGTGGAGTGTGCATAGAATTGTGAATTTTTGGGACTGACTTGCTATCTAAACAGCGAAAATTTTCCTTGTCTCGGGATTTTTTTTTTCCGAAAGCACTCAATTGACCGCGAGGCGTCTTAAGTGGGGTTGAAAAACACCGGCGCATGGTGTCGACGGAGGGGGAAGGGGGAAGAATGGAGAGTGGCCAGTACAAAAGCAGAGCCAAAAAGAAAAAAAAAATCTCAAAAGGCGTTCTTCTAGGCTTTGGCTTCGTGAGAGAGACTTCCCATCAGGGAAAGTGTGACTTTGGGGTCGTGTCTGGAACGATGTCTCCCCGTAGAAGAGGGAAAATAAAATTTCGCTGATGGACGCTCCGTCGTGGCTTTTTTTTTTTGCACGCGATACATAAACATACTTTCTCTCTCTCTCTCTCTGTCTGTCTGTCTGTCTCTCTCTCTCTCTCTCTCCCAACCCTCGCGTAGCTCCCGAGCCAAAATTTTCGCACGAGGGCAACCACGGGCCCAGTCAATCAGGAGTCTCGGCTGAGATCGCTATCGAAAGTGGGACGAGCTAAAAGCTTGCTTGCTCCAAAACGCCATTCTCCTCCTCCTCTCCACACTGTCGTGTCCGATTCGGGAACCACGACCTACGATTAAATAGCTCGGCCGTTCACGGAAACTTTATTGGCTCAGCAACTCCACATTTTTTTTTTTTTTTTTTTTTCGGGAAGTGGGGGTAGCGAAGGGAAACGGTGGTGTGTTGAACGACCAGATCACGAATCGCCTCTCTCTCCAAAGGCGATGCGGGTTCGATCCCATGCTGGTTTTTTGACGCGACGTCTAATAAATCGATGAACGCCGGCTTCACGCATGAAAAAGTGTCCCGTAACGCACATTGTCCCGTTACGCTCATTGTACGCTTGCGCTGCATCTATCTCTCTCTTCCTCTCGATTGGAACAACCATCGAGTTGACTTTTTCGAGGCACATTAAACTTGAAACACTCCCATTCGTTTCCTACTTTTCCTATCATCGTCCTATCCTTAACAGAATAACACAGATTGGAAGAAGTTAAATAGCAAACATGTATAAAAGTTATACTAGTTAAAATAATCTCTTCGTTAAAGTAATAAACATATTTGAATTAATGAGTGCAAATAAAAGTAAATTTATCAATTGAATTGTAGATTTCATTTTACTCCTTCTTTGTATCCATACAAAATAGTGATGATTCAATAAAAATGATTCAATTTTATTCATAAAAGTATGCAATCATTTAATCAATGTTTTGTTATGACGTCACGTTAAACTATCGTCCGTAAACCGTCTTTACAGACAACCAATTTTTCTTCTCTCTCTCTCTCTCTCTCTCTCTCGCGAAATTGTAAACGTGGCGGACGTTGCGATGATTCCGCGGGTGGTCTCAAGAGGTATCGTTCGTGTTCCCTCCTACCCCATACTTCTCCCGCACACTTACACACACGTACATTCATTCCGTTGCCCAGTTCTCGTCTCTTCTCATCTCGCCAATCTTCGGTGACTTTGAATTCGATGAGACGTGAATTTGGCCAGTGGTTTTTTTTCGCGGAAAGATGATTTCGAGACAAGCTGTGTGTTAAAAAAAAACACTATTATCATCGCCTGTGTTTCGTGTTTGGTTGAGTGGCTTTCGGGTGCACGCCCACTGCAGGCACACGAATCACAGCAATGCTATGAGGAATCGAACACGTTATTAATCGTTTTAACCAAATAGGGCGAATAGCTTCACTCTTGCATACGGCCGCCAACCGCAGAGCTGAAATTACTGACTCAGACATACCGTATTGCATTCTAGTAAGCGATCAGATTCTTTCGCGAAAAATACACTGTCTTTGTGCATCAAGCAAGTTACCTCAAATGTGACGAGACACAGAGCCAGCGACCTCAAATTCGACCAGACATGAAGCCAGTGACCTCCAATTCAATCAGGCACTAAGCCAGTGACCTCAAATTCGAACAGACATTAAGCCAGTGACCACAAATTCGACCAAACATTAAACCAGTGACGAAAAAATTCCACCACAAATTAAGGCAGCGACCACAAATTCGAAAGACATTAAGCCGGTGACCTCAAATTCGATCAACAATTAAGACTGTGACCTCGAATTCGACCAGAAATTAAGACAGCGACCTCAAATTCGACCAGACATTCAGACAGCGACCTCAAATTCAACCAGACATGAAGCCAACGACCTCAAATTCAACCAGACATGAAGCCAGTGATCATAAATTCCACTAGAAATTAAGACAGCAGCCTCAAATTAGACCGTTTGGAGGGTGAGTGATCCTTTGGTAGGCAATGACAAGCCATGAGCCACGTGTGCGTGAGACTGGTACATCGGAACTGTGCTGGATCCGAGATGCAGTACGAACAGTGAACTGCTGACTGAAGGAAAGAGTGATTTTTCTAGTGACTGGAAAAATTTGCGGATTCATTTCGTGATATGCTAAAATTCAAATAATTATATAGCGTTGTGCTGCTCCTGTTATTGGTTCACTGTTAACATGTAGGACTCTCGGCCAATCAGAGACCATAAATCAAAGAAGTATCCAATCACAAGTTACCCACTTGAGACGCCTCACAAGCCAGCAGCCAACAGAAGATGCTTCGTTTGCCCGAGTATGCAGATGATCGTGGAGTCTATCCTGAAGGTCATTGAATTCTTGGATTTTTCCAGTCTCTATTAATTTGTGGGCAGACACTTTAAATGTTTTATTTTAATTAATAGTGTAAACAGTAGTCCTCTTCGAACACGTATTCTCGCTTGCAACAATATTAAAATAAACTCTATTAAGTACTATAGAGTTATTTATTATATTATTTATTTCATTATTGTGTTGATCGTGGTTTCTTTAATTTTCGTTAGTGTAGTTTTCTTACTATTTAGATATTGCTGTACTTAGTTACTAGGTTCATTCACGAAGTTTAGCTATGTTGCCGTTAGGTACCTACTTCATGTGAATTTACGATAACAGAAGCAATAATTAAGTGTAATTAAAAGTTTCCCGCATTAATTTCTCTACAACGAAGTGAAAAAATATAAGCTGGAGCCAATTTTTCAAAACAGTTTTCGTACACTGTATTTTTTTTGTAAATGAAACTAAAATTATCTTGTGAAATTACAGCTATTTGTAAATATATTTGCTTGAAAGCAACTGTATTGCTACAAAAAAAATATTCGCATTACTACTGGGTTCGGATTCTTGCCCGGGAATTTATCCTTTGTATTGTCCCAATTACTTCATTAGTAAAATACATTAATAAACCGTTCCCTGTATAGCTTTCCCGAATTAACCGCGCACATTAATAATAACGATAAAAATATAAAGGCAAATTATTGAATATTCGATGTTCTTTCCCATGTTTAAAAAAATTATGATTGTGTTTAATATCAATCAATCAATATTCAACCATTTTTATAAGCGCAACTTTATATATTCAGTATTGTTTCCAAAAACGTAATTAATACATGCAAAAATAATCATAGCAATGGTTTGTAAAAATTTATAAAAGTTTTCTTGTAGTATTGCTTAATTATTATTTGGCAACTGGTTTCCAAAGTAATTATCCTAAAAAAAAAAGTTTTTGTGTGAATTCGAGAGACGTAATTACATTAAAGCAGACATTTGGCATCTCCAGTAAATTTAAATTTTTAGTAGCTTCAGACCTTCTGGTCAAATTTTACTTCAGCAATTTATTTAATGTCAAGATTAACTCCAAATATTAATACTTTTTTTGCAAAATTTCCCAGATGACCACATTCGTTTTGACACGCCCTGAAGGCACACTGTTAAAGAATTGTGTGATTTTACACTAAATTCACGTGGCAGCAAAGTCTCCACCGATGTTAGTGTAATTTTATACCTACTCATAATTTATTTTTACTTTTGTGTATAAGTAAAACTACTTTCAAAGCTATAAAATTACAATTGTTATGATTTGGTAAAAGACATACACGTATTTTACTTTGTTTTATATATACAAATTTACAATGACGTTAGTGTATACCTGTAAGTAGAGTGTACTGACAAAAAAAAAACATTTAATTAACACTTATGGTAAGTGTGATTTCATCTATACATCCATATGGTAATTTAACACGCCAGTTATTGCAGCTCTTGCAGAAAAAAACTGCTGGAATCAAGGTCAATGGAAAAACTCATAAATAACATACTTTTGCTGACGACGCGCTGTTATTAGCCAAAGATCTTGAAGATTTACAGCGACTTTCTGATCGTGTCGTTGAAGTCAGCGAGGAATATGGTTTAACACATAATATAGTAAAGAGTAAATTTGTGGTACAAGAGAATTTAATAATTAACTATCAAAGGGTGCAGAAAGTCCATAAATATAAGTACATGTTGACGGTTCTTAATAGAATATTGATTTTTCAGGTAGCAGGCATCAGGCACCAAACCGAAAATCATTTGACAGAAATTTCGGAGAAATTACTTTAGGTATAGTTTCCTTCTAGTGCATTTTGGCTAAATGACTTTCGGTCTAGTGATTTTCGGTCTACTGCCGCGTCCCAGATTGTGCAGTAGAAATAAAGTCAAGGATTGGACAGGCTAGAAGTGTATTTAATAAAATGAGGAACGTCTTATGCAACAGAGAGCTGAGCTTAGATCAGAATCATGAGAGGTGTGTTCTCTACATCGTACTATGGGATGAAAACATGGACCTTGAAAAAGAGTGAAATGAATAACTTAGAAGCGTTGGGGAAATGTAAATTTACAGGAGAATTCTGCACGGATAACCAGTGATGATGTGAGCAGAAGAATTGAGAAGGAAAAAAAGAAATACACAATACAATTAAAATCCCAAAACTGCAACATCTCGGACACACGATACGAGGAGAAAAAGTATCACCCACTACAACTCATCGTTCAAGGGAAGACAGAAGGAAGAAGAGGACGAGGTAAAAGACGCATTTCCTGGTTGGACAATTTAAGGAGTTGGTTTAAATGTTCCACCACTGAACTATTTATGGAGGCGAGATTGAAAGCCTGGATATCCATGATGGATGCCGACATTCTTAGAGGAGATGGCACATGAAGAAGTTATTGCAGTAACAGGTGTGTATATCCGTGTGTTGTATCGAATCCTGCACCACTATATGTTTATTTTTGGAACATTAAAGTAAAATTACACTAACTGAAGTAGTTTTTTTTAAAAAAAAACTACATTACAAAAATGTACATTTTCTAAAACTTGGTGTATGAAAATGTACGATATTTTTTATTTTTATAAAATTGTCCGGAACAATTTACAGACCAACAGCAACCGAACCTGCCGAATCAGAATGCATGTCATTGGAAACTTGAATTACATCTTCTCTATTCGACAGCGGTCGATGAACAAATGACGAGGGACAGACATTTTTCGCGAAATAATCTGCTCGCTCGTTAGACTGCAACAAGGTATGCACTCTCTAGCGATTTTTCCCTTGTGATTGGCGGCCATCTGCAAGATAAGCCATTGCCCTGTTCGGCCGGGCCATTCAGGACGAGTTTGCTTCCGCACTGGATGGCTGTGATTGGTGCGCCGACAGTATAAATACGCTCGGAATAAAACCAGCCAACCACGAAACACAGACAATGATACAGAGTTTTAACACACATCTGGTCGGATAAATATTTTCGCGAAAATTACATGGCCCTACAAATGACTTAGTGTCGTGAGAATACAGCACTATCAAGTCTATCCCGCAGATCGTTGAACATGCGAAGATAGCACGTCTTTTGGTTGTGGCCCTTAGGCTTCGGCCTGAGACGCACACAGGTCCCTCCCTAAAGCTGGACTCACAATCATATGTCTCACCCGTCCGTCTCATCCGTCCGTCGCGTCAATCACGTGACCTGCAGCCAATCAGATGGTCCTGAAAATTCTATCTCCGTCCGTCAAATACCTTTTAACTTTCGACAGACGGACGGCAGAAATAACCTCCAAAATGCTAGCAAGATAGGCTAACTATTGTAGGCGACCGTTACTGTCTTAAGAGGTTTTTAAGTATATTAATTTTTTTTGAAGCTTCCATTAAATGTTATTAATTTACGTTTGAATATAATTTTAACAATTTAAAATATTTTCAGTAATTAGAGGGAAAAAAACAAACATATCGAATTTAATTATTTATAGAGACCTGAAAAATTCGCGGATTATTTCTGTGATAGGCTAGAATTCAAACACATATATCTCTTAGATGATTTTGCTATTGGCTTACTGCTCATCTGGACGATTCTCAACCAGTTATAAACCCTCAACCAAAGAAGGATCGAATCACAGACAAACCAGCTGAGACGACTTACAAGTCGGCAGCCAATGAACTTGCGTTATTTGCCCGAGTGTACAGGGGGTATGCGCAGTCTATCCTGAAGGCCATCGAAACCGCGAATTTTGCAGGTCTCTAATTATTTATTTAGTTTTTATCTTCCATGATCATCAAGAGAATATATCTAAAAAAGATAAATTTTCACCAGTATTTAAGATTTTTGGTCTGTTGGCAGCATTGAAAAAAAAGTTATTTGACGGACTTGCGGATGATTGTGAATCGCTCGGCTCGTTGACAAACGGGCGGACGTATTGTGAACGGACGCGACAGATAGTTGTGAGTCCAGATTTACCCGACGCATCCTATAAATACACCTAGTTTTACTTAGTTATGTTAGGGGGAAACAACAGTGTATGACAAGCTTTTCGCGACAGCCCGTCTTCATTTCATTTGGTGGGAACAAGTTTACGCTTAAATCTCGCAAGTCTGCCAGGGTCCCACGATGGTGTTGTTAATGTTTTTTAAATTTTATTTTTGATTATTCAGTGTTCTGTTTAAAAAATATATATATAAATATATAAAATTAACGGGAAAATAAAAATGAAATTTTTATTACCATGTAACTTAAAGTATGTGGTCAATACCTATTTCAATTCATGATTACATATTTAAAAAAAAACATTCAAATATTCTACTGCCACGTATAATGAAGTAATTACACCGGGGCAATTTTAATTTAACCGACCCGAGGATGATTTATCATAAAAGAATAATCCTAAGATAAATTAGCGAAACCATCGTCGAAATTTAAATTACAGTTAGGGTTAGAAATGTTTGAAAGAGTAAATTTTTTACATTTAACCGGGAAGCACCCCCCCCCCCACCCCCCTCTCTCCTCATAAAACTAAACAGCCCAGGTCTCTGTGGAGTCTATACCCGCCACTATGCATTTAGATTTGTGCCTCGTAACTTGGCTCAAATTTGACAGTTCTAAAAAAAAAAAAAGGTGCAGTGATTTCCATAATTTGACTTACAAAGCAACACATGATGTTTGTTTACGTAAACTGACCACGTGAAGCTGTTTACAAAAAAAAAGTGGCAGACCATTAGTACTATTTCGACAGAACTGTCATGTTTGAGACAAGTTACATGAGTGTTGTGAATATTTCAGTGACAGCGGTGCTTGTAAAATCCCTTGTAATCTTCTTCTCAACCAACGAATAGGTCCCACTGCACAGAACGTATGTGAATCTTGCAATGTTCTGATAGCACAATTTTTCCCAGAGTTTCACGGAAAATTGGTTGCAATTGGTTGGTGTAAAAAATTCTTGGAATTTGTTTATAAAAAATAATCAAAAATCCATTATTATCCGAGATATATATTTTTTGTTATTTTACCACTGTAATGCATCAATAACAAATTTCGTATTTTTAATTTATGAGTCCCCTCCTATATATTTTTTATTATGAAGTTAAAATAAAATAATATTTACAATTCTCGAATTAATAATTTCCTAATTAATTTAAATGTTTAGGTTAACAACTTTAATTACCTGTTAAAAAATAATTAAGTGTGCATAGATTAAAATAAAACGTCCAAAGCTAGACAACCACTAAAGATTTAAAGTTAATACTTATAGGTATATTGTCACTTCACCACTGTGAATACTTACATGCCTTCATTATCTTAACAACTCGTAAAAAATACACAGCATATTTAGAACATAAAATTTTCTATTACATAGAAAGAAATATCAAGTTTTAGTCATGTCCTGAATATATTTATAATGACCGTTAGCTAGCAAGTTTTATACGAAAGAAAATTGGTATTAAGTTCACGTTAGTAAACCCCTCATTTACGTATGCCATTACCATTTTGCAAGACAAAAGACCTACAAAAAATACATAAGAATTCAATACATTTTATACACAATTCTCTGTACTAAGTTTGTGGGCTCAAAAATTAAAATATATAACTATATGCTATCGTTTGCTAATTTATTTGCAATACACAAGAGGAATTAAAAAATAATTTTAAAACAGTAACTATTTATTTTTACACAACTTAAGAATACAATTGATTTTATAATGTAGGCATACCTGCACTTCTTTACCACGTATAAATTCAAACTGTGAAGACAAAGGTCTCAGAGAAAGTAGTGTTATTTATTTAAGTTTATTTAATACCTATGTACTACTGCAGTAAAATAAACATTAAAGAAACTGTACATCAGATCATAAAATCTATGTAATGTTCCATTTTATGCAGCTATCTAAAACAATTGTATCATGGCAACGAATTAATATAAATTAAGTTTTTCAACAGGCAATATTTTTGCATACCATAACAACTTAAACCTGTTTCCGAGGACTCCTTTAATCTTCCGCAGTATACAGCACCTGAACCACGTACATATGAAATTTTAGATTGATTTTTTGACAGGTAAATAAAACTAATGCTTTAACTAAAATATTCTACATGTTCTAACATATTTCTGTGGGAGATGTCAAATGTTTGCTACACTTCCTTGTGAATCATAAATGTGCGAAGATTTAAAAGACTATTTTCTTCGTAAGATACAAACCATTAGTTTTACAACTTCCACAGGAATGTATATTAGAGTTACAACTGTTAAATTTTCATATTTACAAGAAAATATTTAAAGCAATTTGCTTTCAAGGAATTTATTTGCAACATTACAAAAAAAAAAACATAAAGTAAGGGTGAAAACGTCTTTCGAAGCAGCAAGGAATGAAACCTTTCGTTCAGTCACAAATTCGGAATCCCTAATTCCATAAATAATGGAAGTTCATCCGCAATCATTTTGCTGTCGTCTTAATTATGTGAGTAAATTACAGAAGACCTTTATACTGCCTGGGATATATTTTTTTTTTCACATTAAGTAATGAAGGAAATTTACATAGAAAATGTGTGGGAAATATTTTAATTTTTCGTAATTAGTATGACACCCCGCTGTCTTGCAAGTTCAAATAAATTTGCTAGTAAATTTGTAGTACACAATACATATTAAATTCTATAACTCGGCAGAGCATGGAGCATAGCTTGGAAATTCGTGCCTCAAACTATTAATTATACAGCTAAAAAAAGGGCCTGCGTGAGTTAATTAATTATTTCCTCCCAGTGATTACAAACCATACGGTGGCAGAGTTAATTAAGCCGTAACAACGTAATAGAGATATGGCGTTATCGTTTGTATGCCATGTTCTAGAAAACAAATTCGGGTTTGTAATACAGTATGTAAATAAACTAGTGCTTGAAATTAGTTAGCTTGAAAGTTAAATCTGGAACCTAAACGAAAAAAGCACCCATGTGCAGTGGCGTAGACAGATTTTTATCTGGAGGAAGAACGTTTGACAGAAACACGAAAATTATCTGAGCTTACACAAGCTAATCTAAGCTTACATAGTCTTATATATTATTTATGTTATTACTATACATCTTATATATAATCTTATGCATATAAGCTTATATGCTTATATAATCTAATCTTATGTAAGTCACGCTTGTGAATGTACGAAGATCACTGGCTAAAAATATCCTAGGGATCTTCATTCATCCACGATTAACTTCTTAAATATACTCCGGTTCACTTGTATTGAGCACTTATTCACGAGAAACAAATTAGCAAATTAACAAAAAAAATGTTTTTAAGGCATGTTAAGTCCACAACAGAAACAAGCAGGGGATCCCAATGATCCGCATATCCTTCGTAACATTTTTTTCTACTCGGATGCAAGCTTAAATCTGAGGAAAAATTTCTCTTGTCTGATAGTGATAATTCAATAAAAATGATTCAATTTTATACATAAAAGTATGCAATCATTTCATCAATGTTTTGTTATGACGTTGTCACGTTATACTATCGTCCGTAAACTGACTTTACAGACAACCAATTTTTTTGTAGCTATACAGTTGTTTTCACGAAAATGCACTCATTTGAAATTATATGTGATTTTAAATGATCATATCGGTCCCATGATTGCTAGCATATATTTTTTTCTTTCTCTGTCCTTGCTTTGAATCGCATATTCATGTTTATAGGCCATGTTGGTGTAAAAAAAAAATAAAGACCACGCTATCTATAAGTGAGCTTTCGTCATTCACGTACCAGAGATTAATGGTGGATTAGCCGATGCACGGTTGGCGATATCTGTCACGAGGTTTGACGCAAACGTTTCTCTAATTTATGAAGTATAGGGCCCAATGCATGCAATTTTTTTTTCCAGAAATGATTTAAAAAAAAAAAAACTTTTCTCAACTGTTAAGAGGCTCATATACCTAGACTTCGTCACGTGTGTCCGATAATAATGTACCTAAGGTGTCATGCTAATTCGCTGAGAGAAGTTGGTTCGAATTCCCAACTCATCAGGCATTGACTAGAATTATTGATTTACTGGTCGGTAGACCGAGTGAACTGCCACCAAATATTTATTTTTTTTAAAAATATTTATCCTGCAATATAAAAATATTTAGCGTTGCTAACTCTTTATTTCAATTTACATATGTACCGACTCAACTGTTATCTGTCATCATTAAACAATGGCCATTTCCTTCAAAGTTATTTTGAAACTCCCAAAAAAAAAAAAAAAAATATTTCGACATTACTACAAGAAAGATATTGTAACTTTGTTAAATACATGACTGTGGTCATTTTTGCATATATGGAATACGCTGTTCGAGATAATACTAAGTATTTCTTACGAAAATTGGCGTATAGTTTGTTTGAATTGAAGTTTCATTCAAGCATATTTAAACAATGGAAAAGATAATTTAATATTCGATGATTGGACTTAATTGTGTACTTACCATACTTATTACTTGTTATGCTTAGTTAATACTGGAAAGCTATTCAGGGAACAGTTTACAGATGACTTATAACTATTGGCGGCACTTGGAACCCAGTATTACTGCGAACACTATTTTGTAGAGATACCGTTGTTTTTAATTAAATGTACAAATTTACAAGAATCTTTTAATTTTACATGAATGTTTCTGTACCATTTACAAAAACAAATACTTTGTGACGAATACATCCTCAGTATTTATATGGCAACTATAGTTTGTTTTTTTTGCACAGCTAAAACATGTCTAGAACTTCCTTACACCCTTTCAAGAAGCAAGCTGATAATCCGTTTTAAGGTGTCGATCAACCAACAACAAAATTTTACACTGAAAAATAGTCTTGTTTGTGTATATCACACATTATTTTTTGTACCGGTAAAAACAATTTGATGATGTTTTCTGATTTATGTTTCGAATTGATAGCAAAATAATTATTTCATTAATAAAAAAATTTAATGCAGTTTTCTCATTCTACTTTGACGAAATATTTTATGAACACCGCAAACAATTCTTTAAGGAAATCAAATTCCTGGCTGACAAACAGCGAAGTGTGGTATATATTGATTATCATATCTCAAGCACATGCAGGATATAAAGGGTCAGTATTGTGTTACGTATTCTTGCAAAAAAACATAAAAATTTAAGAAATGTTTCTGTACTATACACAACTAAATTTTCCGTTATTTTTCGTACACTCGAACTGCATTCTCATTGGACCACATGTAGTTCAGACACGCCCCGAAGGACATGTAAAAACCAATGACAACGTTGCAATATTGAAATGAACCAATCACGTGCACTCCGGCCGTAAAGTAAAATGTGTAACGGCAGCCAATCGGATATAAGACACCGACTTATTTGTGTAGAACTATGTAGAGTTCCTGCGCTTACAGGGAAAAATATATGCGTGTTTCTATTTAATACAATTTTTTTATTTTACGTTTTCAAATCGACTGGTTATGAGAAGTTACGATAAAAATTTTGCAGCATGGTCCTGTTTGCTGTCAAATAAACTTGTCAAAAAACAGCTTTGTCGATCATCCATGATAACGATCCCCCCCCCCCCAATTCCTTTTTTTTTTATCGCGGACGATTACCTAACTTAACGGGTAGGGACTGGAAAATTTCGCTGTTTCAATGAAATCTCGGATGGACTCTACAATCATCTACAGTTATCTACATGAGTTTGGATTCCAGCATAACGCGAATGGAATCCACGAATATTTAACCCGCTAATTTTTCCCGGTCTCTATTTATAGGTAGAAATACGGAAATCTCGCAGATTCGTTCGGTCGGCAAGCTAGAATGAAAACTTGCATACGCTTGCACTGTGTCTGTGATTGGACACACCCAACGATGCCCAGCTAGGATAAAATTAAAGCGAACCAGGTACAGCTGATTAACAAGAACAAAAAAAAACTGTTCTCTATAAGAAACTAGCCAATGTAAAAGCTTGCAGAGCAATCATAAAGCTTTAAATTTTAGCCCAAAGCCAAATGAATTCGCGATTGTTTTCATTGATAGGTGAGGTATATCATTGGGATTGTTTTAACTAGGTGTGTGTGTGTGTGTTTTTTTTTTTTTACTGCTTGCGTCAAGTGTGGTACTTCATTATAACGGAAATAGTTACTTACGTAATCTAACGGGTGTTGTCGCGATTGCAACTATGAAGAAAAGGTTTATTGCCCAACTAACCGTTTCAACGTTCACAAGCGAAATAAAGCGGGCGCCAACATTCGCAAGTCCCTTCTGTGCTTGCAAAAGCTTGCCTCAAAAGTCCTGTCTGGCATCATGCTGGACCTGTGAAGCTGCACTAACGACGATCCTTCATCTGTATGTCCGTCAATAGCACCTCTGCATGCAGATCATTATAGCTGTATGTATATCCTTTTAGATGCTGCCAACTGGCTTAAAACGCTTAAATCTTTGAGAGAATATATCTAGTGAAGGTTTATTACTTTGACGATCATGCACCCTAAGCACTTATAATTCATTTCTTTTTTCCTTTTTTAAATTTATGTTATATTTGTGTATCATTATTTTTTTTTTCGTTTCAAGCATAATTATTTAAAACGTAACGCAATCAGCTAAAAAAAAAATTTAAAACTTTTAAAATAAAGGCGAAACATGCAAGACATTTTTTTTGAGTTTACAATTTCATCCGAACTGTCCGTGGAGAGTTAAAGTTTGTTAAAGCCGGAATTACAATAGTTTGTAGCCTTCTTTTGACTTGTCAATCACGTGACCTGCAGTCAATAATATGTCTCAAAAAAGTCCATCCATCCATCCATCCGTTCGTCCGTCCAAATCTTGCTGACTTCGTACTTTTGACGGGCGGATGAAATTATAACTTACAAATAAATATCTGCAAGAATTTTGCGTGTCAAATTTTATTACCTATATTAAACGTTTTTGAAGTCTTAATTATTAAGCTGCTTACATGATATTATTTTTTTTAAACAAATATGTTTGAAATCATTATAATGTTTGTGTTTTGAAACAAAAATCCTACGAATCGTAACACTATAAATTTTATGATTGTCAAATTTGTCTAATTATATAGTATAAATTTTCTTCCAAAATTTAAGTTCTCTCAACAGTTTCCAGAATGTTTAATGGAAAATGACATGACGGAAAAAACGGATTGTTGTGAATCGCTCGGCAGCCGACGGACGAACGGGCGACGGAAAAGGTTTTTAAACGGAACGGACAGTTGGAATTTTTCGGGCCATCTGATTGGCTTTAGGAACAGCCCCCCGTGTCCGTCACCCGTTGTTCCGTGAAACACTCAGTTCGTCCGTCATAATATAGGCCTATACTTATATATATTTTTTTCCATACACATGCTGCCAACTGTGGAGAAAACTTAAAATTTCGAAGAAAATTGATCTTGTTATAATTATTCAATTAATTTGAAAGTCATGTAAGCTTATAGCTAAAAACAAACTCGTTTTATTTCAATCTGGTATTTATTTCAACAATTTCAAAGTTACCTTTGCGTAATCAATTAAACTTCTGTGAATGGGACACTTTTTGTTTTGTTTTCGAAACACAAAACCTTTAAATTGCAAGCATTTGTAGGTATAATCAAACTTCAAAAAACTTTTTTAGCACTATGAAATTTCTACAAGCAAAAACTCTTGCAGATATTGGAGGTTATAGTTTCATCTGTCCGTCAGAAGTATGAATTCACAAAGCTTTTTTGACGGACAGACGGACGAATTGATGGAATATTTCGGCCCATGTGATTTGACAGCAGGCCACGTGAGTGACGGACAGCCTAAGACTGGATTCATAATTTTAAAAAGAAGAAAAAAAAACACGAGCGAGTGCATTCGCACGACTTTGCAACACAACTTGTGCGAAATCGGTTCGCAATTGAAACCTCGCCGTTAATTATTTCAGCCGGGGCGAAATTTTCCCGATGTATCGACATCTGTTGGCAGCGTTAGTAAGTAACTAACTATATTAGCCACCAAAATGGTCATCCCGTGACATCTGACCAACAGTTTGTGAGCACAAATAATGGCTAATAATTTTTTTTTTAGTTAACCATTCTAACCGACATAAATATATATTTTTTTTAAATTTGCAATTTGTTGCAAATGACTCTATAAGTAATATCTATAATTAATTAATAATTTTTTTTTTAAATTCAAGGAAGTACGCCTGAGCATTTTAATATATCGAAAAAAAATTCCTTGCAAACCTCATTATCGATTAGATATGAACAGTTCTCTATTTCCGCAAAAAAAAAATGGGTTCATACATTTAGGTACCCTCCGTCGGCTGTTGCGCCATTAGTCCGTCAAGAGATATAACATATGTTTAGAGACCGGAAAAATTCGCGGGTTCAATGACCTCCAGGATGGACTCCAATAATTATCCTCCGCACACACACTCGGGGCAAACGCCAAACCGTTCATTGGCTTGCTTGACTTGTGAGTCGTCACGACCGGGCGGCCTTTTGCGATTCGACGACAACTTTCACGAGTGAGGGGTCCTCCATAATTGGCCCCCCCACAGTCAGTCTTTCCAGATCAACGGCGGACCAATGGCGGAAGCAGCACTAAGGTATAATTATTTTCAATTTTGGCATAGCACGAAATGAAACCCGCGTATTTTTTCAGGTCTCTGACATATCGCCGCCTGAGTATTGGAGTGTGTTCTATGTCCACTTTTGAGGGGTTTTTTTTATGCTAATGACACGAAATTAATATTTAGTATTCATTTGTACTATATCCACACACGTCTACGCACATAAAAATGTTTGTTCTTAATTTTAAGACCAATATTATTTTGTTCTATGTCATGATACTCATAGTTGTTTGAACTTTCAAATGCTTACATCTCAGTTCCGACTTCAATGGACGTGGAACACTCCAATTCTCAGGCGACGATAATGTTTAATTTTTTTTTTTTTCCTCTTCCGTGCACACGTCGGTACCGTCACTGTACACGGGGGCCGGGGGGGGGCGGACGGGACTGTCTTCTTACCTTCGCCTCGCAGCGGGCAAGGCGAGGCGGCCACGCCCTCGTCTTCGGAGGATCCGCCGCCCCCGCTGCTGCTGGTCTCCGCCGCCAGGTGGTGGCGGTGCGTCGAGAAGTCCAGCGGCTGGTCGTCGTGAAGCAGCATGGTCCTGCTGCGTACCTGCGGCGGCGGCGGGGGCGGAGGCGGTGCCGGGGGCGGCGGGGGTAGCGGTGCCGGAGGGCTGGGGGCGGCGGGCCACGCGCGCCACCACCAGCCAGCGCCCGGTACGGCGGCCTTCACGCCGCCTCCGATCACGCCGCCGCCGCCGCCGCCGCCGTCGTGGTCGTGGTCGTCGTTGTTGTTGTTGTTGTTGTTGTTGTTGTTGCTGATGCTGTTGTTGTTCTTGACGCCCGCCGCCGACGCCTGCTCCACCCAGCGGCGGATCGCGTCGCGGTCCAAGTCAGCCAGGGCTGGCGCGCGGTCGCCCGGGTGCGGGAAGCTATCCGGCGCGCCCCATCGCCCGCGGAGGAGCAACACCCGGGGTCCGGCGATGACGTACGACGGAACGATACGCGCGGCGAAACAACCCCCCTCCCGGGAGGAGAAACAGAAAAAATCTCCAATCGGAGCCTTTGCGAACAAGTCTGCGCGCGTGTATATGTTAAAATGGCGGGGGTAGGGGCGGCAGCAGGTGAGATCTTCTAGCGCGCAGGCGTCCGCATTAGCAAGTCACGTGTTTGCAAAACCCACGGTCCGCGGGGGGAAGAAGAAAAAAAAACACGCACACACACACCGTCTTTCTATCCCCCTTTCTTCTTCCTTCAATCACTGCTACGCACGCCCGAAACCGTGGAGAGGGATGTATATATTTAAAAAAAAAAATTTGCTTCCCCTCCCTTTCGCACCCTTTCTTTTTTTTTTCCCTTCTTTCTTCTTTTAGAAAGGGGCGGTGGATGCGCGCATGCGCAGAAATTATCTTTTTTTATTTTTTCCTCCGGTCTGTTTCTCACCGCCCTTTTCCCGTCGTTCTTATTCCTTTCCCCCACCCCGTCAACCCTAAAATACCCGCGCACACACAGGTCAACGTCTAGTCAAATAGGCACATCCTTCCTTTTCTTCTTCTTCTTCGCGGAACATGTTCCAAATTTTCACTCGACTCGGATGCGCTGGAAAAATAAAAAAATATTTTGTCTTTATCGACGCGAAACGTTTTTTTTCAAAGGACGACTCTCGTTGATTTTTTCCTCCTGCCCTTTCCACCCTGTTTATTTCAATATCGCGTGCGTCCCTTCTCGTGGTTCTCTCTCGCGTTCGACGCCTCACCTCCGGGGCACGACTAAGCACTGTCCTCGACGAAGGCCCAGGAGCTACTGAGCACGCCCCGAGCTGTTCCAGCAGATCGCGTTAAGGATGACGACGTAGAGTAGAGGGGGTAACTCCGCCGCCGGGAGGGGTAGGGCGAAGATTGCCGTGTCCGTTATCCCCTCCTCTGCTCCTGTTCCCCTCCTTCACCGGCTCTCCCCCCCTCCTCTTCGGCAACCGAGAAACACTAGAGCCGCCCGCCCCATTTCCCCTACTTCTCCCCTCCACTACCACCTCCTGCCTCCCCCCCTCCCTTCCTTTACAGAGTTCTGACGGGGCATTGCCATCACTGTTGCACATCTTAAGCATGCCCGCGCAAGCTACCTTCTTCATCAAGGGAACAATAGCAGTCCCGAAAGAAAGAGAGAAAGAGAGAGTTAAAAAAAAAAAAAAGACTAAGGTGTAACCGGTGGAGAGAGAGAGAGAGAGAGAGGAACATAGAAAGAGAAAAAAAGGAAGGTAACTATCAACTCACACAGTTTAATCTCTCTCTCTCTCTCTTTCTCTTTCACACTCCTGGCGCTTCATCCTGACACCCCCCTACTTCTTCAAGAATCAGCAAATAGTGGACTTTTCCGTCCGTGCGAAAAAACACCAACCTTCTCAGATGATCATTAGCGATCGGGTTATTATTCCTTCACGATAATGCAATCCCTGCCAGGGATGTGCAACATCTAAACCTCGGTAACGAGCGAATTCGTGCGTTCTCGCGTTGCAAATACACTTATAATTAGAGACCGGAAATATTCGCGGTTTCGATGGCCTTCAGGATAGACTGCACATTCTCTTGAACACTTGGGCAAATAACGCAAGTTCATTGCTGCCGACTTGTAAGTCGTCTCAGCTGGTTTGTCTGTGATACGATCCTTCTTTGGTTAATGGTTTATGATTGGTTGAGATTCGTCCAGATGAACAGTAAGCCAAAAGCAAAAATCATTATAAAGGTATATGCATTTGAATACTAGCCTATCGCCGAATCAATCTGCGAATTTTTTCGGTCTCTACTTATAATTCGAAACTCGGACACGAAATTTTGTTTTCAACTACATTATTTTCTGGATGCGAGTTCACACGTAGTTTCCGCACCCGCCTTCATCTTCCTCTGTCTCTCCACCATTCTTCATCCTTCAATTTACTACAGTATTTTCCTTTCTCCTGCACTGCTTTAATCATCCTGCCGCCAAAACACAGAAAATATTATCTCCGAAAAATAAAATTTTACAGGAAAGAAGGGAAAAATAAATTCTTCACCTTAATAGAAGTTTTGATACTTTAAAAGGCATTTGATGTGTAAATGTTGTATTGTTTTGTTGATTTATAATTAGGGACACCTGTATTTCGCGAATACATTTCGTGTCAAGGTATTTCACAAAATGCTGTAGCTTTTCTTCTGTGGTTATTGGCTGAGGTCGGTGAGAGGTGTCGTCCCGCTCTTGACGGGGCCAATGAGAATGTGGTCACCGTACTGCTGCACCCTCGCAATTTGCCATGACTCTTAGAAAAAGCTACAGTGTATTGTGAAATACCTTGACATGAAATGAAATCGCGAAATACAGGTGTCCCTATTTATAATGTCATGAAACGGTTGGAAAAATTGTTAAGACGTATTTGGAAACGCTATCAGGGCAGATTTTTCTCGTCCCAACTCCTTCTTCGATATCTTTGGAGTCTTCTTCCTGTGTAATTAAACTCCGTCATTGAAGTTCAACCTAAAAAGTTTCAGTTCTGCAGTCCAATAACTTTTTCAGATTTGTAAGCCCCAAAAACGTTTAAACAATGTAACATTAGCAGCTAATTATGATAAAAAAAATTCGATGTGTGTATATATATGTATATTTCATTTCTTGGAAAGTTAATCTGTAGGGGCATGCAGAAATCGCGAAAAGATTTCGAGACTAGATGAAAGTTAAAACAATGTAACACCGTCTGATTCGTGATTGGGTGAGTTACTACCAGGTAACATATCGATTGTAACAACACCAATCACAGTGATTCATTATCGGAAGTAAACGCGTCCTAAGTGGCTCGGTCAAACAAGGTAACGACTTCTCTCGCAGACGGCCGCCAATCACAAGGAAGAAACCACAGGTGCGGATATACCTTGTTGCAGTCTAGTAATTGTTCAGATCTTTTCGCAAAAAAATGCCTGCCCCTATTAATATGTGATTACCAGAGGCAGGCATTTTTCGCGAATAAATCTGACCGCCTATTAAACTGCAACAAGTTATACCCGCACCAGTGGTATTGTTATTGGCTACCTGCTGGAAAGTCATCTCATCTGGTTTTGCCTGTGATTCTTTGGTCGGGGGTATCTCATTGGATCAGAATCCTCCAGATGCGTTGTAAGCCAACATAAGACGCAGAACCACGATGTAACTTTCTGAATGTCTTTCTAGCCTATCGGTTAATGAATATGCAAAATTTCTGGTCTCTAGCGATTATCATTTATCTATATAGATAAAAAATATTAAAAAATATTCGTACGTTAAAAATCACAAATCTCGGACAGTTCTCCGCCGATTCTTTTGAAAATTTGATACCGCGATGCATTCGAATACGCGCGTGATTTTGCATACCTATGTCACACCTGTGACAGGTAAAAAAAATATATACAGATAAATACGAAAAATAATATATATATATATATAAATGAATGTTTGTGTGTTCATCTTCTGCTTTTTAAAGAAAAATATATAGATAGGAAGATACAGGCATAGAGAGATAGAGATAGGGAAAGAAAGATATACAGATATAGAGAAATGTAGATAGAAACATAGATTCATAGAGATACAGTGGTATTGAGAGATATGGCTATGTATATATATATATAGTGAGATTTATAGAGGGATAGAGAGATAGTGAGATATGCTTTGTACGTGTATATGTGTATCTTCTTGAAACAAATTACCACAAAAATTTGAAATAAGCACAGCAACGCATGCCAGGCATATATATATATATATATATATAAGGTTATTATCTGGAATGGGAGGCACAGCCTTAGGGGCTCGTTCATTAATTACTTAAGGGTCCCGAGAGGGCGGAGACAGGGGGTTAAAAAATATCTCTACGTGACCTTACCTCGAGTGGTAGAGGTGGTAAAAGCCATTCTTACGTATTATATTACTGATTTGACTGATTTCCTTTAAGATTGTTTCAAATCCAGTCGTTCATTATGTTACGTCAAGTATTTCCCCTTGTATTGTTCTTTTTCCTGATATTTTTCCCTTATTATTTAATTATAATTCGTATATTCTAAAGAAAAAATTGCTTTAAATAATCTTTGATTTCTGTCAGATAATATTTTTTTTAGTATAACTGTACCTTTTCTAACGGTATTTAACTATTAAACGTCTTTTTTTTTATGGAAACTAGGTAAAATCTTACCTAAGAAGAGGGGGGGAAGGTTGGAGCGAGAAATCTTATGTGTAAGGGCATGCATATGTATTTCGCGAAAAGTTTCTGAGACCAGCTGAATGTTAAAACACTGTGGCGTCGTCTGTGTCTCCTGATTGGGTGAGTTTCTTTCACTGCACATGTCGATTGTTACACCACCATAAGTCACAGTAATCCAACGCGTCCTGAGTGGCTCGGTTCAAACAAGGCAACGAACGACTTCTCTCGCATACACGGCGCCGCCAATCACGAGGAAGGAAACCGCTGCTGCAGGTATATATATCTATATCTTATTGCAGTCTAACAGGCTTTCAGGTTTATTAGCGGAAAAAAATATACCTGTCCCTGCCTACGTGCCTTTTCGTAGACGCATCTGGGTTATTGTTAGAGACCTGAAAAAATTCGCTGATTCATTTCGTGATATGCTAAAATTTTTAAATAATTATACCGTTGCGCTGCTTCTGATATTGTTTCTCTGCTGATATGTAGGACTCTTGGCCAATTAGCGACCATCGCAATAAAAAAAAAGTATAGCCAATCACAAGTTACCCACTTGAGACGCCCACAAAATTCAGCACCCAATGAACGGGCGCCGTTTGCCCAAGTAGGGCAGACGATCGTGGAGTCCATCCTGGAGGTCATTGAACTCGCGAATTTTTTTCCAGTCTCTAGTTATTGTTGTTGTTGTTGTTGTTGGTGGTGGTGGTGGTGTTTGTTTGTTTGTTTGTTTATCGTCTTTATTGGTGGCGAAGTTAAGGCGGTACGCCTTCTCTTACACTTAACCACTTTTCTGCAATTACATCAAAGATTTGAATATTAAAAACTAAGCATGACATAGACTAAATATTAAGAGAACAAATTAAAATTTTAACTTAATGTTCAAATATTAACTATTACAAAAGATTCAACCATAACTAATTATAAAGTAATTAAAAACTAAGCATAGACATACATAAAAATGAAAGTAATAAAACATACTAAGCAAAAAGTATCAAAACCGAAAAAAAAAAAGAAAAAAAAAACATTAGGTGCTACTACATTAAAACCAGTCACTCGCACATTCACACACAGAATCAAGCAGTAGGGTAGCAGTGGTGGTCGAACAACGTCCGTAATCGTCCGTACGTAAGTAATTAAAGAACGGCCCCCTGTAAGAGGCTCGCGGCTCGCACGCAGCCAGGAGGAAGGACCTGGGGCGAGACTTCACGTTACGGGGCCGACTTCCCTGGAGCGAAGACGACCCCGGGGGTCGGCCGCGGACAACCGCCGAAGACTTCCCGTTCCTTATCCCCGAGCGGTGCGGCCTGTACGCTTCCCCGGCTTCCGTTCCTCTTACGTACCTTTGAATATATATACTGTATAGAAGTCGCCAGCCCAGGTTAACATTTCTAATACGGTTTTGAGGTAGTTGGTTAATTCACCGCCCGCAATCACCACCATCTCTAGGGGCATCGACTTGTGGTGGTCCCTAGCGGACAAGTCTCGAAACTCTTCAAACACCCCTTCCCCCTCCCGTTGAACGACCTCGAGCTGCAGTGAATGATGGATGAGGGGTGCGGGGGTATGACAGCAGGCGACAGCGCTGCGCTCTAACGTGTAAATAACAACTAAGACGATACAGGGGCGTTACGACAGCGCACTGCAGCGATGAAGTTCCCAAGCTGCTCATCATAAGCTTCTGAAAAAACGTAGAGTAAATCCTATCCACTCGCGACTTCTATACAGTATATATATTCAAAGTACGTACTTTTGCAAAAAAAAAAAAAAAAAAAAAAAAAAAAAAAACAGTCACTAAGAAACATTTTGTATTACTAGAAACCGGAAAAATTCGCGGATTCATTTTTCACGATATGATAGGATCCAAACAACTGTGCCTTTAAATTGCTTCTCCGATTGGCTCACAGTTTATCTGAAGGACCTTGAGTCAATGAAAAACCTTCAACCAGAAAAGTATCGAATCGCAAGCGTCCCAGTTGACACGTGTCACGAGTCGGTAACCAATGAGCAGGTGGCATTTGCCTGAGTATGTAGGGGTTATTGTGGGGGGTCTATCCTAGAGGTCATCCAAAGCGCGAATTTTTTCCAGTCTCTATGTATTACTAGAGACCGGAAAAATTCGCAGATTTATTCGGCGATAGGCTAGTATTCAAATACACATACCTTTATAATGATTTTTGCTATTGGCTCACTGTTCATCTGGACGCATCTCAGCCAATCATTAAACCCTCAACCAAAGAAGGATCGTTATCACAGACAAACCAGATGAGACGACTCACAAGTCGGCAAGCCGATGAACTTGCGTTACTTGCCCGAGTGTTCAGGGAAATGTGCAGTCTATCCTGAAGGCCATCGAAACCGCGAATTTTTCCGGTCGCCATGTGTTACCTACTATAGGGGCAAGCACATTTCGCGAATAAATCTTAACGCCTATTAGACTGCAACTGGCTATACCCGCACCAGCTGTTTCCTCCTTGTGATTGGCGACCGTATTCGAGAGAAGTCATAGTATTATTTGACCGAGCCACTCAGGACACGTATTCTTCCACAATGAATCACTGTGATCGGTGTAGTGACAGCAGACATGTGCCCGAGAGAACACTCACCAGATCACGAATACACAGACGGTGCTGATGTGTTTTTTTTTTTTTTTTTTTTTTTTTTTAAACTTTCAGGTAATCGAGGGATCTTTTCGCGAAATATGCACGCCTCTATGTATTACTACAAGAAAGATATTGTAACACATGGCTACCGTTATTATTGCTTACCTATAAATAGAGACGGGAAAAATTCGCGAGTTCAATGACCTTCAGGTTATACTCCACGATCCTCTGCCTACTTGGGCAAACGGCGTCTGTTCATTGGGTGCTGAATTTTGAGACGTCTCAAGTGGGTAACTTGTGATCGGATGTTTCTTCGATTGGTGGTCTCTAATTGGCCAAACGTCCTACACAATAACAGTGAACCAATAGCAGAAGCAGCACAACGGTATAATTATTTGAATTTTAGCATATCACGAACTGAACCCGCGAATTTTTCCGGTCTCTAGTGATATAGTTGTTTTTCATGTAACTGCACGAAATTTACAAAATATCTGTAATTTCACACGCATGTTTCTCTTCCGTTAACAAAAGAAAATTTTTACAGTGTGGTTGGTGTATGTGAACCCCTCTCCCCTCCAGGCACGTGCGATAGTAACCCCTGTGAACGGGGGTGACCTCCGTGTGTGTGTTTCTCTCTCTCTCTCTCTTTCTCTCTCTCTCTTTCTCTCTCTCTCTTTCTCTCTCTCTCTTTCTCTCTCTCTCTCTCTCTCTCTCTGAGACTGCGGCTGTTCTGATTCGCCGCGGGGCGACTTCGGGGTTGAAACGCGACGAACCGTGACTGAACGGCGAATTTCACCGAAGGATGGAAAAAGGGAGTGGGGGGGGGGAAGTTAGGGGGTAGGTTTTTGGATATTTATGTCTTTCCCTTGGCTCGTGTCCAACTCTACGTCACGCCGAGGGTTTTTCTGGCACGCGCAGTGGGGAGGGGTTGGTTACCCCCTTGACCTTCGTCAGGAAAATGTCTGACCACAGGACTCTAGCAGACACACTACAGACCGAAAGGTTTTTCACCGGTTCTTTGACCTCTAGGATTGACTCCACAGTCATTGCCCCCTGACGTCTCAACAGGGGTTGTCTGTAATTCTGCACCTTCTTTGTTTTTTTTTTGTTTTTTTGACGTGAAAACGTATAATAAATCGATGAACGCCGGGTGCACGCACGAAAAAAGTGTCCCGTTACGCACATTTCCCCGTTACGCTGTGTCCCGTTACGCTCATTGTACGCTTGCGCCGCATCTGTCTCTCTTCCACTCGATTGGAACAACCATCGATTTGACTTTTTCGAGGCACATTAAACTTGAAACACTCCCATTCGTTTCCTACCTTTCCTATCATCGTCCTATCCTTGACAGAATAACACAGATTGGAAGAAGTTAAATAGCAAACATGTATAAAAGTTATAGTTAAAATAATCTCTTCGTTAAAGTGTTAAAAATATTTGAATTAATGAGTGCAAATAAAAGTAAATTTATCAATTAAATTGTAGATTTCATTTCACTCCTTCTTTGTATCCTTAAAAAATAGTGATAATTCAATAAAAATTATTCAATTTTATTCATAAAAGTATGCATTCATTTAATCAATGTTTTGTTATGACGTTGTCATGTTAAACTATCGTCCGTAAACCGACTTTACAGACAACCAATTTTTTTTTCGTATTCTCATTGGTTCACAGTTTTTTTTCCAGACTGAAAATGTTGGCCGATCGTGGGAGCGGTACAAAAAGTATAAGCACATTTGCATTTGTAGCCCAGCGTGAAATTAATCCGCGTATTTTTTCCGGTTTCTACTAACACCGGCTACTAATGACAACAGGCAGGCGAATTTGTAAAGAACAACCCAGCGGCAATAGGCCTGATACTACAAAAAAGTATTATTGCAGTGATAATTTTTTTTTAAATTGTTTATGACACATAATCTATCTGGTGTCGCAAATTGATTAGAGGTACAGTAAACTCCCTATTATCCGCGCATGCTACGAAAAAATACAGCACATATGTAAATCTGTATTTTATTACAAGTGAGCAAATTTTAACTTTACTGACGAATGTATTGTGTGCAGTATACAGTAAAACGCCACAGGCCTTCTTGGAACTCACGCAGTAGGCTGGCATGCGTTGCTAGTTTTGTCTCTGTCGCGCTTTGTATCTATTCGTATGGTTGCTTTTTTAGTGTCTAATGAAGTCTCTGAGTACGTACAGTACTGTATCCTTGTTACGAAGTAAGTACCGAGCACTTTCATGTTTACATTATTGAAATGTATTGTATGTTAATTATTCAGTAAAATACTAAAATTTTAGCATTATTTTAAAAATTTTCTATTCATTGTAACTTTTAATGTTCATAAATTTTTAGATTTTTAAGTTGAAATTAATGTTTCATTTTTTGTTTCCCATTTTCGGCTCTTTTCATTATCAGCGGTGGCCCTGCCACTTAATTTCGCGGATAATCGGGAGTGTACTGCACTGAAAAAATAAATAAATAAATAATAAAACAAATTATGAAGATAAAAATTTCACAGAAAACCAGACTGAATCAGCTGATGTCGGACAAACGGAACCAACGATGAAAGACATCAACTGGTTCAGTCTTGTTTACTGTGAATTTTTTATCTTAATATTTTTTTTTATTTCTGATTTTCGGAATTTTTGCATGACAAACAGTGCAAAACTGCAATGGCGTATGTCCAAAAATAATCTGCATTAAATCAGGAGGAACAGGTTAGCAAAGAGCAATGTAAATTTTACACTGCGAGCGCATGGAAACATAATTCATACAGCGTTTTAGAGTCAGTGAGTCTGTGATGAGCGTATTTATAATTTTTTTTATTGAACACTGAGCGTATTGATTATGTTTGATTTAATGAAGTTTTTCACAGCCACCGTAAACATTTTGTCGCTGTCGCGCCGTGACAAAATTCACAAAGATTGTAGATCTTCTTTTAAATAAATGTAATCCAGGCAGTCTTTGTTCAAATTAAAATAATATCTATATTATTAAACAACAACAAATTTTCTGTTCAGCTCTAACTATACCTAACACTCTTGAGAAGTTATGTATACTACCATACACCGTAAATTGTTAATTGTTTCGTGTACATTGAACAAAATTATTCATGCAAACTTACATACATATATTTTTAAGTTTCTACGTTTACATGAAAACAACTGTATCACTACAAAATAGTGTTCGCAGTATTACTGGGTTCAGATTCACACCGTGGATGTTATGCTTAGTGTTTTCTCAGTAGACACCCAATAGTTAAAGTTATTTTGGAACCGTTCCTTGAATAGCTTTCCAGTATTAACTGCGCACATTAATGAGCACGCTACAACAAAATTAAGTCCAGTTACTGAATATTCTATTATATTTTTCATGGTTCGAAAAAAGTTTGAATGAAAGGTCAATTAAAATATAACATTATGTGCCAATTTTCGTAAGAAATACTCGGTATTATTTCGAAAAACGTATTTCATAGATGCAGGTTGTACAGATCCGCACAAATAGTGCTATTAATGAAATAGTAATAATATATATTTTTATATCGTAAAGTTTGTATTTGACTGCTCAGAGAATAACTCGGAGAAAGTGGTTTGATATGATGCAGCGACCTTACAAAAAATTAAATTCCCAAATAATTTTAGGCACTCCAATAAACTATGCATTATTACAAGTAGAGACCTGCAAAATTCGCGGATTAATTGGGTGATAGGCTAGAATTTAAACACATATACCTCTTAGATAATTTTGCTATTGGCTTACTGTTCATCTGGACGAATCTCAACCAGTTATAAACCCTCAACCAAAGAAGGATTGAATAACAGACAAACCAGCTGAGACAACTTACAAGTCGGCAGCCAATGAACTTGCGTTATTTGCCCGAATGTACAAGGGTATGTGCGGTCTATCCTGAAGGCCATCGAAACCGCGAATTTTGCAGGTCTCTTATTACAAGATTAAATTATAGTTGTGGCTTAATATCAGTTGAAACCAAGATTGTGTCTTTACATTCATCTCTTTCCCCCTTAAGGGGGTTGGTAATATCATAATTATTTTGCTTTTATTAGTTCGTGATTTTACAAGTGATTTTAAATAAAATTATAATATAACAATATTTAATTGTGTAAAAGATATTTTTTTGGCTAAACAAGTTATTGAAAAAAACGTTTTTTTCTGTCCTAGCATGTACGGAAATCATGAAATCATATTGGAAACAGCTTTGGATTAACAGTTAGTGTTTATCCTTCGTCTTGAAACTCTTTATTTTGAGTGTACTATTTTAAATAAATAAATATGAATTGACATTTCTTAAAAACAACCATATGAACATGAGTTTTTCAAGTTTTTAATAACATATTTTTTTAAAATTTATTTCGAAATTGCTAACAACGATTAAATAAGGACCTGTTCGGTGTAAACCATATTTGAAAAACGTTTAAATTTTTTATAGGTGTATTATTAGATTAAGCCAGGCGTATTTTTGAAGTGTGGTACTAACGCTACAGATTGATAGAGACCGGAAAAATTCGCGGGTTCATTTCGTGACATGCTAAAATTCAAATAATTATACCGTTGGGCTGCTTCTGCTATTGGATCACTGTAAGTATGTAGGACTCTTAGCCAATTAAAGACCATCAATCAAAGAAGTATCCAATTACAAGTTACCCACTTGAGACGCCTACAAAATTCAGCACCCAATGAACGGGCGCCGTTTGCACAAGTAGGCAGAGGATCGTGGAGTCTATCCTGAATGTTATTGAACTCGCGAATTTTTCCAGTCTCTACAGATTGACGCTCCAGAAGTTTTTTTTTTTTTTCTCAGTCCACAGCCGGCAAGTGAGCGCCGACATTTTTGGTTGGCCTTCTCCTCCCCTTTTCGTCCTACACCCGCGCGCACCCTTGTACAGTCACCCCCTCCACTCCTCTGGGCCCGCCGCGTATGCAAACTAGGAGTTTTAAGGGGGGGGGGGGGAGCAGCGAGAAGGGAGAACGCATGCGTGCGGGTGACGCCCCCTATCGACCCCTCCCCCCCTTCTCCAACTTATAAAAAAAACTCCGCCCCTCAGCCACTGACGATCAATCGACGGGGGAAAACAGTCGCGCATCTACACAGCTTTTCCAGTCCAGTGGGTGGCGACTCATAACACCCCGATGTGTAGAGTATAGAGACTGGAAAAATTCGCGAGCTCAATAACCTTCAGGATAGACTCCATGATCCTCTGCCTACTCGGGCATATGGTTGGGTGCTGAATTTTGTGGGCGTCTCAAATGGGTAAGTTGTGTCTGGATACTTCTTTGATTGACGGGGGTCTAATTGGCCAAGAGTCCTACACATTAACAGAGAACCAATAGCAGAAGCAGCACAGCGGTAATATTATTTGAAATTTAACATATCACGAAATGAATCCGCGAATTTTTCCGGTCTCTGATGTAGACACCTGAAAAATTCGCGGGTTCATTACGTGCTATGCTAAAATTAAATTAATTATACCTTAGTGCTGCTTCTGTCATTGGTCCACTGTTAATCTGGAGAACTGAGGGACAATTAGAGACCCTCACTCATAGAAGTGTCGAATCACAGGCCACCCAGTCGTGACGACTCACAGGTCAGCAGCCAATGAACAGTTGGCATTTGCCCGAGTGTGTAGAGGATAGTCTATCCTAAAGGTCATTGAACCCGCGAATTTTTCCGGTCTCTACCGATGAGTACCCCAAATGGTGTTCAAGAAATCGACACAAGAGATAGCACTTCCACCAGCTAGCCAGTTCTTCTGTGAATTCACATAGCGTGTAAATACCTATGCATAAATATTAATTGAAATTGTTTATGACGGAATTAAATAATAAATAGAATTCAAACATAAATAATTATTTAATTTCTTTAATGCGGTTCTTCGCGGTAATGTGCTAACACCTGATTGCTTCTATAATAACTGAAGAAAATGAAAATTACCAGGTATAATTATTTAATGTTATTGTATTTTTTTAATGCGGGGTCTTCGTAGTAATGTGCTAGCTATTGGTCCAACAACTCTTTAAAAATGATTCGCCTGTTACGAATATCAACTATACACTGCTTTTTTTTTTATTCGCGTGGATATTAAACGGTTTTTATTCCTCGCCGCATTCAAAAATGATACCACCCCACTCTTTTTTCTTTCTTTCTTTCTGCGACGCGGGAATAAATAAATAAAAAAAAGTTTTAAGGACGCTCCCATTGGTTGCTGGCTACGGCGTGTGAAAAATCGGGCTGCCCCTGGTGAGGTAGGCAGAGCGATATAATAAAAAAAGGAAAGGAGGGGAGGAAACAAGGTGTTACGCCCCTCCGACAGTTTATACGCCCAACCCCTCTTCTCGCGACCTCGTTGTATTGATTTTAATGACAGCTTCAGCGGAGAGCGCTGCCCCTGAGAGATAGGCCAGCTTTCGTGCAGGAATTTCACTACCGACAGGTTATTCCCCCATTTTCCAACGGTCACCTAAATTCACCTGACGCATTCACTTCAACAAGGCAATCAAATAAACCTAGCTAATTTCAAACACACGCTGAAAAAAAAAATTTGGAACATCTACTCCGTAATATATATATATATATATATATATATATATATATATATATATGTGTGTGTGTGTGTGTGTGTGTGTGGAGGTCATTGGACTCGCGAATTTTGCCAGTCTCTGGCCATATCATTCTGGCGACCGTTGGTGCCGTTCACTCTGCACTGAAATCTAAGCGTGATACAGACTGTAGCGGATGTTCCCGCGTTTCTCTACGGCAGTCCACAGGCAGAATAAACTCGCGTTGTTCATTATACATGCCCTTCCTCATGAGTACGCCACTGCCGCGTATCAAACAGGAAAAATAAAACTATTTCGTAGAGGCTGAAAAAATTCGCGAGTTCAATAACCTTCAGGATTGATGGTCTCTGATTGGCCGAGAGTCCTACATATTAACAGTGAACCAATAGCAGAAGAAGCACAACGATATGATTATTTGAATTTTAGCATATCACGAAATAAATCCGCGAATTTTTTCTGTCTCTACTAATTCGAATTTTTAAAATTTACTCACAAAAAAAAGTCTCAGAACTAAGATAAACTGGAAGGAAAAAAAATACCAAAGGAGCCATTTTGGATGAAACATTTTTTTAAAGCCCTCAAATTCGCGTTCATTTGACCAATACCGAATCGTTATGTCGGCAAAGGTGATTATATAAAGACTGTATTATGATCATAAAATTGAATACACCATAAATAATTGCATATCAGTTGCTAACAAGATTACCTGGGGAAAAATCGCTAAAAATATATATATATTTTTTTAATGTGAGCGAAACTTTCGGTATCTACTCTCCAATGATGTTACATTTAACCTCGTCAACTAGCAAATTCATGTGTTCTCATATCGTAAACACACTTATAACACAAAACTCTGACACAAAGAATTCTTTAAAATAATGCCAAGCGTGATAAATACACGCAAACTGTGTTTTCAAGTACATTTGTGGACGCGAATCACACGTAGTTTCCGCACCCGCCGCTAGAATTCGTGGCCGGAGCAGCTACGTCGACTATCGAATCATTCGATCAGCACACCAAGATTTCAATCTGTATATGAAAAAACGGCTTCGGACCTGATTTCCGACGATAAATTTTATTTAAATACTGGCCATCTTGTCAACATCCATTAATCAGTTGATACTATAAATAGGGACACCTGTATTTTGCTATTTCATTTCATGTCAAGGTATTTCACAAAACACTGTATCTTTTTCTAAGAGTCATGGCTAGAGACCCGGAAATTTCGCGGATTCATTTAGTCGCAAGCTAGAATGCAAACCTCCACACTCTCGCACTGTGTTCGTGATTGGACCGCAGTTATCTGGACATGCCCCTCTACGACCGTGAGCCAACGATGTCCAGCTAGGAGGGAAGTAAGCGAATCAGGTAGTGCCAAATAACAAGGATAAAAATATTCTCGCTAAGAAATCAACAAATGGGAAAGTAAACATGGGTCGAGCACACCTAAAACTTTGAATTATATCCTGAGGCCAGAAGAATTCGCGAAATTTCCGGGTCTCTAGTCATGGCAAATTGCGAGGGTGCAGCAGTACGGTGACCACATTCTCATTGGCCCAGTCAAGAGCGGGACGACACCTCTCACCGACCTCAGCCAATAACCACAGGAGAAAAGCTACAGTATTTTGTGAAATACCTTGACACGAAATGAAATCGCGAAATACAGGTGTCCCTAACTATAAAGATTCGCTTTGTAATTGTGAAGTTTGGTTCGCGCCATTTGTCGCAGATGGCAGCGGCGCACCGGTAAGACTCGCTGGCGTTTTATATTTATTATTCATTTGGTTTCTGTACTGCCCGACGGGTGTTTTAGTCATGTCGGACGATAGGTTTAGTTCTCAGTGGGTGGCCAGAGGCGAGTGAGGTTTAGTGCGAGGGAGGGAGGGAGGGAGGCGGTCATTGATTCGTGACGCAATGTCTTTCCTCCCACCCACCCCCCTCCACAACATACCCATCGACACACCCCAGCCCACTGACCCATCCTCGCTATAACTGCACTCCTGATCCTCTCCCCCACCCCTCTACCCTCTTTCCGCATCACCCTCCAAAACACAGCGTTTCCCAAAAAAATCCAAAACCAGGAAAACCTTGGCCTACTTTCGCGAGCGATGGGCCATCCGCCCTTTTTTTCTTCCCCTTCTTCTCGTCCGGCAGCAAAATATAAAAAAAAATAAAGATCCTTACAAAAAAAATTACGCGTAAGGAGGCTAGGGGTAGGACCATCGCAAAGAGAAAGTTTCCTGCCCCAAAAATTTTTTAAACCTGAACCTTGCCTTTCCTCTCCTTTGTCGTCCATGCTATCAACATTTTTACGACAGTTCAAATAAAAGTCTTCTTACCCTGGGATAGGAAAGGAATTTTTTTCTTCCCAACCCCCGAAAGAAATAAAGGTTTGAGCAGTAACAAAAGCAAGACCTTGAAGCTTTGAAGAAAAAAAAAATTCTCCCCAAAAACTAAAGTGCATACCCCTATTTTTTTTATTTTTTATTTTCGTAAGAATATCCCTTAAAAAGCCTGGATGCCTACCCTCGCTTCCACGGTTGTAAAAATCCCAGAAACCTTTTTTTTCCCAACCTCCCCCTTTCAGAACACAACCCGCATAAAAAGCTGGCCGATGAGAAGGGGTGGAAAAGTAAGGAGAAGGGATGCAAAATCGTCCTGAAAATAAAAAGCCCGAAATAGCAGGTAAATGGTAAAAAAAAAATGGGGGGGGGGGGGGGGCGAGGTAAAACTTCCCACAGCTTCAAAGTCTGATAGGATTTCCCATGAATTTGGAATCTCGATGTAGACCTATTGTCGCAACCCCTCCTTTCGCTTTACCCACCTTGAACCATTCACGTCCAGGCTGTAAAGAACTAGACCAGGCCGTATGCTAGGGTTACCTTTTATTATTTAATTAATTTCCCCCTTCCTTCACCCTCCGAAGCGAGTGACGTCACGTGACACCCATAGATCGGGAAGAACAGCGGGTGAAAAGATTTAGGTCACACATCCTCCCACTGCACGCCAAAATTTTGGTTAAATTCATTTCTTTATTTACTATCGATTTTATTGGTGGTGAAGTTAAGGCGATACGCCTTTTCTTACACTTGCACCACGTTTTGTGCTATTACATCATACATTGAAATTTTTACAAATATAAGCATAACATTAAAATAATGTACGATAAAATAGATGATAAGATAGAAAGCAGAATTACGCTTTAACTAAATGTTCAACGATAAGATGTGAACATTGAAAAATTTAACTAAAAAGCTCATTTACAGTTTATTAACATTAAGCATTGGCATACAGAGGCTGGAAAGAAATTGACGATTAAAATAAAATCCGGCTTTGTCTAGAACAAGATAATAATATGTAGTATTACCTTTAAACCAAACACTCTCACATCCACACAGAGTACGTGATCCAAATATTTTCTTCTCCAAACGGAGCAGATTTGAACAGTCCTGATTTCCATATTTACAACCTTCCGAAATACAACCTTTCGAAAAAAAATAACTGTACATATTTTTGCAAGGCTGCATGATAATGAAGTTAGTTACTTTATGAGCTCACGCATACAAGTGGTCATAGTTTTTAGATATTCAGCAAGTCTGCTTACTGACTGAATTGATTTTAATTTTTGGCACCTGAGCGTATGCTTACTACGCAATTACGTAATGGGAGCCTGAAGATAAAATAATAAACGATACTTTAATATTAAAAAGTACACTGTTAAAATGTTTTAATAAACTTTTGAAACATGTAATGTAAGTTATTAAATTATAGATTTTAACCGAAAGTTATTTATTTGATAATTGATACCAATGAATATTTTAATGTCAAAGTTATTAGCACTGCCTACACTATACATAATATAAAACATATATACTCAATATTACATGTTCTAACTATGCTCTATTCAAAATAAAATGCAAGTGATAGCCTACAGCAATTGCCTTTTTACAGTACACGATTAATTTTTTACATGAAAAATGGATTGAAAATATTTGAAGTATTAATTGTTTGTAACAATTATTTAAAAACTTTTAATATTAGATATGTTTGTTTTATCTGCTGCGATGAGGAACAATTGAGCATTTGCAAGCACGCGTATGGTAAATTTTCCTCTAAATTTAACTTTATCCTTAAATACAGAAGATAGAAACATCGCTTCAAAACACCATAGTAATTTCGTCTTACACCTACAAGTTTACGTTTGGAACATGCTGAACTTTCTATAGGGACTCGCAAGAACTGGCAATATATTATTGATCAAAATCCCTCCAATTAATAATCAATCAGCTTTATCAACAACAAACTGGTAAATTAATATTTATCTGAACACAACTGACGCAATTTATTTTTTGTACGCAAGAAGGCGTACTAACTGACGCGTTACAAAAAAATCTAACATGTCAGCGGGTTTTACTAAGTGAAGATTGTTTTGTGTCCATCTAAGAGTGATTTTGGTGTGGACACTGTCAGGGTAATTTTATATTAAATAAGCTTGAGGTCTTAAACTTTAGTTAGGCACTGTCCCTCTATACGATAGTGGGCCAGTAAGTAAACTACCAGCAAGAAGTAGAGAGACCGAATCGCATAGAACCATTCGAAATAAATCAGCCAATAGGAAATTATATGAGCATACAGTATACATTGTACTGTGAATTTTCAGCCTGGAGCCAAACGAATCCTTCAAATTTCCGTGCGAATTTCGCAATTCACCTGGCGTCAGGATAACTTTCATGACGTCTACCAAATTTTATTTGTTTAATCCGTTAGCCGATTTCTATGGGGCACGCATATTTCGCGAAAAGATTCTGAGACTAGCTGAAAGTTAAAACACTACCATCATCTGTTTTCTTCCGTGATTGGGCGAGTTTCTTTCATGCACACTTCGTTTGGTGCAACACCAATCGCAGTAATTCAGTTCGGAAGCAAACGCGTCCTGAGTGGCTCGATCAAATAAGGCATGGTTAGAGACCGGAAAAATTCGCGGGTTCATTTCGTGATATGCTAAAATTCAAATAATTATACCGTTCTGCTGCTTCTGCTATTAGTTCACTGTCAATATGTAGGACTCTCGGCCAATTAGAGACCATCAGTCAATAAAGTATCCAATCACAAGTTACCCACTTGGGACACCACAAAAATTCAGCACCCAATGAACAGGCGCCGTTTGCCCAAGTAGGCAGAGGATCGTGGAGTCTATCCTGGAGGTCATTGAACTCGCGAATTTTTCCAGTCTCTAGGCATGGTCTTTCTTCTCTGGCAGGCAGCCGCCAATCACGAAGAAGAAACCGCTGGTGTGGTCATACCTCATTGCAATCTAATGAGCGTTCAGATTTTTTTTCGCAAAAAATGCTTGCCCCTACTGACTTTAAAGGGCCATGTAATTTTCGCGAAAAGATTTTCCGACCAGATGTATGTTAAAACTCTGTAGCATTGTCTGTGTTTCGTGGTTGGCTGGGTTTATTCCGAGCGCATTTCTACTGTCAGTGCACCAATCACAGCCATCCAGTGCGGAAGACAAACTCGTCCTGAATGGCCCGGCCGAACAGGGCGATGTCTTCTCTTGCAGATAGCCGCCAATCACAAGGGAAAAATCGCTAGAGAGTGTATACCTTGTTGCAATATAACGAGCGAACAGATTATTTCGCGAAAAATGCCTGTCCCTACTGATTATTATTGATAGAGACTGGAAAAACTCGCGAGTTCAGTGACCTTCAGGATAGACTCCACGATCC
This sequence comes from Bacillus rossius redtenbacheri, assembly GCF_032445375.1. Taxonomy (NCBI): domain Eukaryota; kingdom Metazoa; phylum Arthropoda; class Insecta; order Phasmatodea; family Bacillidae; genus Bacillus; species Bacillus rossius. Next base: position 17,491,710 of record NC_086345.1, read on the forward strand.
TCTGGCTACTCGGGCAAACGGCGCCTGTTCATTGGGTGCTGAATTTTGAGGCGTCTCAAGTGGGTAACTTGTGAATGGATACTTATTTGATTGATGGTCTCTAATTGGCCAAGAGTCCTACATATTAACAGCGAACCAATGGCAGAAGCAGCGCAACTGTATAATTATTTGAATTTTAGCGTATCACGAAATGAACCCGGGAATTTTTCCGGTCTCTATTGATAACGTTTTTGTTTTTGTTGTTAGTTTTCACAACCTGATTCGCTTATTTCTCTCCCAGTCGGGCATCGTTCGCTGACGGGCATGGTGGGGTACGTGTCTAAATAACTGCTTGTCCAATCATGAGAACACGGCGCGAGAGAATACTTCTGATTGTTTTGAATTCTAACTTGTATTAACTAATTAATCCGCCATATTCCCAGGCCTCCAACGATAAGAAACTCTCGCCTCGTGTGGTCCACGCGCCAAAAAAAAAAAGGGGGGGGGGAAGAGGTGGGATTGGAGGACAGACGAGAGATTGCGACACGCGAGGGTTAAAAGGGTTGGTTGTTGAATAAAGAAAAAGGGGTGGAGAAGGAAAGGAAAAAAGGGAAGGGGAATAGGGGTGGTTATGAAACCGGCTCGTGACAATCACGCGACGTCTAAACCCTTTCCCACCCCTCGTTTGCAACCCCTTCGCACGCAGTCACAGGATTGGTCGCGGGTTAGGCAGATCCGAGATTTTTAGAACCCTTCCACGCGCCAGCCAGTTGGTGAAATGAATAAAAAAAAAAGGGGGATGGGTATGTAAGGGAGGAGTTAAAGAAAGAAAAAAACTCATAAAAAATATACATCGCGGTAGGAGCTTCACAAACGTACTTTTCCTTCACCCCCTTACCAAACCCCTTCCGACATTTCACCCTTTTCACGTCCCCTTGTACGATTGATCTTGCTGTAATGTAACGCCACCCGGAACGACAAACTGCAACAACCCCGTAACTCGCATCAAATATGGCGGCCGTATTTCGTCCGCGTTTGTGGGCAAGGAACCGACAAAGAAATTTAGCCGGGAACGCAAATTCCTTTTTCAAGTTATTCTAGCGTTTTAAATACGTACGACATAAAACTTTTTTCGTTGTAGCTATATATATAAACACACACACACACTTACACTCTTAGAATTAACAATAAATTTACAGACATTTAAAGGAAGCGTTCACCACAAATAAACGAAAAAAAAATTGGTTGTCTGTAAAGTCGGTTTACGGACGATAGTTTAACGTGACAACGTCATAACAAAACATTGATGAAATGATTGCATACTTTAATGAATAAAATTGAATCATTTTTATTTTAATAATAAAAGAATAAATACTTGAAATTATACTAGTAATCAGATTTTTAAAATGCAAGAATAATTAACTATTATGGCCGAAATTGTTGTAATAAGCAATGAAAACCACATTAACTTTTCACTTCACTTTATAACCAGTCGACGAAACAGTTCACGTGTAGATGTAAGTTGTGTGCTGTCGCTGTCTTTCTTCTCCTCGGACGCAGAGGCCAATCGAGTGGAAGAGAGATAGATGCGGCGCAAGCGTACAATGAGCGTAACGGGACACTTTTTCGTGCGTGCAGCCGGCGTTCATCGATTTATTAGACGTTGTCACGTCAAAACATTTCTCCGTAATTTTAAATAACAAGCTTCCTAGAAGCTATGCCGTATTTCGACTTCCGAGTTGTACGTATCGTTCCAAACAACGGTAAACGCCACACGTTGACAAAATTATAAGTGTTCTTACAGTAGACTTAACCAGTGGTTGAATGTTTTTTTGAAACAAACAGTATATTCTTTTGGATTCGTGTTCAAAGTAAGTGAACTCAGTGTCCGCTTTCTTTAAAGTAACTACAATTTATTGCTTTAGTATTTAAAATTTTACACTTAGCAACAACAAATATTTAGTTAACGATATGAAAAATACAAAATTAGAAAATTAACTTAATTTGAGCCCTAGATAAATTTTAAAAAAAATTGAGTCAAACGTTAAAAACTCCAATCACACAATATAATACTCTAAATTAATTAGAGGCATAAACTCACTGCAAATAAGTAAACGGTAAAATAAAATTAGTTTATTATAGCAACTAGCGTAAGCAGCACTGCTTTTTGCAACACGCAAAAATGAATCCGTGAAATCTTCAGGACTCCAACATTCATTGAGGCATACGTTTGTATACACGTGGTAGGCCAGCATACACATGCTCTTTTGTTAAAAATATTAGATATATTTTTGGTAAAACTGACCCAGTGCCAAATTTAATTTAGACTACTGGTTACAGTGTGTTATTTTGTCTTAACAGTGTGTTATTTTGTCCTTACGATATAGGACCACCTGATAATTTCTCCAAAAAAATTCTACAAAATTAAAAAATAAAATAAAAAGAAAAGAAAACTTCCACTGTGTCTCGTTTCTGTTTCTACCGCATCAGAAGCCAGCCATTTTGCCGGGACAAGGCAGAAGCAAAAATCTTTTACCTGGCACCAACAAAAATTTTCGGGAAATCGTCTGAGGTTGGGTAGGAAAATGGGAATTGCTGTGCTTTTCAGCTTCTTTCTGTGGGAGAGGGGAGGAAGTAGTGGGGGAAGAAAAAAAATATAACCTCTTTCACCGTTGGCGGGGTCCCGCTTTAAGCCTTGTCCATTAGCATTTCCTGGAGTTCTCGCTGGCCTTTTGTGTGAGTAGCGGTGGCGTAGGTGAAGGTTGGGAGGGGGGACAAAAGCTAAGGGAAAAGAAAAATTTTTTTTTTTGGAAAAGACGCGGGCCTAAATATTCATGAATATTTTCCGTACTCCGCGAAGATTCCTTGTCCTCCTCCGGTGGACGAGCGGAGAATAGGAGGTTGCCGTACCTTCCTTTTAGGAGGTGCAGCGTCGACAATGGGGGCCAGATCTCCCCCCCCTTCTCCTCTACGACCGGAGATGGTAATTGTCTACCTGAACCCGGTCCAGGTAGAATATCTCCGCGAGGCCCTGTCCCAAGCAGCATCCCAGGGTAAACATCCCCTCTCCCATGCAAATATCAGGGCGCGCGTATGTGTGTGTGTGTGACGGGAGAGATACCAACACACGACCCTTTTTTTTTCTTCTTCTGGCTCTCACACCGGCGTCGTTTAGGGAAAGGAGGGGAGAGAGACATTTAACCATGACTTGACGTTTTAATTTATTAAACCTTCGTTTTTCAAATGTAAATTATCTTTTACATCAAAGTCATTTTTACCCAACGGATGGTGATTTTTTTATTTTTTAGATTAAAAAAAAGTCAATTTTTAAATAAAATAATCGCGGGATTTTTCACAACCGAAATTTCCCATAGAGTAAGACTTCCCTCCCGTTTCGTGAATGAAACTGTTCGTCATTATAATAATGTATTTCAGCATTTTTTGAACAGAATATGCATTTTATACTATATTCTCTTAAAAAAAATATATTGCTGCCTGAACTAAAGAAAACAACCAGCGCTCATAAAATACTTTCGGGTCGCTTTTTCCTTTCGTGATTTCTGCGGTAAAAATTGTTGTTAATCTAAGGGAGGCGGTATTTACGAAGGGCCTTAAGAATCTTACCACCTTACATGTTCATATGGCCTAGAGACCGGAAAAATACGCGGGTTCAATGACCTTTAGGATGGACTTCAATATCCTTTACGCACTCGGGTAAATTCCAACTGTTCATTGGCTGTTGGCTTGTGAGTCGTCACGACTGGGTGGCCTGTGATTCGACACTTCTATGAGTGAGGGTCTCTAATTGGCCCTCAGTCCTCCAGATTAACAGTGAACCAATGGCAGAAGCCGCACTAAGGTATAATTATTTGAATTTTAGCATAGCACGTAATGAACCCGCGAATTTTTCAGGTCTCTGATATGGCCACAACTTACACTCAGTGAAATCACGTTTTGGAGCAGGAAAAATTAATCAAAACATATCTCTACCTGATATATATTTTAGTTAATGCTGTAGGAATTTTTCAAAACAAGGATCACTTACCGTTAATCCAAAAATTTAATTTTCTGGTCGCTGCAAAACATGTCATATTATTTTAACAAAAATGTATGTAGTAACTATACAATAAACTATGTCATCAGTACCTCAGGAAATTATTCACAGTCAACTTCAGCAGTTTTATAAAACCCAATGAGTAGTGTCGTGCAATATTCACGTTGTTTTCTGAAGACAGTCAAACTACACATGATTGCATGTCCTAATCACTAGGGGCATGCATATTTCGCGAAAAGATCCCTCGATTTGCTGAAAGTAAAAACACTGTAGCACCGTCTGTGTTTCGTGATCGGGCGAGTTTTCTCTCGGGCACGTGTCTACTGTTACAACACCAATCACAGTGATTCATTGCAGAAGCAAATGCGTCCTGAGTTGCTCGGTCAAATAATTCAACGACTTCTCTGGCAGACGGCCGCCAATCACAAGGAAGATACCGCTGGTGCGGGTATACCTTGTTGCAGTCTAGTAGGCGTTCAGATTTATTCGCGAAAAAATGCCTGCTCCTCCTAATCACGGACACTGTACGTGAGTATGAAAATATCATTCTATCTTGAAAACAAATTTAAATGCGACATTTCCATACCTCTAACTATAAGACAATTAAAATCACCCGTAACAACATCAAAACTAATCACGAGCAACCCAGAGACAATTTGCAATTGGGCAGCTACCATAGAAAATATAAAATCAAGAGATATCTGGAAATTTCGCGGATTCATTTTGCGACATGCTAATATACGAGCTGCGTTAACTTTTGGCTCACTGTTTATATAATAAGTAGGGACACCTGTATTTCGCGATTTCATTTCATGTCAAGGTATTTCACAAAACACTGTAGCTTTTTCTAAGAGTCATGGCAAATTGCGAGGGTGCAGCAGTACGGTGACCACATTCTCATCGGCCCCCGTCAAGAGCGGGACGACACCTCTCACCGACCTCAGCCAATAACCACAGGAGAAAAGCTACAGTATTTTGTGAAATACCTTGACACGAAATGTATTCGCAAAATACAGGTGTCCTTAATAATAAGAAACTCTCAACCCAAGAAGTATACCAATTAGAGACCGGAAAAATTCGCGTATTCATTTCGTGAAATGCTAAAATACAAATAATTATACCGTTATGCTGCTTCTGCTATTGGTTCACTGTTAACATGTAGGACTCTTGGCTAATTAGAGACCCTCAATCATATAAGTGTCCAATCGCAAGTTACCCACTTGAGACGCCCAAAATTCAGCACCCAATGAACAGGCGCCGTTTGCCCAAGAAGGTAGAGGATCGTGGAGTCTATCCTAAAGGTTATTGAAACGCGAATTTTTCCAGTCTCTAATTCCAATTATAGACAACCCAGTCAAACTGCTCACAAGACATGCAACCAAAGTACTGGCGTTATGTGCCCGAGTACTCAGAGGACTGCGAATTTTTTTCCAGACCCTATGGATTAACTTCATTATGCATACATTTCTAGAGTCTAGCTTGCCAACATGAAAATTACTCTGACTTTTTCGGGTTGTACCTTATAAGTAGAGACACCTGTATTTCGTGAATACATTTCGTGTCAAGGTATTTCACAAAATACTGTAGCTTTTCTCCTGTGGTTATTAGCTGAGGTCGGTGAGAGGTGTCGTCCCGCTCTTGACGGGGCCAATGAGAATGTGGTCACCGTACAGCAGCACCCTCACAATTTGCCATGACTAGAGACCTGCAAAATTCGCGGATTCATTGACCTCTAGGATAGACTCCACAGTCCTTTAAATACTCGCGGAAATGACACCTGCTCATTGGCTACTGACGCGTGAAACGTCTCAAATAGGCTGTCCGTAATTCGGCACTTTCTTGGTTTAGTGTTTCCCATTGGCTCACAGTTTCCCGGATAAAATGTGGGCCAATCGCAGAAGCGGTACGAAGGTATAGTTGTTTTGATGCTAGCCTATCGCGAAATGAATCCACGAATTTTGCATCTCTCTAGCCATGACTCTTAGAAAAAGCTACAGTGTTTTGTGAAATACCTTGACATTAAATGAAATCGCGAAATACAGGTGTCCCTACTTATAACTAGAGACCCGGAAATTTCGCGGATTCATTTAGTCGCAAGCTAAAATGCAAACCTTCACACTCTCGCACTGTGTTCATGATTGGACAGCAGTTTATTTGGACACGCCCCTCTACGGCCGTGAGCCAACGATGTCCAGCTAGGAGAGAAGTAAGCCAATCAGGTAGTGCCAAATAACAAGGATAAAAATGTTCTCGCTAAGAAATCAACCAATGGGAAAGTAAACATGGGTCGAGCACACCTACAACTTTGAATGCTATCCTGAGGCTAGAAGAATCCGCGAAATTTCCGGGTCTCTACTTATAAGTACTGAGAAACAGCTATATTTTTGGCAGTTTTGCTGTACGTAAAACAGTTTTTTTTTATTATCCCGTAATAATAACTATAGATAGGAAATATTCGCAGGATTCATTTCGCGACAGGCTAACGTCCAAACAAGTGTGTTTTCGTACAGATTCTGCGATTGGCCCAAATTTGATCACGGGGAATTGTGAGCCAACGGGAAACCCTAAAGAAAGAATGTGTCGAATTATGGAAAACCTAGTTATGTAAATACTGAGGAGTCCATCATAGAGGTGAATTCCGGTCCCTAATAATAAAATGTAGCCTAACTTTGTGATGCAATTTAATTACAATTTGCGGGGCCATGATTATTTCCCGGATGCAAATAACTTCAGGTTAGACTTCAATCGCCTATGTATAACTGGTTGGGGTTCGCCAAGGGAGTGTACAGAGCACTATAGTCCAATCAACAAACGTAAACCAAATGTATATGTGCTTCAAGTCTACTTTGCTACCTAAAGAATTCGCGAATTAATGACAGCACTCCAACAATAAAAAAATTAATAAAATTGCTAGCCAATTCAAGGATTTGGGAGTGAGAGAATGAAAAAAAAGGGGGGGGGGGGAGTAGTACCACGAAATCTGCGTGGCAGATGATTTTGCATTTGGAATCAACTGACAAACGTCATCTCACTTAAGAGATCTAGAAATATACAGAATGAATTCGACCAGCGTCCGCGGAGAATGTTCAAATAAAAATAAGTTCTACAACCACCACAAAATCTGGTGCTGTCGCAAAAATTATTTCATTAAAATAATTGATGGTAGTAAGACGTCACAAAAGTAAGTGAAAAATAAAGGTGTGTCCGCCAAAGGAAAGATTTTATTACGCGGTCCATACATAAGTACATACGAGCTAATAAAAACGTGGTAAAAATACACACGAGCAAAGCACACACAAGAATTTGCTTTATAGCCATGCTAATTGGCAAAAAAAAAAATTTCAAAGTATATTTTGTTATAACGAATACGCCAATTCATTAATATTCCGTTTTATAAATTCTGAACAAAGAATGTGTAAATATTATTTTATTTATGTTAGTGTTTTTTAAGCAATTTGTGGTTTTATTATGCTGAAAACTTAATTTCTGATGTTGGCATTTCTCACCCGACGCACATTTTTTTTTTAGCGAGCATATTCCGCTTGGTGTGTCTGTGCGGGTGTGTGTAATCCCTGCAGTAGGCGAAGCGAGGTAACTTGTCCCCTCTTCATCCCCTCTCTTGCCGTCTCTCTCTCTCTCTTTCTCTCTCTTACCCGCGCCCTCTCGTGCATGGCAATGTGTGAAATAGCTGAACCCCCCACTAGCGGGTCTCGGCAACAGCGGGGGTTTGTGTGGACCAGTGCCTGCGATGGGGTGGTTGTGGGAGGGATGGCTGTCACGAGGGGGGGGGGGGTGAAGATTGCGCCACTGTGAAGCCACCATCACTCCCCCCCCCCCCCACAAAACCCAACTCCCCCGCGAGTGTGAGCCCTCACCCCTAATAACCACACCTGCCCCTCAGGGCACGTACATCGTCAAACATCGTGTGACCAGCCGGGTCGGTCCCTAGGGCTTCACTCAAAGCTCGGCATAACAACACCCCGTCGTTACTGTATTAAAGGGCTAGTTCTGAAACGTCCCTTAAATTTTGTTATTCCATCGTTAGAGACAGGGAAAAAAAATTCGCAGATCCATTTCGCGATAGTCTGAAATTCATACACATATACCTTCAAGCTGCTCTTACTATTGGCTCGCTGTTCGTCTGGGCGACTCTGGGCCAATGAGAAACCCTCAACCAAAGAAGTGACAAATCAAGGGCAAATCAGTTGAGACGACTCACAAGTCAGCAGCCAACGAACTGGCATTATTTGCCCCGAGTGTACGGAGGACTGTGTAGACTAGCCTGATGAAGGTCATCGAAACAGCGAATTTTTCAGGTCCCTATCTATCATTGATATATTGAATACGTATATAGATACTAAAAGTAATGTAGTGAATGAGAATAATTACGAAAACTTTCGTTATTACGTCCATTACCGATATATCTTTTGGAACGTCGAATGGAAAGGGGGTTTCGAGGTCAAAATTTTAAGAAATATGTAGTGCTTGAGTAATAGCAATCGTGATGAAAAGGAAATAAAAAATCAACAGAGCGGTTGAGGCATGACCATTGTCCTTGTCTATACGAATTTCGTTTAATGGTTTCGTCTTGAACGTGTATTTTTTTTGGACATTGAAAAAAAAGCTAAACTAAAAGTTTTCACGGGCGTTTTTAGGTATAGATAGAGACCGGAAAAATTCGCGGGTTCAATGACCTCCAGGATAGACTTCAATATGCTCTACACACTCGGGCAAATGCCAACTGTTCATTGGCTGCTGACTTGTGAGTCGTCTCGACTGGGTGGCCTGTGATTCGACACTTCTATGAGTGAGGGTCTCTAATTAGTCCTCAATCCTCCAGATTAACAGTGGACCAATGACAGAAAGTACTAAGGTATAATTATTTGAATTTTAGCATAACACGATATGAACACGCGAATTTTTCAGGTCTCTAGGTATAGACAATTATAAACACAGTAATGTAAGTGAAGGTAACGTGTAGGGAACCTTAATCTTTAATTATTCCCCTTAAATTGACAAGGTCGCCATCAAAGCCCCACGGAGGTGCGTTTCCGACGAGAAGTCTGCGCGCTAGTTCGGTGCCTGGCGCTTATAGAGGCGAAGATGCTTGATCTGCGCTAGTCAGTGGTCGCCCTTAGCGGCTTCGCATCTGTGCCAGATCTTCCGCTCTTAACAAAGCCGGACTTTAGAATTTTTTCAAATCTTCTTCTTCGCGTTTTATCGGAGCCGTTTTCATTATATTGTTTAAAACCTTTTTGCTGTGCAAAACCGAATGATTCTATAGTCGACGTAGATGCTCCGGTTAGCGAATTCTAGCGACGGGTCGCTAATCGCTAGAGACTGGAAAAATTCGCGAGTTCAGTGACCTTCAGGTTAGACTCCACGATCCTCTGCCTACTTGGACAAACGGCGCCCGTTCATTGGGTGCTGAATTTTGAGGCATCTCAAGTGGGTAACTTGTGATTGGTAGGGACACCTGTATTTCGCGAATACATTTCGTGTCAAAGTATTTCACAAAATACTGTAGCTTTTCTCCTGTGGTTATTGGCTGAGGTCGGTGAGAGGTGTCGTCCCGCTCTTGACGGGGCCAATGAGAATGTGATCTCCGTACTGCTGCACCCTCACAATTTGCTATAAATCTTAGAAAAAGCTACAGTGTTTTGTGAAATACCTTGACACGAAATGTATTCGCAAAATACAGGTGTCCCTAGTGATTGGTATACTTCTTGGATTAATGGTCTCTAATTGGCCAATAGCACTACATATTAACAGTGAACCAATAGCAGATGCAGCACAACGGTGTAATTATTTGAATTTTAGCGTATCACGAGATGAACCCGCGAAATTTTTTTTCCGGTCTCTACTAATCGCTGCGTTGAACGAGATTCAGGGTGCGGGAAATGGCGAGCGTGTTTATATTTTTTTGACAGTGTCTGTTTGTGGGAGAGCGGGGTCGCGGATCGGCCACACGAGGGGCCCTGCCGCCCCCCCCCTTCCCGTTCCACTCCCTCCCGCACACTTCGCCAAGCTAATGCACCGGGTGTACAGTCGCGCGGGAAAGACTCGCAGCACCGAAAAACAACTCTCAGAGGGCCCGCATCTGTCGCGCCTGCACTCTTTCCCCCGCGGCGGGAGTTCGCTCGGGGTGGATGAGGGGGGAGAAGGAATAGGGAACAGGGAACTGGTCACGTGAGGGTTCACGCGCTTGATCCTCCTTTTCGGGGTGCTGTCACAACTTAGAAGCACACAACTTAGAAATATAAGATAGACTATTCTAAGTTATGCCTGTTCTAAGTTGCGTGTTTCCAAGTCACGTGTTTCTAATTCATGAGTTTCTAAGTTGTAATAGTACGAAGTTATTACTTTCTACGTTACGGAAGTTTCCAAGTTACGTGGTTCCGCGTTGCGTGTTCTAAGTTACGTGTTTCTAAGTTTTGATCTTTCTAACTTATGACAGTTCTAAGTTACGTGGAATTTTTTTCGAGGTTTCTCAGTTATGACTAGGGACACCTGTATTTCGCGAATACATTTCGTGTCAAGGTATTTCACAAAATACTGTAGCTTTTCTCCTGTGGTTATTGGCTGAGGTCGGCGAGAGGTGTCGTCCCGCTCTTGACGGGGCCAATGAAAATGTGGTCACCGTACTGCTGCACCCTCACAATTTGCCATGACTCTTAGATAAAGCTACAGTGTTTTGTGAAATACCTTGACATGAAATAAATTCGCGAAATACAGGTGTCCCTAGTTATGACTGTTCTGAGTTGTGTGTTTCTAGGTTATGTGTGGTTCCCCTGCTTTTCTGGTAGCCACATCCCAAAAAAACAACAGAAACCGCATATGAACACCGTTCAAGGCGGGATGACGATAGCCCGTCGCCTCCATCACGTACGTCACGTGTCCAGCAGCGAGCCTGGTGGTCCGAAAAAAAATAATTCCCATCCATCCATGGGGCAAGCTCTGACTTCTGACGGACGGACGGACGGATCATATCCATGGTACTGGCCACGGCAATCATTTGTTGCCAGGCCAATGGTGTTTGTATTTGTCGTTCAGATGTTTAGCGGTTCCTTAAAACTCGCGTCCAAAAAATTCAATCACGGTTCTTGAATTTTTCCAGAGGAAACATAAATAGCGGCGGTGTGTTCAGTTTTTGTGGTGTTAGCAATAATTACCATATTACCATCTGGATATATATATATATATATATATATATATATATATATATATATAGGTTGTAATGAAGTTTAGCGTCAATTCCTTGCTGACGTGATGTCTTCGTGTTAGTTTTGAGAATTCTCGCGCCAATTTGGCAATTTTTATGCAGTTACGATTTGTTTGGCTAACCAGAGTGTCTTATTTTTTAGAACAGACACCCGTTCACGGATTAATAACTCAATGCAACAAAAATTGATAGTAGTATGTACAAAAACATTGGATGTCTGTAAAGTCGGTTTACGGACGATAGTTTAACGTGACAACTTCATAACAAAACATTGATGAAATGATTGCATATTTTTATGAATAAAATTGTATCATTATTTTTGAATTATCACTATTTTGTATGGATACAAAGAAGGAGTGAAATGAAATCTACAATTTAATTGATGAATTTACTTTAATTTGCACTCATTAATTCAAATATGTTTATTACTTTAACGAAGAGATTATTTTAACTATAACTTTTGTACATGTTTGCTATTTTAATTCTTCCAATCTGTGTTATTCTGTTAAGGATAGGACGATGATAGGAAAAGTAGGAAACGAATGGTAGTGTTTAAAGTTTAATGTGCCTCAAAAAAATCAAATCGATGGTTGTTCCAATCCAGTGGAAGAGAGATAGATGAGGCGCAAGCGTTCATTGAGCGTAATGGGACACAGCAAAACGGGACAATGTGCGTAACGGGACACTTTTTCGTGCTTGCAGCCGGAGTACATCGATTTATTAGACGTTGTCACGTCAAAAATGTTGTTTGCAAGGGAAACATCACACAGTTGTGAGTTTAAAAATATTCCTGAAAATACGTAAATGTCCCCACACGCTGTTACAAATAACGGTTGTTTTCCGGACGTTTCAACGAATAATTATTCACCTCAAATAAAGGAAGAGTTCTTCGTAATTTCAGATAGCTGGTCCTTCTTAGAAACAAGGTCCGCGTTTTGTTTACTTTGTACAAACAAGGTGTAAACAAACACGTACGTAGAAGCTAAAGGTGTGTTCTTAACAATAGTCTTAACATATTTTTCAATTTTTTGTTTTGCTTCCATACCAATGTTATTCTCGTGGATGGGTCGTTACCACAACGCCGAAATACCACAACGCCGAAATACCACAACGCCGAAATACCACAACGCCGAAATACAGTAACGCCGAAAAATGTTGCTGCGGGGAGGGAGGCCACAGGAGCAAAATGAAAAACAACTGAATGAATTTGTGTGCTAACCTTACCTAACCTAACCTTTGTGGCAGTCCTACAATGACATTTTTCGGCGTTAATGTATTTCGGCGTTGTGGTACACATCAGTTTTCTGTAGCTGTCGGCGTTGTAGTCAATTTGGCTTGGGCGTTATGGTTTTCGGCTCTATTGTACGTTCGGCGTTGTGGTATTTCGGCGTTGTGGTGCGTCCCCCTTGTGGATTCACGTTCAAAGTAAAACGAACATGGTCCCCGTAATTTTTTCGAGGATCCCTGCCAGCGTTTTCAACAGTGTGTTAACAGTCTAATAACTGTTAACGTTTAGCTAAAATTCGATAAGTTTTCCTCGCTGACGTCCTGTTTTTTTTTTTTTTTGAGGCGAGAACGTAGGTCGAGAGAGAAGCAATGGTTGTCCTCCAGAATGCTGTCTGTGTCCCGTACGTATTTCCGAGACGGCTTCCCAGCGCAATCTTTCCCCACTTCCAAATTTTTTTTTTCCCTCCTTCGTGGGGGCCAGGTGGATCCAAGCTGCTACCCCGAGGATCAAGGGGGGTTTCCCCCCCCCCCTCTCTCCCACTGCCCGTGCTTCCTCTAGGGGGGGGGGGGGCAGGGCGGCCGCCCGCCTGTTGTATACCTGCAGTCGGGGGCGGCTGCCCCGAGACATGCGGAGGGGGGAAGAAGGGGGGGGGGGGGTTAGGTTTTTGGCGAAGGTCGGAATAATAAGTAGGCTCGAGCCATTGAAAGCCACCCGCCACAACCCTCCTACAGAAACCAACCACTCCCTCCCCCCCCCCCCCCACAATTCCAGACTCTGGCATGCCCCTTGAAGAAACAGCCGCGCGCTAAAAACTCAGCGACCTCCGGAACATCCTAACAGCACCCCTCCTCCTTCACCTTCGTCCCAAGAAAGAAAACCTCGAGGAAATTCTGAAATCAAATTCTCTCCCTGCAATGACTTCCCCCACACCCCCCCCCCCCTCCATAAAATTGTTATTCAGTAACAACTGTACCTTTCCCTGATACGTAAGTCTTGGTCAATGCGGCTTTAGAGCCTCTTGATTTTTGCTCTTACATGGCATTTAGGCCGGTGATCCGAGACACTATAGTAAATGCTTAGGTGTTGAATATGCTACGCCTGTATTCCTAACCGTATTCCCAGAGTCCGATAGGACACGGCCAGTTCCCTTATTTTTAGGGAACGTATTTGGGTATCCTGTACGTCGCTGTACTGTTGGCCATATTGTGAAAACTTGTTGTCTTTAAAAGTTGCGGTTTTGTGACATGGTGTGTTATGCATTCGGGGAGGGGGGGGGGGGGGTTGGGTTCATAGATTTATTTAATCTTTCATCATGCCTACGCCCAAAAGCATCATCTAGAAAAATTTTTAACGTATCAAACATTTTTCTTATTTTGGTGTTACAATCTCTTCTCACACGAAATACCCATATTTCAAGTGTTTGAAATGCTTGATATTTTATTTCGTCATGTTTGCTCCCCATATTGAAAAGAAGCATTTTGTTTTAGTCAAAACCTTTATATATATATATTTCTGACCGCTTCGTTTTGTATTAATTTTTAAATACCGGTATGTATTTTCAGCATTTATTAAAATTCAAAATATGAGGCGGCGAGTATATGACCTATCTTATGGTAATCGCATCATTATCGACCATTTGTTCACTGGGTCGACATCGATCATTCCAGCCAGCCAGTAGAAATGCACCAAATGTCGTCGGCCTTGCTATTTCTGCCTTGTAAAGTGACTAATGTATTTAAATAAAAACAATGAAGATACATTTCCTTCTGTAGTTACATTACTATACAATAAAATTTTAAATAAAACACGTTCTTCTAGATAAAAGGGGGTTGTCTGCAAAGTCGGTTTACGGACGATAATTTTACGTGTTAACGTCATAAGAAAACATTGATGAAAAATTGCATACTTTTTAATTTTCAAATATCATTTATATTTTTGCAAATTTAATTTAAATAATTTTTTTAAATAAAATCGCGAACAATTATTTTAAAAGCCCACCGTAACCTGTTTGATATTACAGAAGATTTTCTCGCACGGTTGTTTGGCCGATTCTTGCACGCTCGGCTCAGGCGGAACGTGACAATGATTCATGCTTTTTTTCGTGCGTGCAGCCAGCGTTCGTCGATTTATAAGACGTTGTCACGTCAAACAAAAAAAGAATAGGATCCAAAACACTTTCATTCGATGACAGTAGACAGTTCGTTTCGGAGTTGAACTCATTTTGTACCAACTGACGTGTGACCGTACAATTTCGCGTTTGTAAACATGTTTACTTAAACCTGTTCACCTGAAGTAGTTAGGTGTTCAGTCTAAACGCGCTCGTAACAAGAAGGGCTACGTCATAGCTCATGAATTTATTTGCTGACTCGTTTGGTAGTCACGTCCCATCATTGTAAGATAGTTGTCGAACCAATACTATTTTCCTCTGGGTTTGATGCAATTTTTCATTTGAATAATTTTTTTTTATAATGACGTGACTCAAAACAAAATGTATGTTTTCATTAGCTGTGTTACCAACAAATACGTATGAAAACGTCCTTCAGATATTCATTAATTGAAAGGCCCTTGCAGTGGCATGGCTGGAGAAACTATTATGAGCACAGTATTATTAATGGTAGAGCTAAAAAAAAATGTAGGTAAATACATCTATATTTTATCGAAGTTTTAAGTATCCATTTAACACATATGTTCTACTTCAGAACATTGAAACAGGAGTAAAAGTTACCAACGTGCGTGAACAAGAAAAAATTATTACAAACTACTTTTTTTGTTGGCTCATTTGTTATTAAAAACAAAATATTTCCTTTCATCATTGTTGGTAGTCGACCAGTTTTGAATGTCTTGTTTAGGTGGGACGCTATTTGTTTATGCTCAACTAAACACTGTAATAATTTTTTTCCACAAAATAGTTGCCAGTTATTTATTTTTCACATCCATGAAAAAGTTTTCTAAAAATTTGTCATTGATGTTATCTCCAGAGTTCTGCTCTGACTAAAAAAATAAGCGAACTATTCATAACAAAGCCCATTTCTCCATATGCCTGTAAAAAATTAATTGTGTACCTGTAACAATAGATTTTGTGAAGCCAATTTCCGTATTTCAGTGCTGACAAAGAAATTTCGCTGAATGTAGTATGAACGTGATTTTGTCAACACTTACTACTGTTCCGCCAGTCTTACGAAATTCATGAATTTGTATTTTTCTCGAGATAACACTCTCTCGTAACAACCAATCCATGATATTATAGAAAAAATAAATCTCTTTATTTTTGAATTTTTTTTCTTGCGGAAACCTAGCAAAAATAAAATACTCCGTTATTTTTCTTCAGCCTTTATTCGCTGTGTTCTTGCAAAGCCTTATATCACGTCTTTAATTTTGGGACTAATTCTTTTAGATGATAAAACTCACCTATTTTTCTCTGTCTACTTCAGATACTTTCCTGGGCTCTGTTTATTTTATTCGAGGGTGTCAAAAATTCAAATTGATTGTTCTCATGCTCATTCTGTTTCCCTTAACCAGAATTCGTTGAATTGTTAATATTGAAAAGAAAAAAAAACACCTGTCTCAGCAGTAAGTAGTTTCAGCGACATCGCACGTCAAAATTTCACTGAAAATACGCAGTATCATTTTAAACGTGATTTTACATGCTTGTCCCCACAGTGTTGTACCCGATTTAACACGCGATTTAAATTCCGACGTAGTAACAATCCCGTGAATCGGATCGTGTAACTCGGGCGCCCCATCGAGACAATACGTACGCGAATGTTATCAGCCAGGAGGCAGTCGCTTGTCTCATCCCCTCCCCCTTTTTCTCCACGCGCCAATCACGTGACCGTCCGGTGACAGCGGAGACTGCGCCTCTTGTCGCCTTACAGTGTAAGTAAGCCTACTTGGACAACGTAAAGCGTAAATGCCCGGGCAAGAATCCGAACCCAGTATAACTGTGAACCTTTTTTTTAATTTTATTTTACAGTCAAAATTGATTCATGCTAACTGACCAATTTACAAACATATATGTAATTTTATATAAAAAATAAGTTCCCGTTTAAAAAAAAAAAAGGGGTGCCATAGATGTGAAATTTCTTTGGCAATTCAAACCTAAATCCGTAAATATGTCGTAAAAGCTAAAAGGCGGAGAAAGGGAGAGAAAGAGAGAGAGAAGACAATTATCTAATAATTATTAATTAAAAAATAATATCACTCACTGTTGAAATACTCACACCATGAAAGAAGAAAAAAATGTGCGGGTACTGTTTCTTCAAACATGTCTGTCTGCCCTTTGGAACACACCAAATCTCTGAACGAAATATGAAATTCATAACATGTAGCGCTATCTATGCGGGAAATGCAGGAACTGTCTCAACAGCGCTCTCTACGCTGCTGGTTGAACAAGGGAGGAACGTGAGCCCGCTGGTAGCAAATATAAAATTCAAGGCATTCACAGCTGAATGACTGTATAGGATTCCTATAGCCTACGTATTTTATGAAACAAGCGAATGCACAAACTTTCTCTCTCTTATTATTGCGTTCATTTATCTCTCTCTCTGTTCTTTTTTTTTTGGTGGGGGACGAATATCGCACAATGAAGAGAACGAAAACGAGCCCAGCAACGTATATAGCACAGTGCTCTCTTTATATATCTTTGACCGATTATATATTATTTGTTTTTCACGTCAGAAACGTTTCACAACAGTGTTTCACGTAAACGTTGCACTAAAATTCGGCCTTTTAAATTTCACTCTCTTCGCGCCGAAAAGAAGTTTCACTTAAAAAAAAAAACGTTTTATTAGAAACGTCTTTACAACAGGTTACAGATGGTACCAGAAGTGTTTGATTTCGTATAATATACAATATTTTTATATACTTTGACGTTCTTTTTTTGCGTAATTTACATACTTTTGCAAACTTTCGCAACTCGCAATTCACAACTCCGAGCATGGAGTTAGCGTCAGAATTGTGGCAATTTGTGTGCACATTTTCAATCGGTTTTATGTACCATATTTCAGCCACCCATTATTTGATTCTTAGATTCCATTGAAGAAATGGCCAGAAACTATTTAACAAGAGGTCTTGTTTTCTACGCATGAAAACTGGAGACTGGAAAAATTCGCGAGTTCAATGACCTTCAGGATAGACTCCACGCTACTCTTCCTACTTGGACAAACGGCGCCTGTTCATTGGGTGCTGAATTTTGTGGGGCGTCTCAAGTGGGTAACTTGTGATTGGATACTTCTTTGATTGATGGTCTCTAATTGACCAAGAGTCCTACACATTAACAGTGAACCAATAGCAGAAGCAGCACAACGGTATAATTATTTTAATTTTAACATATCACGAAATTATTCCGCGAATTTTTCCGGTCCCTAATGATTACTCGTGTTTCAAATATTAGATTAACCTTAAAAACATTTTCCTATCCCTCTTATCTGTGAAGTTTCACTCGGGACGCACGCGGCGGCCTCGCGCCAAAGGTTATTTTCCTTCAAGTGTTTCCGAGGAGCGGAGCGATGTTCAACTGTCTTCCCACCGGCGCGCGAAACCCCGCGCTTAAGAACGGCGGGGCTCCTCTAATTACCGGCGGCGAGGCAGCTTTTGAAACACGCAGTAATTGAGGGAGAGGCTGGTAATTGACTCCTCGCGGCTGGGGTTCAAACATGCGCGCCCGGCCGGAGGCGAGAACACGACGTCTTTTATACTTCGAGCAGCCAGCCGTGTTCGCGACGATGCAATCGTGCAGAGTCAGCAGGCCTACCTGCTCGCTCGCGCTCGGCACTCGCAGTTCTGCATGCTCGGGACATTTGCATACTTGCACACTTGCACATTCACACACTTGCTTAAATGCACATTTTAACATTTGCACACTGGCATACTTACACACTTGCATACTAGCATACTTGAACACTCACATACTTGCATTTAGCATTCGTGCACTCTCACATGCTTGCATATAACATACTTGCACATTCACATACTTGCACACTGGCATACTTGTATACTTTACACTTGCAAACTTGCACGCTCACACACTTATATATAGCATACTTTCACACTCACATACTTGCATTTAGTATACTTGCACACTTGCGAAATTGCACACTTGGAAACTTGCACACTGGCATACTTGTCTAATTTACACTTGCGAACTGGCACGCTCACATACTTGTACATAGCATACTTGCACACTCACATATTTGCATTAAGCATACTTGCACACTTGCAAAATTGCACACTTGCAATAGGCAAAATTGTATACTTTACACTTGCAAACTTGCACGCTCACATAGTTGTATATAGCATACTTTCACACTCACATACTTGCATTTAGCATACTTGCACACTTGCAAAATTGCACAGTTGGAAACTTGCACACTGGCATACTTGTATACTTTGCAAAATTGCACACTTGCAATAGGCAAAATTGTATATTTTACACTTGTGAATTTGCACGCTCAAATACTTGTATATAGCATACTTGCAAAATTTCACTCTAGCAAATGTTATACTCGCAAACGTGCACACTGGCATACTTGCGCAATAGCATAGCTTAGCTCTTGCATACTCGCGCATATGTATTTCTTTTTGATCTGCGACCTCAGCCGAAAGGAATTGTGTTTCCTGTACCTAATAACACAATAAGCAAGAAGTTTCACTTCTGTCGCGCTTGGACTAAAAGCACAGACTTTTTTTTTCAAGCCATTACTTTCCTCTAAGGGATTTTTCTGTAATTTTTTTTTTTAACAAAATACCTGTCTTGCGTTTGTTGTTCTGTTGCAAATATATATTTAACGTGTACGTAGGAAAGTGATGATGATTACGAGAACTTGCGGGAATTTTCAGACCTATTATATTACACTTAGTAAATATGAGTTGAAAATATTTGTGGCAGAACAATAAATGCAAGAGAGAGACAGTGTGGTAATTATACAGAAATAAACCTTCAAATAATAATAGATAAAAAAACATAATGGGTGAGACTGGGCCTTAAAACAGTAGCATCTACAGTGTTTCGTTAATTGGTTGAGTTTCTCTCAGGAACATGTCTACTGTAGGTACACTAATCACAGTCATTCAGTACGGAAGCAAACGGGCCCTGAATGGCCCGACAAAAAAAAAATCACTGACTTCTCTTGCAGACAGCCGCCAATTACAAGAAATTTTATATATTCTAACTGAGAAATTAAAGCTATAAATACTTTTTAAAGATTCTATCAATCTATGGCTGCGTTATTTAACCGATGATGAGGTGCAATTTATTTTAATTTTAAATCACTATAAATGCCCTATTTTAATTTTAAATCACAATTCATTGCATTTGTGAAACATTATACAATTTTTTGAGGTGATAACGTCTTATAAATCGATGAACGCCGGCTGCACGCACGAAAAAGCAATACTCATTGACACGTTCCACCTGAGACGAGCGTGCAAGAACCTATTTGCAAAAACTAAATAATATTTGAAAATTAAAAAGTATACAATTTTACTTCAATGTTTTCTTATGACGTTATCACGTAAAATTATCGCCGTAAACCGACTTTACAGACAAGCCCCTTTTTTAAAATTTTAAATAATTATAAATTTCTTTTTTTAAATAACATTAATTGCATTTGTGAAACATTATATAAAAAATTTTATTTTCATAATATTTTGTCTGGTTGTTTGGAAAATTGTTTATGATGTAATAACACTGCACTAAACCATTAGTACTCACACACAACTGCTAAGAACATTACATTTATATGCTGTAATAATTAGTGTAATTATTCAAATAACGTACAAAAAGGAGGGATATTGAGTCTGTGTGGGGGCAAAATATTCAAACAGTATTTTCTTCTTCTTCTTCTTCCTTCTTCTGTGAAGAAAAGCTTGAAGAAAAGCTTGATTTTAATGAAACAGATATCTTATTTTCATAGGTAGATTAAAATCCTTAAATGATATTTTCTAACCCTTGTACCATTTATTGAAAAGCTTGATTTTAATGAAACAGGTATCTTATTTTCATAGGTAGATTAAAATCCTTAAATGATATTTTCTAACCCTTGTACCATTTATTGAAAAGCTTGATTTTAATGAAACAGGTATCTTATTTTCATAGGTAAATTAAAATCCTTAAATGATGTTTAAATCATTTTCGTCTTTATTAAGTGTGGGCAAGGTTAAAAAAAATTATCACTCGTCGGAATGTGACGTCTGCTGTGACGTAGGTACGGGTGCACGAGAGTGTGTCTCTCTCTCTCTCTCTCTCTCTCTCTCTCGGAGCGAGTTCAGGAAGTGTGTGTGCGCTAACGGAAATACGGGTCATGCTTCAGGCCAGTTCCCAGGCGCGTGCGCGTGTAATTAAAGCCCTGTGTCTAATGTAGGGAAGGGGGGGGGGGTGTTGTTGAGAGAGAGAGAGAGAGAGAGAGAGAAAGAAGTGCCTCGCCCTGATACACGCCGGAGCTATTTTCAATTAGCCGAGGTCGGAATACCCTTCACCTCTCTCACCCCCCCCCCCCTCCTCACCACCCACCCTACAAACAGGCTACTCAGGGGTGTAGTTGTATGGGCGAGGCTTGCTGGTGCTTCTAGCCCGTTACTTATTATTATTATTATTATTAGGTAGATTTCAAAGAAATACGTACTACCAATTGTAGCCGTTATCATGGTGCGCCTTCCGGAATTTTTTTTTAATACTTATATAGTTTTTCGTTTCATGGCCTATAGACCCCAGAAACCATCGTCATCTCAAAAGTTTTTATATATAACAATTTTATGGAAACGATAACTGTCGAAATTTTTCACAAATCGCTTCCAAACTGATACGTAAAATGAAGAAGTGGATAATCTCGGTCGAGTTCGTTGATGGGTAATATCCGACAAAAAAAATGGGTAGAAATGGGGAAGGTTTTTATTTTTATTTTAGAAAACAGGAAAATATCACATTTGTTTGAACGTATTGTAACTCGTAGGAGTAATACCAAACATTTTTGTCTGAATAAATTTTTTGATACGACTGAATTTAGCTACAAGGGGTTAAAAAAAAAAAAAGGGTTAGATGTTGGACTTTTTCGGATGGGAAAAATCTTGTGAGTTCGCATCACCGACATGCTGTAGTAGCTGTGAGTGAAGTTAATTTGACCACGTGAATACATGACCTAGGTCTGACATCACTGGTAAGTCATAGCTAGGTAATTAATTTTTACGTAATTTTTACATACCACTGACGTCTGTTGTGACTAAAAAATGATGTAAGGATAAATGATATCATGCTGACATAGTATTGATATAATACCAAAATCATTTTATTACGTACATTTGACGTAGAAATGATGTAATATTACACATTTAAAAACAAAGTTTTAAGTTTTCACTTCTGTTGACGGTCCCCATGACTGGCTATTTTTTTGACGTGTCCCGTTACTCAAATTGTTCCGTTACGCTCTGTTCCGTTACACACATTGTTCCGTTACGCTGTGTCCCGTTACGCTCATTGTACGCTTGCGCCGCATCTATCTCTCTTCCACTCGATTGGCCTATGCGTCCGAGGATAAGAAAGACAGCGGCAGCACACAACTTACATCTACACGTGAACTGTTTCGTCGACTGTTTATAAAGTGAAGTGAAATTTAATGTGGTTTTCATTGCTTATTACAACAACAATTTCGGCAATAAAGGTTAATTATTCTTTCATTTTAAAAATCTGATTACTAGTTTAATTTCAAGTATTTATTTTTTTATTATTAAAATAAAAATGATTCAATTTTATTCATAAAAAGTATGCAATAATTTCATCAATGTTTTGTTATGACGTTGTCACGTCAAACTATCGTCCGTAAACCGACTTTACCGACAACCAATTTTCCTTCTGTGTACAGTGTTGGAGCCAAGAGCGGCGCAGAGATGGCAAATGGCTGTGACGATCAACGGCCGGAGTTCTCCTGAGGGAAGCCGTGGTGAGTGTATCACCATCAGGACACGATGATGTTCTGGTGAGTAAGTACAATAAGCTGCAAGCCTCACGCAGCCGTTTCAAGGCCATACTTCTTAGACGTTTATTTCATTTTTTTCCCAAGTAAAATAGTTGTGCATGGACACATTAAAATTGTAGTTGTTCGTAGTTTAAGAAGCATAATCTTCAAGATATTTTCTTCAAATTTAGTAATTTATGGCTTTCGTGTACCATTTTTTTATCAACCAACCATTTTTTTCTACTTAAGAAATTTTATCTTATCTAATCAGTACCATCTGCACAGCGACAAATCGCTGGGCCGAACGTGTGTTGGGAAACCTAAGTGTCGCTTAAATTAAACATGAGTATTTTGGTAAAAAAATAAACAAAAAAAAACACCATTAATCTCTCGTTAGAAAATTTTGAGATTTGGTTACTAGATAGATTGAAACTTAAATTGTAAAGTAAAATCAGTTTTGATTTTTTTTATTAATTTGCTACACAAAAAAAAAATATTTTACAGTTTTGGCAACACTGAATTGGTTATATTTCAGTTGCCTTCAACACTCTTCCCTTGGACTGTACGGTAGATGAGTCTGTGTTGCACGCACTCGCTGGCACCCACTGCCGTTAGTCCGCGCGGAATTGTGTCTCTCTCTCCCCTTCCACCCCCTTTAAAGAGGGAGAAGAAGTCTGGTGTCTGGCCTTCAAGATTAGTCACACGAAAATAAAAACCTATTGTCAAAGTTCAAGGGACAGAGTAAGCATCAGTAGGAAGAATTGAAGTGAAGTTTGTGGAAATAAATGCATGTTTCATTTGATTTATTATGATTACCCCATCGAGTTTTTTTTTTTTTTTAGATATTAAAATATTAATGGGTAAACATATTTCGGGTAAACCTCGGGCTTCTCGCGAATGCTACGAACGAGATATATAAAAGAAAAACGTCCGTCATACTAATGTGAATGACGTCTTAATGTCACACAGAAAACAGATCTGTCTACAATATTGTCTACACTCTACTGATTCCAAAAGGAGTCATCAGAGCGCAGTAAATAATAATTTTTTTTTCGATTTTTTGTCGTCTATTTTCATGCTTTGTATATGTGCACGCAGCTACGTTTTGATAATTTTTGGTTAACTTGTGAAATTTGTGGCAGGCAAATAATAGGCCCATTTATTTATTCTGTAAGGCAAAATGCGGCAGGTAAATAATATTTATTTATTCTGTAAGGCAAAAGTAAACTCTAAATAAATGTCCGTCATTTTCTGTCAACCTTTTTTTTTCAAACGCGAACCGGAAACAGTAAATATCACGAGTGTTCCATTCTTCGATGCTACCTAAGTACACAGGTTGGGACAACACTTTCGAAGTTGTTCGAACGAAAATTCGGACCAGGGACGTTTCGGACCATATCGCCCACACCACGCATGACGTCAGAGGATCACGCGAGCCAATCGTTAGAGACCTGCAAAATTCGCGGATTAATTCGGTAATAGGCTAGAATTCAAACACATATACCTCATAGATAATTTTGCTATTGGCTTACTGTTCATCTGGACGAATCTCAACCAGTTATAAACCCCTCAACCAAAGAAGGATCGAATCACAGACAAACCAGCTGAGACGACTTACAAGTCGGCCGCCAATGAACTTGCGTTATTTTCCCGAGTGTACACGGGTATGTGCAGTCTATCCTGAAGGCCATCGAAACCGCGAATTTTGCAGGTCTCTACCAATCGTTGATCTGTGTCGTCCGTCGGACACGGTTTAGGTCACTGCAGTTGTAGACGTGCCTTAGCTAACTACCCGTACATGTCCTGTGTTCCTAGGGGTCTTGTTGGAGCGGCTCTGCACAGCTCTACACTACACGCCACACTAGGTCACTTGACATTTCAGCACACCCACGAGCCTCTAATGCTCATCAATACAGAGACTGGAATAATTCGCGAGTTCAGTAACCTTCGGGATAGACTCCACGATCCTCTGCCTACTTGGGGCAATCGGCGCCTGTTCATTGGGTGCTGAATTTTGTGGGCGTCTCTCTCAAGTGGGTTAACTTGTGATTGGATACTTCTTTGATTGATGGTCTCTAATTGGACAAGAGTCCTACATATTAACAGTGAACCGATAGCTAGAGACCTGTAAAATTCGCAATTTCAAATCCCTAAAGGATAGACTCCATGATCCTCTACGCACTCGTGCAAATTACATCTGCTTATTGGTTACCGACCTGAAAAAAACCGATGACTGGAATGATCGTGATTCGCTAATTCTTCTGTTAAATATTTTTTAATTGGCCCAGAGTCCTTCAGATAAACTGTGGCCCCAATCACTGAAGCAAAATAATGTCAAAAGTATTTGGACTCTATCCCATTGCGAAAATTAATCCGCGAATTTTACAGGTCTCTACCTATAGCAGAAGCAGCACAACGGTATAATTATTTGATTTTTGGTATATCACGAAATGAACCCGCGAATCTTTCCGGTCTATTCTCATCATCACGAACCTACATCACGCCAGTTAGCCGATCTCTGAGTGGTGGGGAGCTTCCCTCCCCCCGCCGACGATAGGTACACGTGACATTCCTTAGCATCGCACTACAAGCCAGCGCACACACAGGCCCGTGTTGCCAAACCTATCCCACAAGACACACGCACCCCCGCCCGTTGATCTAAGTGATTCTAACAAAAGTGTGTGGGGTACGCCTACTTCACGAAGCACCAAAGCGAGTTATAGAATCTTCGGTTTCTGGTCTCGCACGCACTAAATTCCCCGGATGGCTCAGACTTGTTGCTCCATCAGGCAAGACTGTCGCAGGGGTAAGCAGCAACTGTATTAATTAATTAATTTATTTATCGTCTTTATTGGTGGCGAAGTTAAGTCGGTACGCCTTTTCTTACACTTAACCACATTTCTGCAATTACATCAATAATTAGTGGAATATTAAAAATTATTAAGCATGATGTAAGCAGATGTTGACTAAATATTAAGAGAAAAAAAAATTAAAATTTTAACTTAATGTTCAAATATTAACTATATTACAAAAGATTCAACCATAACTAATTCAAAGTAATTAAAAAAAATTAAGCATGGACGTACATAAAAAGGAAAGTGATTAAACATACAGCAAATAGTATAAAAAAAATAGGTGATGCTTAGGGGCAGGCATTTTTCGCGAAAAGATCTGCACACCTATTAGACTGCAACAAGGCATACCCGCAGCAGCGGTTTCTTCCTTGTGATTGGCGTCCGTCTGTGACAGAAGTCGCTGCCTTGCTTGACAGAGCCATTCAAGACGCGTTTGCTCCCGCAATGAATCACTGTGATCGGTGTTGTTACAATCGATATGTACCTGGAAGAAACTCAACCCAATCACGAAACACAGACGATGCTACAGTGTTTTAAGCTTCAGCTGGTCTCAAAATCTTTTCGCGAAATCTGCATGGCCCTAGTGATGCTACATTAAAACCAGTCACTCGCACATTCACACACAGATTCAAGCAGTAGGGTAGCGGCGAAGTGACTGTCATCGCGGCCACTGCGGACCTAGAGGGTCCGAGTACCGGACCCGGGCTTCGAACCACAGGCCCCTGGGTGGAGTTCCAGACCGCCCACTACCTCCGGTTGTGAAGATAGATACTAGGTTTTTAACGGTGATGTAAGTAACGGATGTTCGGTGACCCTGAGGTGTGTGTTGTTTGGTCGGGTGGGTTGCAGTCAGCGACTCGAACCCGTGACTGCGCTGGGGTGCCCCGGACGGCAGTTTGGTGGATCGTCGGTTAAGACGGGGTCTTAAGAGGCCACTCCAGTGTTTCAGGGGCACTACGCAACCCGCGTTAACCTCATAGGATTCAATGCTATTTTCATTTTGCTTATATCTAATTAACTAATATAGATTTCGAAATGATGCTTGCTTGATATGCAAGACAACGATGCTATTATCAAAGCCCCTTTCTTCAAAAACGTGCATAAATTATGGTTTTATACTAATCTTTACTAATATGCATAAGTGTATTGTCTAGATTTGAAGCTGGATTCACAATTGAAAAAAAAAAAACAATAACAGTAACAGTAACAGTAGGTCGTGTGCATAGGATATGAACGCCATGTTTCCTAACCTAACGATTCACAATAGCAGAAAGTTGGTCGTGTGCATGGGAGCGAGGTCGCGCGCATAAGGAGTGAAATGAATATATTTTACTTCGGTCGCGTACGCATGGCACAACAGCCAATGAGAGAAGAGCAGGGAACTTTTTTTTTTTTGGCGGGACTAGAAATATGTTTATATTTATTAACCATATTGTGGTAAGAAAATGTCGAGATGATAATAGTATTATCGTTATTTTGAAAGTTAATATGTTTATTTACTAACACTGCTAACAGATGTCGCATAGTTCGCGAAATTTCATTGGCTGAAATTAACAGTAAGAATTCAATTGTGAACCGAATTCGCAGTTCGCACGGGTCGTGTGCGTGGCTTGCTATGCACTCGCCTTAATTTATTTAATTGTGAACCCAGCCTTAGCAGCTGCTTTGTCAGGAAGAGAACGCGTGCCTTCAGTTCCGGGAAGAACTGCAGGTAGTCCTGCTTGGCGGTATGGCGATTTTTGGCGTTGTTTGCTCATGGATCGTCTGGGGAAAGTGTTGAGGGGGGGGGGGGGGAGGGAGGAGGGGAGACAGGAAGCGATTAGGGACAGTACAGCCGCGCCTAGAACATTGTAGCCGGGCATATAACAAACTTGCTGGCCTGCACACGCGGTCAGCGCTGGCGGGAAACGGCGAAAGTCGCCCCCCGAAACAAACTGTACTTACTGCCCAAAACCCAATGCGGACAGCAATGTCCAAGTTCCCCGCCCATTTGCTTAGCAGTTTGTTTCTACTCTGTCCAACTCTTCTTCCGGAACCGTCCGTCTGTTTCCCATGTAACCAACCTGCTTGATATTAATGCATGGAATTTTTGCATCCCGCCATGTCAGAGCCCAGGTGTTTTCCCCTGTGTCTATGCAGGGTTTTTACCTGGGCCCAATTTATCTAGTTTTTAGTATAGAATAGTCAGTGAGGGGAGTTAAGTCATGGCGCCAATCGCTGCCATGGCTGGCCAACCCTCCTCCTAGCACACGATGCATGGCTAACACCCTGCATGCTTAGAGCGTATGGGCTTTGGCCTGAGACGCACTTAGTCTCCCTCCCTAACCCAGACCCCTCCCAAAAACACTTAGGTATTAGTGAGGTTAGAAAAAAAATTGGTTGTCTGTAAAGTCGGTTTACGGACGATAGTTTAACGTGACGTCATAACATAACATTGATGAAATGATTGCATACTTTTATGAATAAAATTGAATCGTTTTTTTATTTTAATAATAAAAGAATAAATACTTTAAATTATACTAGTAATCAGATTTTTAAAATGTAAGAATAATGAACCTTTATTGCCGAAATTGTTGTTGTAATAAGCAATGAAAACCACATTAACTTTTCACTTCACTTTATAAACAGTCGAGTGGAAGAGAGATAGATGCGGCGCAAGCGTACAATGAGCGTAACGGGACACAGCGTAACGGAACAATGTGCGTAACGGGACACTTTTTCGTGCGTACAGCCGGCGTTCATCGATTTATTAGACGTTGTCACGTCAAAAAAATGAAAATCACGCGCGGTCACTCTGGTGTTACCATCCACACTCAGCACTCCCCGTGGCTGAAGCACGTAGCAAGCAGCCAGTAGACCTAAAGACATTTGAACGAAGTGCAAAATTGCTCACACAAGATTGTTGTATTTTTACCATTACAACACAATGTGTTACTTCACTTCATGTGTGTACTTTTACAAGGACACTGTGGGTATAAAACTATCAGAAGAATCGTTACTAATACGGTATTATTAGCTTCTCTTGTGAATAATTACACCGGAAACTGTGTATTTTCACACAAATGTTGAGTCTTTTAAATATAAGCCTACATTTGGTGTTAAATTACATGTAGTATTGGAAATTTTGTACGTAAAATGTGTAAATGTTTTCAAACTTATACGACAAAAAATATCTTAAATAAAACATATTAGCAAGTCTTTTAGTATTTACCAGAGATGGGTACCATCTAACTTCGGTAAGGAGCAAATTCGTGTGTTCTCATGTTGTAAATACACTTAGGCTATAATATGAAACTCGGACACTATATTTAACGTAGTATTCTTTAAAATAAAAATGCCTAGCGTGATAAATATATACGCAAATCGTATATACCAGAGCGAAAACTTAAACTATATAATGAAACGGCTCTGATTAAAAGCGTAAAAAGACTTGAGATAAAAATATATACTAACCTTCGGCTTTGGAATTGATTTTCGACACGATTTTTTTTTAATACTCCCAATCGTGTTAAAAACTCATCAAACTGTTAATACTAAGAAGTTTCTTTTTTACACTTGTGAATTTTGGTTTGCGCTATCCGCCACAGATAGCAGCTCCGGGGTTACGCATTTCCGTTCCACACGCGACTTCCCGTTACACTCACGGAAATTGCTCCAACAAAATATGCCGAGTACCGAGAGCTGAGATGTTACACATCAAAAACTTACGCCGAATGTGTGTGTGTGTGTGTATGTGTGTATATATATATATATATATATATATATATATATATATATATATATATATCTGTGTGTGAATGTGCGAGTGACTGGTTTTAATGTAGTAGCGCCTATTTTTTTCCGGTTTTGATACTATTTGCTGTATGTTTAATTACTTTACCTTTAAGTATGTCTATGCTTAATTTTTAATTACTTTAAATTAGTTATGGTTGAATCTTTTGTAATAGTTAATATTTGAACATTAAGTTAAAGTATTGATTTGTTCTCTTAATGTTTAGTCAACATCTGCTCATATCATGTTTAATTTTTAATGTTCCACTATTTGATGTAAGTAATTGCAGAAAAGTGGTTAAGTGTAAGAAAAGGCGTACCCGCCTGAACTTCGCCACCAATAAAGACGATAAATAAATAAACACATATATATATACACACATCGTAGCTGCGCCAGTTTTTTTTTCTCAAAGAATTTCCCCTTAAACGTGCCAGCAGGGAACTCCACTTACGCCCTTTGTGACGCGGCATCTGAGCGATTAAGGGAATGCGGGCCTATCCCAACAGCTGACCCCCACGCCGGCGCTTCCCCCCCCCCCCTTCACCCCCCCTTAACTAGCGCCAGTAATTAAGGCGGTGTCGACGGCCAGTGAGTCAAGCTCGCGTGCTGCTGCTGGTATGGTAATTACAACACTTGGCGGTCAAGTGGCCTAATTGCACGCGGTGCCCTGGTGCGGATCCCCCAGGAGCCGGCGCCATCTGCCCTTTCACACAGACTTCGCCCGCCGCCTGCCCCGTCCATTATGTCTGTTTTTCCTTTTTTGACGTGAATACGTCTAATAAATCGATGAACGCCGGCTGCACGCACGAAAAAGGATGACTCATTGTCCCGTTACGCTCATTGTACGCTTGCGCCGCATCTATCTCTCTTCCACTCGATTGGAACAACCATCGATATGACTTTTTCGAGGCACATTAAACTTGAAACACTCCCATTCGTTTCCTACTTTTCCTTTCATCGTCCTATCCTTAACAGAATAACACAGATTGGAAGAAGTTAAATAGCAAACATGTATAAAAGTTATAGTTAAAATAATCTGTTCGTTAAAGTAATAACCATTTTTGAATTAATGAGTGCAAATAAAAGTAAATTTATCAATTAAAATTGAAGATTTCATTTCACTCCTTCTTTGTATCCATAGAAAATAGTGATAATTCGATAAAAATTATTCAATTTTATTCATAAAAGTATGCAATCATTTCTTCAATGTTTTGTTATGACGTTGTCA
Source organism: Bacillus rossius redtenbacheri (assembly GCF_032445375.1). Taxonomy (NCBI): domain Eukaryota; kingdom Metazoa; phylum Arthropoda; class Insecta; order Phasmatodea; family Bacillidae; genus Bacillus; species Bacillus rossius. The sequence continues at coordinate 17,521,995 of NC_086345.1, forward strand.
CGTTAAACTATCGTCCGTAAACCGACTTTACAGACAACCAATTTTTTGACGCGAATACGTCTTTAAAATTGCTTCCATAGTGGGAGGCAATTAAAAAAAAGGAATGATAACAAAATCCAGGGAAACAGTTTGGTGTCGCAGCTACATATCTATCATCTCCATCCAAAATTTAGTTACATCACTGGATAGCTTAAGGATCAAAAAATTATTTCCGCCAAGTGAGGACTTGTGGTAGTATGTCTCTTTGCAGGTAATAATCTAGACCTTTGCTTTATTTTTTTTTGTCTTCAAAACCTTTTAAGTGTGATACAGGCGATTTTTATTTTTAAATATTGTGTTCAAGTATTAACTTTATTTGGATCCAATTAAAGTTCATATTATAAAAAAAATTATGACTTAACATTGTAATAGTTTGGTTTAAACAAACGTCCTTATTGCAAGTTGACAAAATTAGGGTCCTTTTAGGTTTAAGTATAATTTAGGTTTGACTGTATTTACGTAATCCGGAGAATTTACAATACTAGGTAACCACACGCATTAATCCCATTGAGCTAACATATCTCGGCAATGTGTGAAAACTTCGTGAGTACATTTATTGTCCATGGTATAAGCGCTAATAGGAGTTATGTATTGATAAAAACAAACTGTGTCTTTGTACTACTACAGTTAATTTTCGTGTTATTTGCATAGAATGACACGTGATATCGAAAGCAACGTGAGCGATTATTTCCAGCACTAGCCAGAGATGTGTGACATCGAACCACTGTAACGAGCAAACTCACGTGTTCCTGTATTGCAAATAACACTTATAATATTATCTTTGAAAGATTTGTGCAATGGGAGTGCATGACTTGATGTAGGGGTTTGGACATACGCCATTGCTTAAGCAATGGCGTATGTCCAAAAGCCTATATCAAGTCAACACTTATAATACGAAGCTCGGTAGCGAAATTTAACGTGCAAGTCGTAAAAATATTCCGAGCGTGATAAATGTACGCAAATTGTGTTTTTCAACTGCATTGCTCGACGCAAATAGCAGTTCCCGCACCCGCAGCTAGAATTTATTTTCCGGAGCAGCTACGTCGACTATCGAATCATTAAAACTGCAGACAGAAAATTTTAAACTACATAATGAATCGTCTCCGAAAAAAAAGAAAAAGACTTTAAAAAAATAAATAAAAATCCTACTTCCCGGCATGACTTCCTTCGCATTCACAAAATCACTCCTATGCTAAACATCAAATATGTATAGTTTTACTCAAATTTTTACTTTAATAAACACTTAATTTCCAGTAGAATTCGGTTTAACGTGTACTGGTGCTAGATATGAAACCGTTAGGGATGTTTCTAGACCCCTGAAAAAAAGAGAAGAGTGAAACAACCAGGAAAATGTGTGTGAATTTGTTGGTAACAGGGGGGGGGGGAGGTGTGGAGGAAGATGAAAGATAAGAAAGGGTTTCAGCAGCAGTATAACAGCCAATTAAAACCGAGAATTACCATAAAAGCACCCCCACCGAAGGAAACTAAACTAAAACCGGGCATGTTTCTTTTTTTTAATTGCTGCAGGAATTTATTGCAGATCGTCGTTTGTGGAGTCTATGCGGCTTACCAAACGAGGATCGGGATTGGACATACCTATAGTAAACCGGGCGAATAGGAAGCGCCGTGTGATGTGAAATCAAGGGAGGGCTCTCCAGGTTATCTTCTCGCTGTAGATGCCGCCACATCACGTTCCCGTTAGTAATACCTACTTAATAAAATTCTAACACTGACTGACTGGCAGACAAAGCACGGCCTAAAACGGTGGACCTAGAGATTGGAAATTTGGAGAAAATATTCCTTTTGTACCCTAGTGGTGCAGCAAGGAGGGATATATTCTTTTTAAAATTCCATTTCTAAAGGGGTGAAAACCGAGTTATAAAAATTAACATCGAGCGATATACCACTCAATAACTCACTTATCGCGAATTCTCAGGAACTGTAAGACTTACAGACTTGAGAATTTGGAACGTGTTTTTTATTTTTATTTTATTTTTTGCTACGTAGACAACACGCTAAGAACGGATTTTACGAAAATCATCTACCAAGGCGGGTTGCTGAATCGTAAAATACGGAAAAATTTTCCGTCTTTCAAAAAAATTACCTACATACTTGAAACTACGCAGTAGATACTTATATTACAAATCCATCAAATGAGAATGAAGTTTTCCGAAAACCAGCTACCAAGGGTGATTTAAACCCGGGAAATGCCAGGTAATTCAGCTAGTAATATTTATAAATTTATTCATCCTCAACCACAAAAAAAAAAATTTTTTGCAGCCTACAGAACACACATTCCAACCGCTTGCTTGTCAATCCCGAAATGTTTTATGTGAAGATTTCCCCTGCGAGATATTACGGCATTTGTCACCCTGGCGTTATTTATTTATTTATTTATTTATTTATTTATTTATTTATCGTCTTTATTGGTGGCGAAGTTAAGGGGGTACGCCTTTTCTTACACTTAACCACTTTTCTGCAATTACATCAAAGAGTTGAATATTAAAAATTAAGCATGATATAAGCGGATGTTGACTAAATATTAAAAGAACAAATTAAAATTTTAACTTAATGTTCAAATATTAACTATTACAAAAGATTCAACCATAACTAATTTTAAGTAATTAAAAACTAAGCATAGAAATACATAAAAAAGGAAAGTGATTAAACATACAGCAAATAGTATCAAAACCGAAAAGAAGAAAAAATAGGTGCTACTACATTAAACCAGTCACTCGCACATTCACACACAGTTTCAAGCAGTAGAGTAGCTGCGAAATGGTCATGGTAAGCAGCTGTTACAAAGATGGTTTTTTTTCAGCCTGGCTAGATTTTTTGTTTGCCTTGTCGCTTGGTCTAATTCATTCCAGAGCCTGCTACTCACGGTTGCAAAAGATCCCTACAGACATTTGGATGAGTGTTACTACCTACTGGTAGGTAAAAGGTAACTGCTCCGTGATGATTGCGAACTGCAATGTCGAACCGAAACGTCGGTGGTGAATTATTCGACAAGGACGCGGCTACAACCCAGAAGCCGAGCTACTTCACGCGAGGAAGATAGTTTGTGAGGAGGAGGACAGCAGACGGCAGCCGCGTCGCCGAGAAAACAGGCGCGCAGCTAAGAGACGGAGCACCATATTCATCCGCGCGACCAGACACCAGCATTCCACCACAGCCAGAAAGGCCCAAACGGCCCCCCCTCCTACCACAGACTCCAGAACCATCTGCAACCCAAAACACATCAAAAACCGTACTCGCAGACACAAACCAAGAGGTGGTGGGCGGCTATAAGCGGCCTGGGACTCTTTGCGAGCCCTCCTGGATCGACGCCACAGACAGCCACAGACAGGCACAGACAGGCACAGACAGGCACATACAGGCACAGACAGGCACAGGCAGGCACAGACAGGCACAGACAGGCACAGACAGGCACGCGGACCGGGCGGCTCGCTACCGGCAATGATGACCAATGGCGGCTCCAGAAAGACCTCTCGGGCAGGGCTCTCACACACAGGAGGATGCAGTTAACAATCATGACATTGCCCTTGGGATATTCACCAAATACGTATATGGTCTCAGATACTGAACTTTAGTATTTTCGTACAAATTTTTGATTGAAACAAGAGTTTTAGCACACTAAGGAAAGTATTTAAGTTGACATTAATGTTCCCTACAAAGACATAAGAAGTAAAATTTGGGGCTCGGAAGGGGACTATCGCCTGGAGCCGCGCTTGATTGACGACAGTGTCATTTCAGCGACGCACTGGTAGCGACTGTGCTGTCCGCACTAGCAGCTGATCCGAGCCGCTGGAGACGTTGCGAGGGGGGGGGGGGGGAGAACCACTCCTGATGACGTCAGCAGGCGTGCGAGTCCAGAGGGTGTCAGGGGTCGCTCACGAGCCAGTCTCGGCTGGAAGCTCGGACTCGTTGCTCGATCATGCAACACCGCCGCAGCTGCAACTAACTGTACTGTCATCACAGCCACATGCGGGCCTCGAAGGTCCGAATGCCAGATCCGGGCATCGAACCACATGCCCCTGGGTTCAGTTCCAGGCCGCGGATTGCCGCCCAACTACCTCTAGTTGTGAGAATAGATATTAGGTTTTAACCCTTTGTTTTGTAGGGGTATTTCTACGATACCACTTTGAAAAAAATGTTAATATTCGGAGCGTTTCAGTGGTATGTATTGCCGAAATACCTCGCTTGAGTAAGCCTTGTGCTGCTATCTGGCGATCCTAACAAGAACAAGAAACATTGGCAGCTTTAATTTTTCCTTGCCCATAAAGACATATTCACAGGGCCCACAGGGGCGTTCGAGATGAATCCCCGGGTCGGTCCTCGAACAGATCCTCGACACTCCTTGGAGCCGAGGTCCTGCCTGTCATTCCCGCGTCAACTTCAACTGGAACATTACCTGCAGGCCCGGTTAGGCCTTTGAATATATATACTGTATAGAAGTCGCCAGCCCAGGTTAAAATTTCTAATACGGTTTTGAGGTAGTTGGTTAATTCACCGCCGCTATCGCCACCATCTCTAGGGCATCGACTTGTGGTGGTCCCTAGCGGACAAGTGACGAACTCTTCCCCCTCCCGTTGAACGACGTTGAGCTGCAGTGAATGATGGATGAGGGGAGCGGGGAATGACAGCGGGCGACAGCGCTGCGCTCTAACATGTAAATAACAACTAAGACGATACAAGGCGTTACGGCAGCGCACTGCAGCGGTGAAGTCCCCAAGCTGCTCATCATACACGCTCCTGAAAAACGTAGAGTAAATCCTATCCACTCGCGACTTCTATACAGTATATATATATTCAAAGGTTAGGCGGAGAGAGAGGGGAAACAGCAAGCTCTTTGGGTAAAAGGGTGGTTGGGGGGGGGGGGGAATGGTCGTAGAATGGGACAGGGGCGCAACAACAGGGGGGGGGGGCAATGGTATTTTGCCCCCCCCCCCCTTCTGAAACCTTGAAGTGGGGGCAAACGGGGGCAAAGAAAGTGTTGTGTAATCAATTTTTAGATAATAAAACTGCTTAAATAACACCATTTTCCACCTTGAAATACAAATTTTCTCCGGAGAAGGAATTCTTCGGGCCCCCCGCTTCAATAGGGGGGATCGATGATTCTTTATAAAAAGGTATATTGCCCCCCCCCCCCTTTGGAAATTTAGTTGTTGCACCCCTGGAATGGGAAGTAGAGCGAAAGAGATAGAAATAAATATATACATAGAAAGTAAAATATTGAAAGAAAAAAAAATTATAAAAAAATTCAAGAAGAAAAAAAGAAATCCTGAGTGAAAGGTAGAGAAGAGGAAACATACATACAAATAGTGAAATAAATAGAGAAAGGGAAGTGAAAGAGGGAAAGAGTGAGAGATTGTTTGGTGAGAGAAAAGGTTAAATTGAGACGGAGAGGGAAACGAGTGAAGAAAAACAGAGCGAAAAATAAAGGATTAGAGAGAGAGAGAGAAAGGGAGCATAAAATAAAGAAAAGTGAGCGAGAAAGAGAGAAGTAAAAAAAAAATGATTAGGGGACGACGAATAGAGAAATATAAAGAGATAGAGACAAACAGGTACATAAATAGAGATAGATAAAAGGAAAGATGGTGAATGAAAGTGAAAGAGTCAGAAACGGATAGAAAATAAAGTGAGAAACAGAAAGGCTGGGGTGAATTGATGCATGCCCCATTTACAGTCAATTTCATGGGAAAAAAAAAATATTTGTGACGATAGAGATCCTACCCATTGTTTTATCTTGACATCAAAATTATATTGTGGTTTCTACAAAGTGGTCACTTACTGAAGTCAAAATTTTGCTGACACTAATAAGTGGTTTAGCTGGAACATAAAAATTATTAAAATTATTTTGTGATGAAAACAATATATTTGGTGGCGATATTTATTAATTAAATATTTTGTGGTAACTATGAGACTTTTTAAAAAGTAAACGAGTAAATATCTTTTGACAAATTCAGGCTAAGAATTTGCTGTCATTTTACACAAATTATTCAATAAAATTATATAGTCCAGTTAGTTTTCTGAAGAACTAGGCAAGCCAGTCTTCGACCAGTATTACACAATATCTTGGAAGAATGTTCAGCTGATTTACTTAATAGCCACTGCGCTGATAACATTACCGTTCAGAAAAGTGTAGCTGTTTTTGGGATGTATTGTGTGCTACGAGTTAATAACATATAGTAGGAAAATAGTAGAAAGTCATGAAACTCCACGTTTTGTCAATTCCTAATTACTTGCAATAATTTTATCAAAATTAGGTTCTATGTATCCTCTACAAGTATCAGAAAAAGAAAATAACTTCATAGACAACAATTTTCAATGTCTCAAAAATTGAGTTAGCTTTTTCAAAGTACTATTATTTTTCAGTAAACAGTCACAATTATGTTTTTACCTTGCCTTAGTACTATTAGAATTTTGTGAATAAATTAGGGGGAATAGGTCTTGAAGGTATACATATTTTAAAATCAAGTGGTAAGGTTTTTACGAAAGGTTTTGTCTCTCTTGTAAAAAGTTATGTACTTTTGGGAGTTAAAGAATTTTGTCTATTGAACTGTCGATACATCGAAAAAGCTAGAAAATAAAGTGCTTATTATAGCAACGAAACTGACCAGAGTTAAAATAATTTCACAATTTTGGCCAATAGAAACCGTTAGTTGAGGCAACAACTGACCGCCGTCCTTCGAAGTACAGGTTCCACCAAACGTTTAAGACCATGAGAAGTTTTAAGATCAAAATGTTATTTTTATCTAAATTTGCGATTTAAGTGACCTACCTATTATTAGTCTCCATAATAAAAGTCGATGATATCTACTAAACAAATTATACAGTTCTTCAAATATTCTGCAACGTTAAAATTTTTATAAATTATTTTATATTTTGAAAAACATATAATAAAAATGTGTAACAACCACGGTGCTGCAATCTGTGGCGGATGGCGCGAACAAAAGTTCACAAAGCCAAAGGGAAACATTATAGTATTTACAGTTTAATAAATTTTTAACAAGACTGCCAGCATGAAAAAAAATTATTGTCGAAAATCAGGTCAATGGTGGTTTAGTATTTTTTTTTCAATATATTTTTGCTTTTATCGAAACAGTTTCAATATGTAATTTCAAATTTCGTTCTGTAAATCGAATGAATCGAAGGTCGACGTAGCTGCTCCGACAGCGAATTATAGCAACGGGTGCGGAAACGACGTGTTATTCGCGTCCATAAAAGTCTTTGGAAACAAAATTTGCGTATATTTATCACGCGACGTTAAATTTCTTGTCCGAGTTTCGTATTGTAAGTGTATGTCTGCAAACATGATCAACACATGAATTAGCTCGTTTATCGAGGTTGGCGAATACTGGAAAGACTCGCTCACATTTTTTATTTTCTTTCCTTTCCGCCCAACATCTGCTGACCACTGGATCGGTGTTAACCGTTGTCCGCGCGAGGGTGGGCAATATCGGCCACCCGTGATTTTGAAAGGAGTCGTGGAGGGGACAGAAGAAGGCGCGGGGATTGCTCGGTCGTTCCTCACTCCCTAGCCGTTACGTCCTCTTGCCATTATAAATTTTACTGCCCCTTTTCAGTGCATCTAATCGGCACGCAAAATTCTGCCGCACGCTCTGCGGTGTGAAGAAAGAAGGAATGTGTGTTTGTGAAACTTGGCCGGAATTGCGGTTTGGGGGAAATGGAGTTGGGGGTGGGGGTTGTTCCATTCACACGTGAGCAATAAAATTACTCAATTAAAATTTTCTATACATTTAATGACTGTAAGTATTATTAGTACAGACCGATAACATTCACTGAATCATTTTGCAAGAGGCTAAAATTCAATAAAGCATATATCGTTAAGCGGCTTTGGCTGTTGGTAAGGGGCAATGTATTTTTTCGCGAAGCTGTCTGAGCGCTCGTTTTACTGCAATAAAGTACGCCCACGCTTGTAGTTTCTTTGGTTGCAATTGGCGGCCGTCTGCAAGAGAAGACATTACCAATTTTGACCAGTCTAAACAGGACGAGCTTCACTCCGTACAACATTTCTGCGATTCCTGTGCTGACAGTAGACATGTACGAGAGAAAATTCAGCCCAATGACTACACACAGACGAAGCTACAGTGTTTCAAAACACAGCTACCCTAAAAATCTTTTCGCGAAAAATACACGTAACTACGCCGTTAAATATTTTCACCTGAAATTTACGAAGAATGCTAGTTTCAAATTATCCTGAGATCTTCGTGAATTTACGGACACTGGTTTCACTTATTTCGTATATGGACCCAAAAAGAGCATTCTTGGCGTACTAACTAAACGTTTAAAAAAATTTGGTTGTCTGTAAAGTCGGTTTACGGATGATAGTTTAACGTGACAACGTCATAACAAAACATTGATGAAATGATTGCATACTTTAATGAATAAAATTTAATCATTTTCATTGAATTATCACTATTTTGTATGGATACAAAGAAGGAGTGAAACGAAATCTACAATTTAATTGATAAATTTACTTTTATTTTAACTCTAGCTTTTTATACATGTTTGCTATTTAACTTCTTCCAATCTGTGTTATTCAGTTAAGGATAGGACGATGGTAGGAAAAGTAGGAAACGAATGGGAGTGTTTCAAGTTTAATGTGCCTCGAAAAAGTCAAATCGATGGTTGTTCCAATCGAGTGGAAGAGAGATAGATGCGGCGCGAGCGTACAATGAGCGTAACGGGACACAGCGTAACGGGACAATGTGCGTAACGGGACACTTTTTTCGTGCGCGCAGCCGGCGTTCATCGATTTATTAGACGTTGTCACGTCAAAAATTGGTTAACTGTACAGCAGAAACAAACTTCTCTTGTCCATGTGTTTGTTAACCTTCATTTAGGACGAAATATGCAAGTCGAAATACGCGTCATTTCTACAAAGATTCGGTTATTTGAAATTATGAAGAACTCTTCGTTTATTTCTTTGAATATATAACGGAAGTCATTATCAACGGCCATAATCATAGCTTTGAATATATATACTGTATAGAAGTCGCGAGTGGATAGGATTTACTCTACGTTTTTCAGAAGCGTATGAGGAGCAGCTTGGGAACTTCACCGCTGCAGTGCGCTGCCGTAACGCCATGTATCGTCTTAGTTGTTATTTACACGTTAGAGCGCAGAACTGTCGCCCGCTGTCATTCCCCGCACCCCTCATCCATCATTCACTGCAGCTCAACGTCGTTCAACGGGAGGGGGAAGGGGGTGTTTGAAGAGTTCGAGACTTGTCCGCTAGGGACCACGACAACTCGATGCCCTAGAGATGGTGGCGATTGCGGCGGTGAATTAACCAACTACCTCAAAACCGTATTAGAAATTTTAACCTGGGCTGGTGACTTCTATACAGTATATATATTCAAAGGTTTATTTGGAGACTGCTTGCTTCAGAAGTGAGTGATGACAACATCGACACCCCACGGGGAGTAGCAGCAGCTACGTGTTTTAAAACCAAATTTAAACTTTAATAAATTACTAGAGACCTGACAAATTCGCGGATTCATTACGTGTTATGCTAAAATTCAAAATATTATACCTTAGTGCTGCTTCTGTCATTGGTCCACTGTTAATCTAGAGGACTGAGGGCCAATTAGAGACCCTCACTCGTAGAAGTGTCGAATCACAGGCCACCCAGTCGAGACGACTCACAAGTCAGCAGCCAATGAACAGTTGGCATTTGCCCGAGTGTGTAGAGGATATTGGAGTCTATCCTGGAGGTCATTGAACCCGCGAATTTTTCTGGTCTCTATAAATTACTCTGACACCAACACGTCATTATAGTCTTGTTCTTGTTTAAAATATATATGTCCCAAGACCTAAATGAGTTAACAAACTCGAAATAATGTTAACGAAGTCGTAAAAAAAAAGGTTAGCAGTTGTTAGTTAAAAAAAATTTTATATTTCAACTATCAAAAAAATATTTCAAACGATTTAAATTATGACATAAATAAATTCGGCAGCTACGTAATATGCTTACTGTTTTGTTGAAAATGTGGATGTTCTCTAAATGGCTCAATAAGAATTTACAAACAATAGTACTAAAATTTACGTGAGAGTATAAATGCACAAAAAAAAAATTCAAATATGCCGCTTAGAGATATGTTATGTGAAATATATATACTAAAAACAAAAGAAAGTAATTTTTTATTTGTATAAAGTTCCGGGCATATCATGTACAAAATGCCCATTTGTTTGGTTTTTGTATACAAGTTAAAATTAAAACCACTTCCATTTTTTTAAATGTCATTTATTTGTATACAGTGCACGTTCCCGATTACGAAAAAGGAAAAAAAAAATATCTTATCCAAACCAATAATTCTGGAATCAACAGAATGCCTAGAAAATACCACAAGTATGCCATTTTCTCCGGATCATCTAGTGGGTATTATTTAATCAGAATGAGAAACGCAAATTTGTTTGAAGTGTAGCCTGGTGGTTATAAATGAAGCGAAACGCTTTTGGTGCGTCCGTACAGGTGAAACCGTGTAAGTAGGGGCATGCAGATTTCGCGAAAATATTACGAGACTTGATAAAAGTTAAAACACTATAGCACAGTCTGTGTTTCGGGATTGGGCGAGTTTCTCCCAGGTACATATCGATTGTAACAACACCAATCACAGTGATTCAGAGCCGAAGTAAACGCGTCCTGAGTGGCTCGGTCAAACAAGGCAACGACTTCTCTCACAGACGGCCGCCAATCACAAGTAAGAAACCACAGTTGCGGGTATACCTTGTTGCAGTCTAATAAGTGTTCAGATCTTTTCGCTAAAAGTGCCTGCCCCTACGTGTAAGGTTTGTTTACGAGCCACTCCCACATACAACGCAATCACTTAACTGCTCGGGGTCAAAATAACTGATAACAAACCTCGACACAGTTCTTCAATTAGAAACTCTAAGTGAACCGTTATCACTCCGTCACCGCTCCGGTTAAACAAATCGAGGCGATATTGTCAATGGACACAACCGATAAGAGGGAATACCACCGTAAAGAATATTTTATACATTAATTTGAATAAGTAAGTTTCGCATGTTATGAATGGGTTGGATTTATATTTAGAAACCATATCTACACAGAAAAAAAAAATTCTGTACTCTTACAAAAATATTTTTTTGGAAAGGAGTTGCCAAGAAATAGTTTGTAATACACCTACTACGAGAAAGATATTGTAAATTTGTACAACACATAGCTATAGTTATTTTTGCATATATGAAATACGTTTTTAAAGATAATACTAAGTATTTTTTACAAAAAAAAATGGCACATAATTTTATATTTTCAATCTTCAATCAAGAATTTTTTTTTTAAACCATCGAATATTAAATAATTGGACTTAAGGTTGTTTAATTATGCTCATTAAGTTGCGCATTTAATACTGGAAAGCAATTCAGGGAAAAGGTTTACAAATAACACAATAACAAAGCCAGCAGCGACTGAATTGACCAATCACGTTCAAGTGTTTTGAAACGATGACGTCTTCTTTCAAGAAGAGCGGAAAGTCATCAAACCAATAATACTCGAGAATGCACAGTGTCGTCAAAGGTCTAGCCTGCATGTAATTGAGCGCCCGATAATCTCCGGTCACTAGTAGAGTTCAGAACCGGGGAAACCCGGTCCAGATGGTACCGGGAATTTAAAATCGATTCCTGATTCTTTCGGTACTTAAGGACTCGACATTGACATATAAAATATACTTTACCCCGGATTTGGACCTGATTTTCTAGAAAAATTTTTTTTATTAAAATACTGCCCATCTTGTTGAATTTTCCTGAACAGTTAATACTATATTTTGCCTTTTGTTTTTGCGATCTTTGGTTCGCGTCATCAGCCACTAGTGACAGCGCCGTGGTTACACATTTCCGTTCCAATGCGACTTGCGTTTCTTTCAAGAAATTACTCCCACCAAAATGGCCGTTTATCGAGAGCTAAGATGTTACACATCAAAAATATCAGCAGCCGCTCAACGCAAGATGCCTTCCTGTCTTCGCTTCCTCATTATTCCAGGCCACTACTCGAATTATACTTTCCGAGACACTTGGCTTGCCTTCGGAGCGGTCTTTCGCCCAAGTTTCCTCCCCCTCAAACACATCACCCCTTGCTCCATCGCAATCCCCCCCCCCCAGGGGTCATTCGCCATTCTCTTCCGCCATTTACACCCCTTCCTCAACCTTGCCCCCTTTAAACATCGCGCGACTGGCCACGATGCGCCACCTGTTCCAGGGCGATAAGGCCTGTTTTCCACCCACGTGGTCACTCCCTCTTCGCCCTTACCCACCCTCCTCCACTCCCTTTATTCTCTCCTCTTGCTGACCCCGTCAAAGCCCGGGGCATCATTCATCAAGCATGGACCGCTGTTGCCAGATGTACCGGGGTCGCTTTCCAAACGCGTTCCGAATAACCCGGAAGGCATCTAGTTTCCTGTAGGACAATGTACGTTTATCCTCTCGCAGTGACCTATGTAAATATATGTATTTATGTGTGTGTATGTGTATGTATATATATATATATATATATATATATATATATATATATATATATATATATATATATATAAACACAGAAGCAGAATCCTGCAGACGTTATCCTTCCATGGTTTGTTTATTTATTTATTTACCTCTTTACATCTAAAACGGGTGATTTGTATGTAATAACGAATCTATAATGTTATTCCATTTTAATATCGCACACCAAATACTAATCAGTAGAGACCTGTAAAATTCGCGATTTCAAATTCCTAAAGGATAGACTCCACGATCCTCTACGCACTCGTGCAAATTACATCTGCTGATTGGTTACCGACTCGTAACACCTGTCCGACTGGAATGATCGTGATTCGCTAATTCTTCTGTTAAAGGTTTTTCATTGGCCCAGAGTTCTTCAGATAAACTGTGGCCCAATCACTGAAGCAAAATAATGTCAAAAGTATTTGGACTATATCCTATCGCGAAATGAATCCGCGAATTTTACAGGTCTCTACTAATCAGTCATAATTACTATTGGTTGTTATTGAGGATAAAGGTTAGAGAAATGACACACAATCACTGTTTGTACGTCTATATGACCTACGATTTTCTGTTCACCCATGGCGTTCGGTTGAACGGTTTAGAAGTTGAGGCGCTGCAGCGCCATCTAGCGGTGATTTACAAAAAAATAATCTCAATTAAAAAAAAACACTTCGATGTGCCAACTTTCATGGCGATCGGTCAAACGGCGTCGGAGTTTATCGACGTCATACTTACCAACATCCTATTCTATGTACAAAGATATAGATATTTATTTATTTTTTTACGTCCCGACAATAACGAGGTGTGTTCAAAGAATACGGTGAATAATTTTATTGCGAACAAAGTAAAAAGATAACATCTAATTTGAACCGATTTATTCAAAACACTCTCCTTGGCTAGCGATGCTACTTATCACAATGTTGATTCCATGATTAGAAGCATTTTTGGTAGGTTTTTTGAAAGGGCCTTCAGCTGCTGCTCCGTCGTAGGCTCCCCCCCCCCAATCACCCTCATGACGGAAATTAGGTCAAAACCCTTTTTTTTTTGCTCGATTCGTTTTTTTCTGGTCTCCGTTTGGCAAACAAAACCCAAAGATGCGGAAATTTCGCGTGATTCATTAAGTCACAGGTTAGAATGAAAACCATGCTCTTGATTTGTATTAATGATTGTACTGGAGTTATTTGCACGCGCCCCTCTACCACCGTGAGACAATAACTCCCAGCTATGAGAAAAAGTAAGCGGCAAATTACAAGAGCAAAAAAGGCTCTTGCATAGAGATCAGCCTATGGAAAAGCAAATATGGGTTGAATTCACCTATGATTTGGAATTATACTCCGAAACCAGAAGAATCCACGAAAATTTCGGGTCTGTCGTTACAAGTTAGGGGTGAAAATTGACTAATTATTAGAGAAAGGAAAATTTCGCGGATTCATTTCGTGATATGCTAAAATTCAAATAATCATATCGTTGTGCTTCTTCTGCTATTGGTTCATTGTCAATATGTAGGACTCTTGGCCAATTAGAGACCATCAATCAAAGAAATTATCCAATCACAAGTTACCCACTGAGACGCCTCAAAATTTCAGCACCTAATGAACATGCTTCGTTTGCCCAAGCAGACAGAAGATCGTGGAGTCTATCCTGAAGGTCACTGAACTCGCGAATTTTTCCAGTCTCTACTAATTATATATATATTTTTTATTAAACTTGGTCCATATTTTCAACCAGCTTGTCTTCTTATTAGCTCTTATCAGCTAAATAAGCTAGTTCCGCAGTCGACACAGCCAATGAGGAAACACAAACTTTGGGTGCTGGAAAAAAAAATCACGGGTTCACTGACCTACAGGATGGACTCCAGAGTTCTACGTACACTCATGCAATTGTCATCCACTCATTGGCTGCTGTCTTGCGAGATGTTTCCACGTAGGGGCTTGTGATTCGATACATCTGTGGTTGAGGGTTTCTCATTCTCCCAGAGTCATCCAGATGAGTGGTAATCCAATAGGAGAAGCAGCACAAAAGTGTGACCATTTGAATTTTAGCTTATCGCGAAATGAATCAGATAATTTTTTTTCTGTCTCCACGCATACTGAAATACAGAACGTATGTGTCTTACCGTAAAGTAACTACGACATTTATATATTAATATATTTTATTTTGGTTTATTTTGCTTATTAAATAAGACTGGAAAGCTATTCAGGGAACTGTTAACAAATAACTTTTAACTATTGGAGGTACAGTGACAACATAAATTTAATTAATTCCCGGGTAAGGATCCGAACCCAGTATTGCTGCGAACTCTTTTTTGTAGCGGTATGAACATGGTAAAACATGGTAAAAGCACACGTTGAAGAACTAAGTATGGTTTTTTGCAAGGATCATAACCAGTATTTTGATGTTTATCTAATATACCAAGATTATTCTTGTGGATTCATATTTATGTGAAATTTGTACACGCAAATTTAAGATGATAATGATAAATTTACGAAGATCCTTGAATAATTTGACCCAGCGTTCTTAATTTCAGATGAAAATTTTAAACAGTGTGAAAGTATAAACACAAAAGAGAGTTTTGCAATCTTTCAAAGTCACCCTGTCTAAAGTTGTACTAAAGTGATACTGAATACAATATAAAACATTCAATATTTTTTTGTAATGTTGCTATTAATCAAATACGAACTATTGTATGGCTTAATTTATCACGAACCCATGTCATGGTCAAACGTATCAAATTAGAAAGGTAAATTATTCATACATTTCTAAAGGTCCTTACAGCACATTTTAGTGTCATCAAAAAAAAATTTTCACACTGAAGAACCCTTAAAAAAAGGGGTTCATCAATAAATAAAGAGTTAGTTTAGTTGTTGTAGAAGATTTTATTTCTGATACAGTCTAATGTATGACAATATTCTACATATGCCATTTAAGGGGGATGGGTAGGAAACAAATTTTGCAATATTGGTTTCAACAAATATTAAAGCATAACAATTTTTTATTGTTAATATTGAAAATTTTCCTTCATCAAGGCAGATATCGCACAAAATATGTATATAAATTTTTAAGACCACACCATATTGTCTATTGACAGTATTATTGTAGTTGTGGTTCTTGTTGGGGAAAATAATTTCACACTGTTAGAAATTACAGTAAATTTACAGACTTTTCAACGAAGAACTTAACTACAATAAAATAAAAATTCTTCGTAATTACACATAACTGTCTCTTCGCAGACACTATGCCATATTTCGATTTCCGAGTTGTATATTTCGTTCTAAACACGGTAAGCACACATGTGGACTAAAGAAAATTGTTCTCTCTGCAGCCTTAACCGGTTTTTTTAATGTTTTGCTAATATACCAAGAATATTCTTTTGGATTCATGTTCAAAGTAAGTGAACTCTGTGTCTGTAAATTCACGAAGAAAGCCGCAAATGTACGAAGGTCCCTTGATAATATGAACCAGCGTTCTTCGGATATTGAAGGTGAAAATTTTTAACAGTGCAGTACTGAATCCCAGTGACTCCACAAGGGAAACTATTTATAGAAGTCAGTAACTGTTAAGTTAAGGCATTCCACTCCAACATACTTTTACGATTTAAATTAAAAAATAAAACTATAGAAAATCTTTATATTTTGCCTAAAAATTTCTGAAACCAGGCTTGTTTATTAATTTGTTTAAGATAATTAATTTAAGGTAGTGATAATTATATGTACGTAGTTTTGTAGTAGCTTTAACTATAATTAACATTAATATTTGCTATATATAAACGTTGTAACATTCTTGGCTTTAAATTCAAGATTACCTATTTGTTTGCTTTCCTCCGCGAAGCAGGCTTTAGACTTATCGCTTGGTTGTGTTATCAGCTATTTATTGATACACGCTTAAGATAAAAAAAAAGTACGAATTGAATATTCATGGCAGTGGAAAGCTTTTTTATCACAAGCCTAAAAATCTCCCACGGCAATTTTATGAAATGAGTGACGCATGGACGATAAGAGCTTATCTCTTTGTTTGTGCAGTAAAAAAGAGGTGACAAATTTAAGTACTTAAGTCTTGTTAATTTAGGATTTGGTTCTGCACAAAAAACTGTTTTACTTCTAACCGTTTAGGATTAAATTATGTTTCTGAAAATTTAAAAGATAAAACCATATAACATGTCCTTTTTGCGTAGATATCTCTCAAAATTAAATTTTTAACTTTCTGGGGATATAAACGTTAGAAAATGAGTTGTGTGGTCTATACAATTTTCTCGTTGATATAAATACTTTTTAAATCGTCTTTAGAAAATAAGTATGCATGGCATATGGCATATTTAAAAGTATTTATAAAAATCATTTTGCAGGCTGTTTTACTATAATGATTTTTGGAGGTATAGATTATTCGCAGATTTTTTTTTGGTCGTAAGCTAGAATACAAACATTCATACTTTCACACTGTGCTCGTGATTGGACCGCAGTTATTTGGACACGCCTTTTTTCGGCCGTGAGCCAGGGGTGCCCAGCTAGGAGAGCAGTAATCGAATGAGATCGGGCCAAATAATAACAAAAATGTTATCACATAAGCAGCGTAAAACACAACGATGTAGAATTTTAACCTGACACCAAACGAAATCACGAAATTTCTGGATATCTAATTATTATTTTTTTCAGACAATTAATCTACTCCAGAATTATAATGTGTGTTTGGTTTTATACACTGTAAACTTTTTTTGTACTTTTAGAAGGATAGTCCTTGGAAACTCAGTTGCTTAAGAGATCACTTTTATAATTGCAAGCCAAAGTTTTGTACCATTAGCAATTTTACGAAGCCCTGCCTTGCAGTTTTACAAGTGACATAGTGGGTGACTGAGTTTCCAAGATTTTTCCTTGTTAAAAGTACAATTATTTTTGAAGTGAAAACTTCTATAGGAATGTTTGGATAGGGAGTAAATTCATGTAAGTCGTCATCGATATGGTCACGTGACGTGTTAACGATAACACTTTATCTGTTCGTATTAGTGTTCAAATTGTGTTTTTGTTCAATTTTTATTTTAAATCTTAAGTATAGGATTACTGTGCAGTAAAAAGTGAGTATAAACTATATTTATTATCTCATATTGATATATAGTTTGAATAACGAAGAAAACGGAGTCTCTGTAGCAATATAACCTAAAAATTAAGAACATCATTATTTATTTTTTTAATACCTACAATTACTATGCAATGCGTATTTTATAGTAATTTAGGAGTTATTTTACTAACGTGATAAAACAAATTTGTTGCGTGATAGTATTTTTTTTTTTTTTTCGTAAAAATGGCGAAAAAGTCTCTGATTTTTATCAAAAAATAAAAAATTTTCTTATGTTACACAATTGTATTTTACAAAGTTAGAATTTCTTATTTCAAATTAAATTTGTATTTTCTTAATTCTATTTTAATATTAGTAATAGTTACTTTGATTTACAAGTATTAATTTAAGAACAAACAATTAATTTGGATATCCAAAAATAACTACTGTTTGTTTATAGTTTTAAGTTTTCACTTCTGTCAGCAGTCCTCATAACTGTGTAAACATTTGGACATGTTTACATGTTTATAATTATTGTTGTATCTTAGCTTTGTATTTTGTGATCTAAGTAAGAGTAACTATACATTTTTATGTAATGTATGTAAATGCTAAATTGTACATGGTGCGACGACCCAGAGATATTCCATAGTTCATCAGTTGACATTGATATTTGGGATGTTATTCTTCTTTGTTGAACATTCATTTGAGATGTATTGTTCCGTTTATTACTGACTTCGCATCATGTAGTTACTGTTAGCTATGGTCTTCGAGTATTGAATTCTCGCCAGGTAAGAAAAGAGGTTGTTTAATTATTCTTCCTAGCTGAGATGCTCGCTGGTCGGCATTTTTTCGGGAGGAACGAGGGACTTAAGTTTTGAACGGCGGAGCGAATGGACGTTCTCTGTGCGTGTGACAGTTCCTGGGTTCGGGAATTGCGCGCAGAGGACAAGAAGATACGTGGCTACCGCGTAATTAGTTATTTTTGCAAATCTTAAGTGAAGGAAGTCTGATTATTCGTCATGCAGACTATAGGGAGTCGCATTTCGCAATTAATTTTACTACCGCGTCGGGCGAATATCCGTCCTTGCAAGACTTCCGATCATCTTCATGCTGCAGTTCCTGTCTGCGCTGGTGAGACCTGCCCAATATAAAGATTTTTCAGCACACCCGGAATGGCGTCAACAGTAGCTGTCATCATCAGTATTGCTACTGGATCGTAGTTTAGACTTTCTTTCATAGCAAGACTGCTCGTATATCCTGGAAAGCTGAGGACGAGATCAGTGGTCCAAGAAGAACGGAGTTTCAACTGCCCTCCCCTGAACTAAGCCGGATTATTTTCTTATGAATAACTTATTTATTAGCTAGAGGCTCATGAAATTCAATTTAACCCTGAACATTACTGGAATTTGATATAGGTATCAATGGGTCGTCGCGTGCTAGTAAAATTTGTATAAAATTTAGAGTTATCAAAGTTATCATTTTTTTTGTCTTATCTCCTTATAATATTACGTAATAAACTATGATGAATTTAAATGTGGTAAATTTATGAACCCGTATGATACTACTTCACGTTGACCTGATACTAGATCACACACATCCATTAACATCACCAAATAAATTAAAATATTTAATTACAGATGACCCATCAATGTGTAGTGGAAAGCAGTAAATTCTAGTTCCAATACATTAAACACAATAACGTGGGTCTGAAATCTAGCCTAAATTTGATAGATGGCGCACAACTACGGGGCCTCGATTGTCCTAAGCCATTTTCAGGATAGGTGGTAGCCATTTTGTTTAATAACGTCCTCCTTCTCCCATTTACCTTGTCCCTACATCGAGGAAGGAGCTATGTCAGGTGACGAAGGTACGTACTTTCTACGCCACAGAAGCAAAGCCGCAAACGACACCGAGGAATGTGAGCATAATTCAGCAGAAAATCGTGATAGTTCATACAGCGAGGTTTTATCACCCGTTAGGTGTTACTTGGCTGATAATCAAAGTAATAAAGTAACTGGGCAAGCAAGCGCCATCGATTCCCCAGAACAAATTCCATTTTCCAAAGAGAAAGAAAACCCGGTTAGTGCAGTAGAAAACACATCACAGGCGGGAACGAATTTAACCACGATGGATAATTTCATGCGTGCGTTTAACACACTTTCTACTCAGCTAAACGCGTCACTAACATTGCAGACAAACAGTATTTCAGAGGAATTAGCACGTCAAAGAGCTGAAGCGGCGGAGTTGTCACGACAACAGACCGAACAAAATAAAACTATTTCAGAGGAATTAGCACGTCAAAGAGCTGAAGCGGCGGAGTTGTCACGACAACAGACCGAACAAAATAAAACTATTTCAGAGGAAATAACACGTCAAAGAGCTGAAGCGGCGGAACAAAATAAAACTATTTCAGAGGAATTAGCACGTCAAAGAGCTGAAGCGGCGGAACAAAGCGCAAAAATAACCGAAAACCTAAATAAAATGCAAACGGAGGTATTAGCGAGAGTAGACTATAAGATCTCTGAATTCACGCAACACGTCACTGCACAAATACATAATGTACGCGAAGAAGCACAAAATTTTCGCGATTCAGTCACCGCGAAATTTACTTCTGTCGAAGTTCAGATGCAATGCATGCAGCAATCCATAGAGAATGCTGAAACCGTGTGCCAGGACACAGCTAGGCGGGTAGCAGAGGAAACAATTACGCAAACCACAACTGGCATGGAAATACGTTTCGCTCACGTACAGCAAATGCTACAGCAACACGAGACTGACACTACGCAAGAATTTAAGACGGTAATTAATAAAATCGAACGTTTGGAGAGTTTCGCACACAGGATATCTTTACATGATACTAACGCATGTGTAGTGGAATCGCCGTCAACACAACAACCCGATCGTCACATTCCGGCTTCGCCGTTGCGTACAGACAACCAGTCGGCAAGCACGGCAAACGTCAAACCAACCACGGCAAACGGGCAAGGGATATTAGTTTTAGATGCCGCCACTACGATTAATCATCCTGCGCGTCATTGGGCCGAAGAAATGCCCACTTTTTCTGCAAAAACGAATGAAAACCCTCGTAAATTTCTAAAATCATTAGACGAATATGCTAACCGATTTAACCTTACAGAATCAGAGAAAATGCGTTGTTTGAGTTCGTGCTTGAAAAGTACTGCGTACTAGTGGTGGGAGGTTCACCAAGGCAGCACAGAATCGTACAATGAGTTTTGCCAACTATTCCTACGCCAACACTGGAGTATGAAAATACAAGGAAACCTACGCGCGCAGCTGCATAGCGAAAAATTCGATCCAAAGCGTGGCCGGTCATTAGAGGCGCATCTTAGTGACATGTTCGAGCGAACGCGTTACTTGGACATTGTTATGAATGACGAAGAATTTATAGCTTTGATTTTGGGACAGTTGCCAATGCGTTATCAGCTGCATCTTTCCGGCAGAAACTTTGAAAATATATCTGATTTTCGTGAGCAACTTCTAGCCTACGATCGTTTGGACAGGCAAAGCCGTGCCAACACGAATGTTCGAGAGGAAGGAGAAAGACAACCACCAAACAAGCAGCCGCCATTGTACCAACCGTGGGTACGACGAAATGACAACACGAACAATACGAATATACATCGTACACCACAGGCAAACACATTAATTTGGCGTCAAAACAAAACAAATCACAGGCAAAAGCAGTGGTACCACGACAACGAAACCAATGATAACTATCGTAGTAATTGGAGACGTAAAGGTGCTGATAAACAACCGTATCCGAATGCTTGGCAAAACAGGTATAACAGTAATAGGGATCAGACTACACCACGTCGGGAAGAAGATGTTAGGGGAACCGATAGGACTCCGTCATCTTCGCCTCAACGGCCTCCCAGGTCGCCGCGACAAGTAGAATGCAGACGCGCGCCAAGGAATTTTAAGCAAGACTACATTCGGTCTAAGCTGCAAACACCGCAGTATTTTGATGATCATGGCGAGTCACATTATGGTAAGAATTCTCAAAGTCCGCGGAACCGACTGCCACCTGAAACAAATCCCTCTGGTCAGTTGCAAGTTACCCAACTGCAAAGCACCGCAGCTTACAACGTTGCCAGTTCAACATCATTGCCTTCATTCCGCAAAAATCATCCATCGTCATCGTTACAGCAACCCGGGTACTTCCAGAGACAAGAACCTGTCAACCCAACTTTTTTCTATTCGAATAGACAAGGTATTGAACCAATACGCAGCAACGTCGCACAGCAGAACACTAATTTTGTTGCGACGAATCCTGAGACATCTTTAAACCAGTAAGCATCGGTGATGGTAGTCCCCGATCGCCGATCGCAACTGTTGACAAAGGGGTAATCCAGTCGAAAATTTAAAAACAAATGGTGATTAACCCCCCATGAAATTTTGTCACACGAACGTTCGGAGGCCTTACCCACACTTTTATTACCTATAATTGACAAGAATAAGGAAGACAATGAAGAGGACGCAAATAAGCAAGAAGAAACGCGAGAGCAGTTGGAGGAGTTCGTCAGAGCGCGCCTTCACCTCGCCGCGGAACGTCGTAGAAGGGGACAGAAGAGAACACGCAATGACAAACTTAATATTGGAGATCTCGTTCTGAAAAAGTCAAATCCTATTAGTAATTTATGGCAACAAGTTACCAAGAAACTGTTTCTCCTGTATTAAGGACCATTTAGAGTGAGCGACATAATCAACGAGAACTGTTACACTTTGAAGGCTTTGGACAGCGAGGAAGTGATTGGAAATTACAATTTAACACAGCTGAGACGCTACAAACAGTATGAATTGCAGTAACTTATAACATCGTTGAATGTTTGTTTCAAGGTGGTAGTTATGTTTTAAGTGAAGAAAGGGGTGAAGCAGAATTGTTTATTTGATCATTAATTATATTTGCATTTCGAATGGATAAATGTATGTTGCATCTCTGAAGTGATTAAACATTGGAAGCGGCTATTTTGTTTGTGTTCACTGGATAATAGAAACCAGTGAGGAGATCTTGGCGCACCGCGCTGTCGACGTTATTATTTTTTGTCCACTGAGCAATGTAGGCCAGTGCGGACATCTCGTGCAGTGATTGCATTACGTCGATTTTAGTTGCCCACAACTAAATGGGGTAGTGTGACGTGATTAGCTTCAATGTTAAGTATTGAGCGATGCCACATTTTTTTTTTTTCATGAAGAATTTTATGGAAGATTCGAAATTTTGTTTTTTTTGCCAATTGCCTAATTCACAGCGGACAAGATATCTACCACGAAACTGATATTGCTGCAAGTCTAATTTAACTAAAGAGCTGGCCCACAAACGAAGAACAACTGCTAGCTGTCGATGGAATGAGTACCTCGAGATTATTTCCCACTAGTACTCCTCGTATATTGCTTGTCCATGAGTTAGTCGCTATTCTCTCATTTATACTTGTTAGAGTTGTCCTTATACACTCGTTCTAACATATACTCCAAAACAATGAAAGCGAAAATATTGATTTCTATTTGTTTACTTCTATTGTTGAAAGAGATTATCCTAATCTGTATGATGTCCTTCTCCATGCTCCTGTTTATTCTATCGCGTTCTTTTTCTCTTCTTCTTACCTTATTCATGTTTTCATTACACAACACGACATATTACCTACAAATCAAGAACTTGAATGCTGTTGCATTTATTGGTATTTAAGTGTGATTTTCATTTTTCGCACGCCTTGTCATACAAAAATAAAAAATTGTTATTGGTAAAATAATTACTAACTGATTTTCTTTATCTAATATGCAGTCATAAGGGATACTTAAAATAATAAAATAAAATGCGGTTTCAATTTGTTTAGAAACAACCTATATATATAGTAGGACTGTAAATATAAGAGAGCATAGTTCTTAATGAATTTGTTGTTTTATTCATATTACATGAATTAGTGATGCAAACTTTAGTGTAGACGCAATGTTATGAAATTTTAAAACTTAGATGACAAGAGAAACGGTTAATGATAGGGAATTGTCAAATTAACCTACACCGACACCCATTGAAATAGGTGAACATTAACATTAATTAATACAGCCTCATTAGGGAGTGAAGTGCGCGAAAACGATCGTTGGTATACGATATGCTACTTCGATGGTAATTCGCTAGCGAGTGATTAAGGTCACAGTGCTTCGATCTACATTCATATAAGTACAAACTTCATCTGTTAAGACTTATCGACTTTTTGTAAATCATGTGATTTTGTCAGCGAACAATTACGTCCGAACAGACTATAACAGTATTAAATAACAAATCAATTTTATTCTTGGTATAGTTGTATACAAAAGTATTATGTGTGATTCATGTTGTCAATTGATGTTAAAAAAAAAAATTTGCATCTTTGTTTATCATCTCCATAAACATAAGTCATGTTATGTTATAAGGGTAGTAATATGTGATAATGTCAATTGTAATTTTATGTGTAATACCACAAACATTACAATCAAGCACGATTGCTTAGAAAACATTAAAAAATGAAAGAGACTGACATCAAACAAATTGCATAATATTGTCTATGTTTGTCAATTATCAATTTTAAGAGTAATCAAATGTTTTTCTTTCTTTCAAGAAGGTATGAGTTAAGAAAATTTACAATAATGTTATGTCATAAATATTAAAATTTTCTTGAAGCGGCTCTGTAAACATTTGGACATGTTTACATGTTTATAATTATTGTTGTATCTTAGCTTTGTATTTTGTGATCTAAGTAAGAGTAACTATACATTTTTATGTAATGTATGTAAATGCTAAATTGTACATGGTGCGACGACCCAGAGATATTCCATAGTTCATCAGTTGACATTGATATTTGGGATGTTATTCTTCTTTGTTGAACATTCATTTGAGATGTATTGTTCCGTTTATTACTGACTTCGCATCATGTAGTTACTGTTAGCTATGGTCTTCGAGTATTGAATTCTCGCCAGGTAAGAAAAGAGGTTGTTTAATTATTCTTCCTAGCTGAGATGCTCGCTGGTCGGCATTTTTTCGGGAGGAACGAGGGACTTAAGTTTTGAACGGCGGAGCGAATGGACGTTCTCTGTGCGTGTGACAGTTCCTGGGTTCGGGAATTGCGCGCAGAGGACAAGAAGATACGTGGCTACCGCGTAATTAGTTATTTTTGCAAATCTTAAGTGAAGGAAGTCTGATTATTCGTCATGCAGACTATAGGGAGTCGCATTTCGCAATTAATTTTACTACCGCGTCGGGCGAATATCCGTCCTTGCAAGACTTCCGATCATCTTCATGCTGCAGTTCCTGTCTGCGCTGGTGAGACCTGCCCAATATAAAGATTTTTCAGCACACCCGGAATGGCGTCAACAGTAGCTGTCATCATCAGTATTGCTACTGGATCGTAGTTTAGACTTTCTTTCATAGCAAGACTGCTCGTATATCCTGGAAAGCTGAGGACGAGATCAGTGGTCCAAGAAGAACGGAGTTTCAACTGCCCTCCCCTGAACTAAGCCGGATTATTTTCTTATGAATAACTTATTTATTAGCTAGAGGCTCATGAAATTCAATTTAACCCTGAACATTACTGGAATTTGATATAGGTATCAATGGGTCGTCGCGTGCTAGTAAAATTTGTATAAAATTTAGAGTTATCAAAGTTATCATTTTTTTTGTCTTATCTCCTTATAATATTACGTAATAAACTATGATGAATTTAAATGTGGTAAATTTATGAACCCGTATGATACTACTTCACGTTGACCTGATACTAGATCACACACATCCATTAACATCACCAAATAAATTAAAATATTTAATTACAGATGACCCATCAATGTGTAGTGGAAAGCAGTAAATTCTAGTTCCAATACATTAAACACAATAACGTGGGTCTGAAATCTAGCCTAAATGTGATAACTGCTTTAAAAATTTTTATTTTTACAGTGAAACGGGTACTAGTTGAAGTACCTGGCTTTGCCCGGGCTAAGCACATTGTGAAGAGCCTTCTTTTGTTGTGATGGGCATACGTTTTTTTATTCGAAATCTCATGAGTCAGTAGATATTATCTACTGAAGTTCTGCTTTAAGAGTCGCGGGACTTGATTATGGGGATGGTTTTCCGCAATCTCACGTAGACGTTGACTTTCCTCGTGTTTCGAATGTCAAGTTTAAAAATATCGTCGAGACTGTAGTTAAACGGTAGATTTGTGTAACAATCAAACGGAAACTGTTTTATATGCATTTATTACGCCCCCTTAACCCCCTTTTCGAGCTGATATTCAAAAGAGAGAAAAAACACTTTCTAAGTTGATGTCTTTTTTTTTAATGTAAGGAACATCCCCACCGAGTTTCAAGTCCGTAAGGCATATATTGGTACTTGAAAACGGGAATTTTTATCTTTACCAAGCCCCAGAAACTCCCCTTTTGGAAGATGATTTTCGTAGAATCCTTTCTTCACGGATGTTGATTTAGCGAAAGAAATGTACGTGCCAAATTTCAAGTCTGTTGGTCCAGTGGTTCCTGAGGAATATGAAATTCCACACATTAGTTGAAACGAGTCGCACGCCACCTATTGTAAAAATTGTAGTACTAATTCATGATACCTTCGCGGTCGTTCGCACAATTCACCAAAGTTTCATTTGCAATCGGATGAATGGTTTAGGAACGCATAAGGGACAAACAAAGAACCATTGATTTTTGACGTGATGACGTCTTATAATATATCGATGAACGCCGGCTGCACGCACCGAAAAAATTGTCACGTTCCGCCTGAGCCGAGCGTGCAAGAACCGGCCCAACCACCGTGCGAGAAAATATTCTATAATATCAAACAGGTTATGGCAGGCTTTTTAACAAATTATTCGTGATTATGTTTAAACAAATTATTTAAATTAAATTTGCTAAAACTGTAACTAACATTTGAAAATCAAAAAAGTATGTAATTTTTCATCAATGTTTTCTTATGACGTTATCATGTAAAATTATCGTCCGTAAACCGACTTTACAGACAACTCCCTTTTTATATACTGTATATACGGAAATAAGGAAATTTGGCAACCATGCGGTAACGTAATTTGTATTACTTTTCTTAACTTTCTTTAGCAGATGCTCAGGGCATGATATATCTAATTTCTTACATTTATTTTCAAAACTTAAAAATTGTCATCATGACGACTTCCGTAGCGCAGTCGGATGCACGCTAGATGCGTTCCTTCCGTGGTTTTTCTAGCCGAGGGTTGCTACCAGTTCAGTTTGGTTCAGTTTCACTGGGTTTGGCCCCTGGTTTTTCTTTGGTAACCGGGCTCTCATAGGCGTGACACTCAGGTCTACCATTCGTTGCGAACAAGTTTCATAAAAATTCACAGTCACCATATCAACCCACACCATCCTATAAATTATCCAATTGTTCATTCACCCAAAACGAATATAAACCGCAGCCAGCTAACAGCCTACACACCCGAAAATAGAGAGCGCAAGGCATGCAGCCCGCTGAAACTTTCTCCACTGGGATTCGAACCCACGAACCCAAATCACACTAACACACATTTCTCCCACCGTGCTCCTGTAATCGCCCTCAGCACAGTCACGGGTTCGAGTCCTGACTGCAACCACCCGCCAAAACCACCCCCACTCACAACACCTCAGGGCCACCAAACATCCGTTATCTACATCACCATTCAAACCTAATATCTATTCTCGCAACTAGAGGTAGTTGGGCGGCAATCCGCGGCCTGGAACTGTACCCGGGGGTCTGTGGTTCGATGCCCGGATCTGGCATTCGGACCTGGAGGCCCGCAATGGCTGTGATGACAGTACAGTTGCAGTTATCTTTAAAAGATTTGTGCAATGGGAGCGCATGACTTGATGTAAGTTTTTGGACATACGCCATTGCTAAGAACTTTTTCTGTTGAAGAAAAACTAATAAATAAAATAAATAAAAATACACAAGAAAGACAAAAAAAAACACAAAATTAAGCAAACAATTGCTGTTGTCAACAAGAATATAAACACCGCAAAATATTCCGAAACAGAAATATGGTCAACAAACAAAGAAAAAACAAAGAAAAAAGTACTAAGTGAACAATTTTGTGTGTTTTTTTTGTCTTTCTTGTGTATTTTTATTTATTTTATTTATTAGTTTTTCTTCAACAGAAAAAGTTCTTAGCAATGGCGTATGTCCAAAAACTTACATCAAGTCAGTACAGTTGCAGCTCACCCTGCGGCGGTGTTGCATGATCGAGCAACAAGTCTGAGCCTATCCGTCCTGGGACCCCCGTGGGCGTGGATACGGAATACGCCGTACACGCGAGACAGGAGACGCGGTTATTTATTTATTTTTTTTTGCTCGGGGGGTCCGCATACTTTGCAAGTTGTGCAAGTAACTGTTCGTCGCACTGAGCAGTCCCCGAGGCTGGCGACGCCTGGTGGATTGACGGCCAGACGGGAGAAGCCAAGATGTTGCCACGACGCAGCCAAGGACGGACTACCATAAATCATCCCTTCTCCCGCCATAACGGACCCGCGTGGGCTGGGAACGTTTGGGGGGGGGGGGGAAGAGGCGCGTAGGCCCCTCGAAGGGAGGGGAAAAAAAATAATTCCACCCCTCATTTCTTCACGCCAACCCCCTGTCCTTCCATCGCCATACCCGGAATAATTAATAGTGTGGCAAAATAAGTCTTGGAAGGGGTCGGGTAGGATTGGGGGGTGGGGAGGGGTAGAAAAGTATTTAAACTGCCCTTGGGCGAAGGGGCTGCAAGAAGGCGCGCCAAATAGAAGGGGCAGTTTATTAATGGACGAAACTGCCCTGCAGCAGTCGCCTCGTCAATAAAGACACCCCTCCCTACCTCCACCATCACCCCTTCTCACAATCCGTCCATCCCTTCCCCCCCAATTCAACCCCTCGTCCCCTGCAACAGGACGGCGCGACCGTCAGTACAGATGATTTCCTAACCTAACTAAAAACTAAAGTGACTTGATGTAAGCTTTTGGACATACGCCATTGCTAAGCACATGTATGTCTGTAGAAGAAAACTACAAAAAAACCAAAAGACAAAAACACAAATTAAGCAAAAAATTGCTGTTGTCAACAGGATATAAACACCACATAATATTCCATAACAGCAATAGATATGGTCAACAAACAAAGAAAAACAACGAAAAATGGACTAACAGAACGGAAAAAAAAAACACAAATGATGACAGCACAAAAATATTGAACCCAAAAAAATTCAGCACAACAGTTGAAACGAGACAAAAACACGGCAAAACGAAAATACGAAACAAATACAGTAGTTTTCTAAAACAGAAACAAGAGACGTTTCGGGAACTGCTATCTGCTGATTATGTGGTGTTTATATCCTGTTGGCAACAGCAATTTTTTGCTTAGTTTTTGTTTCTGTCTTTTGTGTTTTTTTGTAGTTTTCTTCTACAGACATACATGTGCTTAGCAATGGCGTATGTCCAAAATCTTACATCAAGTCATTCACTCCCATTACACAAATCTTTCAAATATAATAAAAACTAAAGCCGTATCCGAATACACGGGGATGCGTCCAGCGCACACACATCCCAAATGCATTTCTAATGGACGGATAGTATCCGGATACTTTTACTGCTAGCACCATCTGTTAGCAATTGGTCGTTCTGATGCGAAAGTAGCCATTTCGAGTCGTGGCATCTACGAATGTTCAGCAAAACGTAAATAACAACGACCAGTTAAAAAAAAAAAAAAAATGTAGCTTAGTGGTTATAAATGTTATTGTTGAAAATATAAAAGTTTTTACGGATTACAAAACAATTAAAAATACTTAACATGAACATTAAATAAGTACACCTTCTAAGTTTCAAGTACGCCTTTAGGTAATTTTTATTAAAGTTTTCATTTGCCTCTATTTGAATTATTACTTACGGTTACACGTTTTAAACAAATCTTAAGCCACAAAAAGTTAACTAATATTACAAATAAACAAAATGCAACACGATTCCGAAGCTAATGGACGTAGGGACGCATCAGTGGATGCCAGTGTCGCATCCTAGAAATCTTGAATTTAGTAGACGCATGTAGGGATCCATGAATATCCCTTGTCAGGATTCGGAAGCAAACGCAAAGATGACCGCGTCCGCTAGGATGCACTTTTATTTGATCACCTTAGCTAAGTGGTCAATTAGGTTAATATTCGGATACAGCTTAAGTGTATTCATTTGGTAAGGGTCTAGGCTAGGGAAGACTAAGTGCGTATCAGGCCGAAACCTTTCCTCTTGTGGCAGTTCAACTTCAATGCTCTTCTCCAATTGCCGCACGACCCATTCCCAAAACGGCGATACGACCCAGTGGAAGAGAAGGGCTGGAGAAAACTAGAGCTTCTCCACAGGAACCACGCCATTATTATTATTATTTTATCTAAAAAAAATATTTATAATCCTCATGAAAATTCGCGGGTAAGAAAAGAAGGATTCGTTCCAACTATTTTGACAACCGGAAATAAAAAACATCTACAAAGACTTCGGTAAGGTTACACATCTGCGCAATGAATACGTCAGTCGCATCGGAAATTTTTTTTCCGCCTGACTTTTGATACCCTCTTTCCAAAAAAAAAAAAAGTTTTTATTCGAATTTCGGAAGCAGGCCATGACAGACGCGAAGATTTTTCTGAAGTGTGTATGCACAATCCGTTCCTTTTTTTTTTTTAATTTTTTTTGGTCCTCGTCTCCCAAGGTTTATTTCTTCCTTTATATTTCCCGCCTTCCTTTCCCCCTACAAATTCATTCTCCCTCACAAGCGTCCATTAACAATTGGAGGAGTGGCCAAAGGGAAGGAGTGGTGACGGCGTGTTGGGGAGGGGGAGGGGGGCAGAGCGAAGCCCTGAATGCGTCAAACAACGCTCAAGGTGTGAACTGATACAGAGTAAGCGGCGCACGCGTTGAAAGGAACGGGTTCGCGTTTCAAAACGCTCGTCGTTTGTTCGACAGCCTTTCGATTCCTAAAAGAAACCGAAATAAAATAGTACTCATTTTTTTTTTATATCGTCGTCTAGAGCACTTTTTC
The DNA here is from genome assembly GCF_032445375.1 of Bacillus rossius redtenbacheri. Classification (NCBI taxonomy): domain Eukaryota; kingdom Metazoa; phylum Arthropoda; class Insecta; order Phasmatodea; family Bacillidae; genus Bacillus; species Bacillus rossius. The sequence goes on from NC_086345.1 coordinate 17,552,647, forward strand.
GGTGACATGTAAAAAGGAAGGGCGAAGAGGGGGGGAGGATAGGGTGATTCTTGTGACATACTACGCCGGGTTGTGAATACTGGGATAAATGCCTGGGATTAAACGTGTTTCTTGTTGGTAGCACTGTCGCAGCTGCTGATGTTCTTAAAGATCGCATCTGGAACTGTCTAATAAACTGCTTACACGTCGACTCAAGATGACTATGACTATACAGAAAGCGCGAACGCGCGAATTCGTTGGAGATTAAGTGTTGTCCGCAAAAAATAAAAATGTATGTTTCCCCAACCCCCTAGACGGCTTTGCCGTTAGACTATAACTTTGAAACGGTTACGCTAGGAGTAGTTACCTACACTATAAAACTTTTGATTTGGAAACACCTTAGCTCTCGGTAAAAGGCATTTGGTAGGAGTAATTTCTTGAATGTGTTGGAAGTCGAGGAAAGGAAATGTGTAACAGACGGTTCTGCTATGCCGGATGATGCGAACCGAAGTTCACAAAGCCAAAGGGAAACTTTCAGTATTAACGTTTAATTAAAATTAACCAGATGCACAGTATTTTAATAATATTCCTGGTCGAAAATCAGGTCCAAAGGTGGGGTTTTGTATTATTTTCAAGACTTTTTAGCTTTCATTAGAGCGGTTTTATTGTTTAGTTCAACATTTCGTTCTGCAAATCGAATGGTGGAACATTCAATTACCTACCTTTTCCAAAGTTTTAACTTTTTATTCTTATTTTCGTATAACACTTAAACAAAAATTTTAACTATGCCCCAAATTTCGTAAGTGGGACATAAAATATTAGGCATTGTTTCGAAAAAAAAAAGTATTTCATATATCCAAAATAACCATTGCAATTTGTTTTATAAAATATTACAAACTATTTTTCGGCAACTGGTTTCGCAAGGAATCTTTTGTGAAAGTCAAAAATAAAAATAAAAAATTTCTCTGTGTACGTTTCATTTCCTGATTCAGGTATTTATTTAGCGTATTAAATAAACTGCTAGCCATAAAATAATATACTATTGAAAACAAGCAAGGTTGTGATTCAAATACCTGCAGGTTTAAAGCTTACACCCATGATGAGCATTTAAACTAATCCGAACCCTTAAATATCCTCACAATTTTTTTTTAGTCACATATTTAATGTGAAATTGTTTAAACTAATGCAAATTACAAAAAAAAAAAATTCAAAAAAAATAATGAAGAACTGATCCATAATGATTCAAAATCTAGCAATATAAATACAATTTTGACTATATTTTACTGACTCGCAGACAATTTTACAATTTTATATATAAAGTGAAATAATATATTTAACAAAACTAACTACTTGTATAAACATGTTGTTAGTTTGAATGGATATAGCCGGAGTATTTATCCGTTACAATTTGAGCACTTGTGGGCGTAAGTGGTTTGGGGGAAATTAGCTTTGTCCTCAGTCCTCCGCCTGTGTTCGAACTCCCTTTATGCATCTACTTATTTCGATTTCTCACTTCTGCCAGACCACACTGCATTTGTCTAGATTTATCATTATTGTAGATACAGGTTTGTCTGTTACTTGTAGTTTGTAATCTAACGTTGCACAAAATTATTCCTCGTAAAAAATTATTAAATTATACTTCTTAAATTGAAATAATTATTTCTATTGAATCTTATGATTTATAATCTTGGACTCACAAAAACATTTTCTAAAATATGCACACACTATATGTTTTCAGTCATTTGTCAGCCTATTCATAAAATATACTGTACCATGATATTACATTATGTATTTTTCATTTTCTTTAACGATTTCATGCCAGTTATTGTAATTCAGCAACACGTTAGTCTATTGAAACATAATAAAATTTCGTGTCAGATTAAAAACCAGTGAGTGATTATATGAACATTTTTATAAGTGGAAAAAAAAATGTACTATCGGAATTATTTGAATCTCACGGACCATTTAATTTAATGTGGTATTACCGTATATCAGTAGAAAAAAATTGCTATTTGTGTGTGTCATAGAATGTCCTATAGGGCCTAAGTGCCTTATGAGTAGGGGCAGGCATTTTTCGCAAATAAATCTGAACGCCTATTAGACTGCAACAAGGTATACCCGCATCAGCGGTTTCTTCCTTGTGATTGGCGGCCGTATGCAAGAGAAGTCGTTGCTTTGTTTGACCGAGCCACTCAGGAAGCGTTTGCTTCCGCAATGAATCACTGTGATTGGTGTTGTTACAATCTACTTATATGTACGTGGGAGTAACTCACCCAATCACGAAACACAGACGGCGTTACAGTTTTTTAACTTTCAGCTGGTCTCGGAATCTTTTCGCGAAATATGCATGCCCCTACATATGTGTAAGGACCGGAAAAATTCGTGGTTCAATGACCTCCAGGTTAGACACCACAGTTATGCGCGCATACTCGGGCAAATGTCATCCAATTCACTGAGACGTCTCAGCGTGGTGGCCTGTGATTCGCTGCAGCTTTGGTTGAGATAGTTGTGATTGGTACAGAGTCCTCCATGTGTTAGTTGTGAGTAGAGACCCGGAAAATTCGCGGGTTCAATGACCTCCAGGATAGACTCCAATATCCTTTACACACACGGGAAAATGCCAACTGTTCATTGGCTGCTGACTTGTGTGACGTTTCAACTACTTAGGTTGTACGTAATTCGGCAATTTATTGGTTTTGAGTTTGCTATCGGCTCACAGTTCAGTGAATAAAACGCGGGCCAATAGCAGAAGCGGTACGGAAGTATGCTTGTTTGGATTTTAATCCAACGCAAAATGAATCACCATATGTTTCTGTTTTTGCTAGTGTGTGACGGTTTTCACAAAAAAAAATGTCGTTGGTAACGAGCAGGCGAGAAGCAGATACAGGCAGAAAAAAAAGGGGGCACTGTTGTTCAGACGGGACCAGCTATCCCGAGCCTGTATTCGGCCGGCCATATTGATTAGAGACTCACCCCCATCAACTACCCTCCCTCTTTCACCCCCACCCCCTTCCCGGGCATGTTCTACCGGGAGTGGGGGAAGGGTCAAAAGACGTGTGTCGCGGGAAGGGGAAGGGAAGGGAGTCTTCATCGATTGACTTTGCGATTAATTTCCCTTCCCCCCTGAGGGGTTGTGGGGGTGGGGGTGGTTTTGGCTTCTTACAGGCGTGAAGACTTCTAGCGCGGCACCGCCATTTCTGCTCTCGCAGCTGAGTCGTACGTATAACCAGAGACTGGAAAAATTTGCGAGTTCTCTAACCTTCAGGATAGATTACACGATCCTCTGCCTACTTGGGCAAACGGCGCCCGTTCATTGGGTGATTAATTTTGAGGCGTCTCAAGTGGGTAACTTGTGATTGGATACTTCTTTGATTGATGGTCTGTAATTGGCCAAGAGTCCTACACATTAACCATGAACCAATGGCAGAAGAATCACAACGATATGATTATTTGAATTTTAGCAGATCATGAAATTAAACCACGAATTTTTCCTGTCTACGTATAACTAGAGACCGGAAAAATTCGCGGGTTCAATGACCTTTAGGATAGACTCCAATATCCTTTACACACTCGGGCAAATGCCACCTGTTCATTGGCTGCTGACTTGTGAGTCGTCACGACTGGGTGGCCTGTGATTCGACACTTCTATGAGTGAGGGTCTCTAATTGACCCTCAGTCCTCCAGATTAACAGTCGACCAATGGCAGAAGCACCACTAAGGTAAAATTATTTGAATTTTAGCATAACACGTAATGAACCCGCGAATTTTTCAGGTCTCTACTTATAACTATAGAGACCGGATAAAATTCCGCAGATTCAGTTCGCGTTATAAGTTAGAATCCATACTCATGTAACTTCGATTTGCTTCTGTGATTGACTCATCGCAAGAGACCGTAAGAATATTCGCGATTTCAATGACCAATATATATTCTGTGACCCTCTATGCACTCGGGCCGATTTCATTTGCTCATTGGTAGAGACATGAAAAAAAATTCGCGGTTTCATTTCGCGATAGGCTAGAATTCAAAATACGTTCGCTTTAGCGATTGGGCCATATTTTTCATCTGAAGGTCTCTGGGCCAATGAATAGGTGTCACCAGTTAACAAGTGTCACGATTCGGTAGCCAACGGATAGAGTGTATAGAGGATCAGGGGGTTTATCCTTTAAGTAATTGAAATAGCGAATCATTAGAGACCGGAAAAATTTGCGGGTTCAATGACCTCCAGGATAGACTCCAATATCCTCTACACACTCGGGAAAATGCCAGCTGTTCATTGGCTGCTGACTTGTGAGTCGTCACGACTGGGTGGCCTGTGATTCGACACTTCTACGAGTGAGGGGTCTCTAATTGGCCCTCAGTCCTCCAGATTAACAGTGGACCAATGGCAGAAGCAGCACTAAGGTATAATTATTTGAATTTTAGCAATACACGAAATGAACCCGCGAATTTTCCGGGTCTCTAGTTATTGGGCCACATTTTTCATCGGAAGGTCTCTGGGCCAATGAACAGGTGTCACCAGTTAACAAGTGTCACGATTCGGTAGCCAACGGATAGAGTGTATAGAGGATCAGGGGGTTTATCCTTTAAGTAATTGAAATAGCGAATCATCAATTCAAGATATTGGCACGTATATAAACCAGCAAAATATCTAACTTATCGGTTCAGTGACGATTATTTCGTAAATTCCTTGGATAAGAGAGTAGACCTGAAGCACAGGTAGGGACGTGCGAAAATTTCGCGGATTCGTTTGGTTTCTCCGAGAGTCAACTATGTTCAGCTATGGGGGAAGAGTGAGCGAATCAGGCGCTGCGAATTAAAGATAACAAAAAAAAGTTCTAACTAAGAAATAAGCCAATGTGAAAGCAAACTTTCGTAGAGGAAACATAAGACTTTGAATTTCAGCTTGACGCCGAATGAATTCGCGATATATATTTTTATTATTAATAGTGAAAGTTACCCGATTAAAAATTAATGCCGCATAGTTCGAGTGATGAAAAAAATAGCGTGTTTTATTTTAGTTTTCAATTGGTATCAATGGTACGATTATTTATTATTGCGTAGCAAAAATTTTTAGTCACAGTATCTTGTAATTAGGTGTAGGGTGGGTATATTAAAACTAACGAAAAAAGGAAAAACAAAATTGATTTTAGCTCAAAAACTATGAAAATTTTTTGTTAATATTTTTTTTTATTCAGAACCATGATTTATTTGCCTATTATTTTTACTCGGCTTGATGTTGAGTTATGGTTAGGGACTGGAAAACTTCGCGGTTTCAATGACCACTAGGACAGACTCCACGATTCTCTATGTACTCGGGCAACTATCACCTGGTCATTGGCTACCGACTCGGGACACCTGTTTACTGCGATTCTTATGATTCGATACTCCTTTTTTTTTTTTTTTTAGTGATTGCCATTGGCTCAGAGTCCTTCAGGTAAATTGCAGTCCAATCACTGACGCAGCATTAAGCTAAACGAGTTTGGATTCCAGCCTGTCTCGAAAGGAATCCGCGAAATTTTCCGGTCTCTAGTTATGGTAGCCTACACGTTGTGTACGCTGTCGATTACGTATTCTGTTTGTGAACGCATCCTGCTTGGAAGCTCCGAACGGTACCTTAAAGGCTTCTCGCGGCGGGATGGGATTAGGGACGACGGAGGAGAGAACCATGAAGAAAAAAAACTTCAATGAGTGTTAAATTGAGTGAAGAAACAAACAGGAGGCTATTCGGAAGGCAGATGGAGAAGAAAATAAGAGAGATAGAGAGAGAGGATGAGCGAGGAAGGATATGGACAGCCAAATGAACCGCGCGAAACAAGAAGTTGTTTTTTTTTATTTTTTTTTGTGCGGATAACGGGGGATCAGGAGGTAAATTGGGCAGTTGGGCAGGACCACAGCAGCGAACCTGGCGGGCGGGCGAGTGACCTATGACCTCCGGAACACAATGGCTTCAGGCACCACGCGGGCACGCCCGAGCTTCCCCCCCCCCCCCCCCCGTGCGTGCGAACGGCCGAAAGGTTTGTCCGTCTGACGGCACGGCACTAAGGCCGAAAGCCAGCTTGTACGGCATAGTTAGAGCCACGGATTTTCCGCGGATTCATTTAGTCGCAAGCTAGAATGCAAACCTCCAACACTGTCGCACTGTGTTCATGATTGGATCGCAGTTATCTGGACACGCCCCTCTACGACCGTGAGCCAACGATGTCCAGCTAGGAGAGAAGTAAGCGAATCAAGTAGTGCCAAATAACAAGGATAAAAATGTTCTCGCTAAGAAATCAACCAATGGGAAAGTAAACATGGGTCGAGCACACCTATAACTTTGAATTCTATCCTGAGGCCAGAGGAATCCGCTAAATTTCCGGGACTCTAGGCATAGGCACATAGAACGAAGATCTGAAGAAAAAAGTACTAGATTTGAAAAAAAAAAACTGGTTGTCTGTACAGTCGGTTTACGGACGATAGTTTAACGTGACAACGTCATAACAAAACATTCATGGAATGATTGCATACTTTTATGAATAAAATTGAATTATTTTTATTGAATTATCACTATTTTGTATGGTTACAAAGAAGGAGTGAAATGAAATCTACAATTTGATTGATAAATTTACTTTTATTTGCACTCATTAATACAAATATGTTTATTACTTTAACGAAGAGATTATTCTAACTATAGCTTTTATAGCCTACATGTTTGCTATTTAACGTCTTCCAATCTATGTTATTCTGTTAAGGATAGGACGATGATAGGAAAAGTAGGAATCGAATGGGAGTGTTCAAGAATAATGTGACTCGAAAAAGTCAAATCGATGGTTGTTCCAATCGAGTGGAAGAGAGATAGATGCGGCGCAAGCGTACAATGAGCGTAACGGGACACAGCGTAACGGGACAATGTGCGTTACGGGACACTTTTTCGTGCGTGCAGCCGGCGTTCATCTATTTATTAGACGTTGTCACGTCAAAAATGGTCTTTAATACTGGTGACAGGCAATTTACCCACAAGCAACTAGACCGAAAACCTAGAAATTGGACAACAAAGATGAAAACGTAGACACACGGAAAACAAGCTAATGTCAGCTGATGTCCAGTGTTATGTTATTGTTCGGCACAGATAATTTCGTTGAAAGAATTAAGTCCGAAAATAATTGCAGAACAGACGTACCTACACAGTGGGCTGACAATGACGAGATAGCTAAAAAAAAATTTTGGTGGACGGAGGGAGGGGGGGGGGGGGCGGAACGCTGTCACTAGTAAAAACAAATATAATTGTCACCAAAAAAAAAACAATGATTTATTTTTAAAAAATTTACAAAAATAGTTACGTAAATGAATATAAAATAAAAGGAAATTCTGATATCGTCCTTAATTTCGCATTTGATAAAATTTACCAAGGCGTCAAAAGCCATAAATACCTACATAGATGTTAAAACATTCATTTCGGTTACTATTTCACATTATTTCAATGAAACAATTTTTTTCTTAATCAAAAAAATTATCCGTGGTTTATAGAACATGATTCAATTAAACATAATCCACAAGTTCTGTATTCCATCTTATATACCTTCTCTATTATTTGCAATAAAAAAAGTTGTTCAGCACCAACTTCAAAGATGTATAGGTAGGGCCATGTAATTTTCGTGAAAAAATACTCCGACCAGCTGTGTGTTAAAACTCTGTAGCATTTTCTGTGTCTCGTGGTTGGCTGGGTTTATTCCAGGCGCATGTGTACTGTCGGCGCACCAATCACAGCCATCCAGTGCGGAAGCAAACTCGTCCTGAATGGCCCGGCCAGACAGGGCGATGGCTTATCTTGCAGATGGCAGCCAATTACAAGGGAACAAATGGCATACCTTGTTGCAGTCTAACGAGCGAGCAGATTATTTCGCGAAAAATGCATGCCCCTATGTATAGGTACCAGTCTTGGGAAGAACTTTAGACTGCAAGTCGTAAAGATGGGGTCACAAATTATTTTGTCGTGTCGAACTTACAGCTCAAGTTTGTCAGCATGTATATCAATGTTCACCTAGGTTCTCCACGTCCGAGCGTATATGTAGGGACACCTGTATTTCGCGATTTCATTTCATGTCAAGGTATTTCACAAAACACTGCAGCTTTTTCTAAGAGTCATGGCAAATTGTGAGGGTGCAGCTGTACCGGTGACCACATTCTCATTGGGCCCCGTCAAGAGCGGGACGACACCTCTCACCGACCTCAGCCAATAACCACAGGAGAAAGGCTACAAGTATTTTGTGAAATACCTCGACGCGAAATGTATTCGCGAAATACAGGTGTCCTTACGTATATGTATACGTTCTGCTCTAGCATTTTAGCGAGTGTCCGCGCTGCACAAGCGCGCGCGTGTGTGTGTGTGTGGTTGTAATTTTTTTTCCTAGTCCTTCCCACGACGGGAGCTTACCCGCCTTAATTAGCCGATGGTACGCCTAGATGAAGCTCTCCTCTGCTCTCACATGAGCCTCCTTAACCTCGGGGAGTGTGCTGGGAGAAGTGGCGGAAGGGGCGGGGGGGGGGGGGGGAGAAGGCCAACGACCTCGATTAACCTCTGCGAGGAAAGGTGAAATAGTTAGGGGCAGGCATTTTTTCGCGAAAAGATCCGAGTGCCTATTAGACTGCAACAAAGGTATACCCGCGCCTGTGGATTCTTCCTTGATGTGAATGGCAGCCGTCTGCGAGAGAAGTCGTTGCCTTATTTGACCGAGCCACTCAGGACGTGTTTACTTACGAACTGAATTTCTGTGATTGCCTTTTCTAACAGCAGACATGCACCTGAAAGAAACTCACCCAATCACTAAACACAGACAATGCTACAGTGTTTTAACTTTCAGCTAGTCTCGAAATATTTTCGCGAAACCTGCATGCCCCTAGAAATAGTAATCGAGGCAAACCGCAAAAACGCCAACCTTTAAGCGGTGAATGTGTCTGTCTAATGGGGCAGATGAAGGTGTCTGTCCGTCTAATGAGGCACTCGTCGAGTTAAGCTGGATTCACAATGGTCCGTCCTTCTGTCATTATACGTTTCCATTCGGATGCTGCTAACAACTATTAAGTATTATATATCTAAGAAAATTTATCTTGTAAATTCTTACCTGTTTGACTTATAAATAAAAACAAACAACCTCTAAAATATTTATTTAAATATATTATCTAAGTTACAGTCATTATTAAGTACTTTTGTGTCTCAGAACTTTTTTTTAAATTTCAATAACAGTCTTAAAACGTGTGACTAAGCAAGTTAAAAAACATATTAAGTAAACATCTTGGCAAATAAACCAACTAAAAAACCTTTTTAAAACAAAGTCAATGCCTTTCAGACATATTTTGAGTTTACGATTCCATCCACCCGTCCGTCGAAAGTTAAAGCTCTGCGAGGTTTTGACGTACGGACGGACGCGGACGGATGGAGTGTTTTCGAGCCATCGGATTGACGGTCGGATGAGACGGTTCATTGTGAGTCCATCTTAAGTTAACTCTCGGGAGATGGCATGCGGATATCCTTAGCAGTTTTTCAAATCGCGTGGTTTTTAACTAATGCTCTACACTTCGTTCGTAGGCCTATGTGTGCTTAGCGCGATGGGTCCTTTAAAATACTTAACGCCAATAAATTCCCAGGCCAGTCATTACTTACTTTAGGCATTCGATTATTTATGTACCTACTATGCTTTGAAGAAGCCAAAATGTGAAAATAAAACGACACATAATAATTAGAGATTGGTAAAATTCGCGATATCAATGACCAATAGTTTAGAATCCGTGATCGTTAGAGACCGAAAATATTCGCAGATTCATTCCGCGATAGGCTAGTATTCAAATACATATACCTTTATAATGATTTTGCTATTGGCTTACTGTTCATCTGGACGAATCTCAGCCAATCATAAACCCTCAACCAAGGAAGGATCGTATCACAGACAAACCAGATGAGACGACTCACAAGTCGGCAGCCAGTGAACTTGCGTTATTTGCACAAGTGTTCAGGGGAATGTACAGTCTATCCTGAAGGCCATCGAAACCGAAATTTTTTCCTGACTCTAATGATCGTCTATGCACTCGGACAAACAACATCTGATCATTGACTACTGACTCGTGACACCTGTTGACCAAGATGCTCGTGATTCTATACATTTTGTTTTGTTGAAGGTTTTCCATTGGCCCAGTGTCCTTCAGATAAACTGTTGCCCAATCGCACTGAAGCAGCCAAAAGGCAAAAGTATTTGGTTACTACCCTTTTGCGAAATGTATCCGCGAATTTTTCAGGTCTCTATCCATGATTAGAGACGGGAAAAATTCGCGAGTTCAGTGACCTTCAGGATAGACCCCAAGATCCTCTGCCTACTTGGGCAAACAGCGGTTCAATTGGGTGCTGAATTTTGAGGCGTCTCAAGTGGGTAGCTTGTGATTGGATACTTTTTTTGATTGATTGTCTCTAATTGGCCAAGAGTCCTACATATTAACAGTGAACAAATAGCAGAAGCAGCATAACGGTATACCTAATTATTTGAATTTTAGCATATCACGAAATGAACACGCGAATTTTTCCGGTCTTTATCCATTATTAAAGATACGGAAATTTCGCCTATTAAATTCGACGTAAGTTAGAACGCGTACCTTTACACTCTAGCCCTGTGTTCATGATTGGACCGCAGTTATTTGGACACGCCCCTCCATGACCGTGAGTCAACAATGCCCAGTTACAAGAAGAAGTAAAGCGAATCAGGCAGTGCCAATTAACAAGGATAAAATATAAAAAAAAAATGTTCTCGCTATCTAATCAACCAATGGGATTGACGCCCACCTATGATTTTGGATCCGCAAAATTTCCGGGTGTCTATCCATGATGCGTGATAGACACGGTGAAAGCGACCTCACTCTTCCGGCTCTGGAAGCCGACTGACATATCACAACTCGTTCAAACTTGACACTGGTCATCTCAACGGATTATATATAGAGACCGGAATAATTCGCGAGTTCATTTCGCGATAGGCTAAAATACAAATAGCCATACCTCAATGCAGCCTCTGTTATTGGCTCACAACTCACCTAGATGACTCTGGGCCAATGAGAAACACCCAACCAAAGCTGTATCGAATCACAGGCTGCTAAGTTGGGACGTCTCACAAGACAGCAGCCAATGAGTGGGTCACATTTAACGTAGAACTTAGGAGTTCATCCTACAGGTCATTGAACCCGCGAATTTTACCGGTCCCTAACTATAGACCTACTATCAGGCTTTTTAATTAAAACAGATGTAGCGTCAGCAGTAGCTGCTATAAAAAATTCACTCGTGGAATTTCGGATCGCATCTCGTAGAGCTACAATTCGCGTCGGCTTATTTCATTGTTGGGTAGTCGTATTTTTCTGTAGTCAGGCAGTTTCGTAACGTGTCACAGGCGCGATCCCACGGGCTATGACAAATTAACTTTGTTTTGAAGGTAAAAAAAAAAAAAAAGAAACACAGGTGTAAATTGCTTGCGGTGTAACCCGTCCAACAGGAGTACAGCTAATAACTAGGGTCGTGTTTCTTTTCTTTCTTTTTTTTCCGCGAAAAGGTTTCCAGAACCAGCTGTGAGTTGAAACTTTGTTGCGTTGCCTGCTGTTCGTGGTTGGCTGCGAAGGTTATTTCAGGCGCATGTCTCCTGTCAGCACACCATTGCGGAAACCAAACTCGTCCATGAACGACCATGGTCAAAAAACAAATGCCTTCTCTTGCAGACTGCCGCCAATCACAAGGGAACAATCGCTAGCACAGGCACAGTTACCTCACTGCAAGTGAAATTTTACCTGCAATAGAAAAAAAAACTCATTTCCGTTATTTCATAAATTTTGGTTAATAATAGAGACCGGAAAAATTCGCGGGTTCAATTACCTCCAGGATAGACTCCAATATCCTCTACACACTCGGGCAAATACCAACTGTTTCATTGGCTGTTGACTTGTGAGTCGTCTCCACATGGGTGGCCTGTGATTGGACACTTCTACGAGTGAGGGTCTCTAATTGGCCCTCAGTCCTCCAGATTAACAGTGAACCAATGACTAGAGACTGGAATAATTCGCGAGTTCAGTGACCTTCAGGATAGACTCCACGATCCTCTGCCTACTTGGGCAAACGGAGCATGTTCTTTGGTTGCTGAATTTTGAGGCGTATCAAGTGGGTAACTTGTGATTGAATACTTCTTTGATTGATGGTCTCTTATTGGCCAAGAGTCCTACATGTTAACAGTGAACCAATATCAGAAGAAGCACAACGATATAATTATTTGAATTTTAGCATATCCCAAAATTAATCCGCGAATTTTTCCGTTCTCTACTGTCCGCACATCTCGCACCTTGCCCAAAGTTCTCCCCTGCAGTTATCACAAAACATACAGGGAGCATCGTCTGTATCTGGAGCATTTCCTCTCACTTTGACAGTTTAGGATAGTTGCACTACCACGAAGTTTAATTTGGCGCTCCAGTGCGCTTAGTACATCCCCCTATGCTTGCGAAAGTTTAATATTTACGGTTGCACGTTGCTACACGTGGGTTCGCAATCTTGACGTGTTATAGCAGGGCCGGCGCGTCCATATAGGCGAACTAGGCAACCACCTAGGGCGCCAAGTAGCTGGGGGCGGCGCAGCACGACACACAACAGCTGATATAACATGTTTAACGATTACTGAAACTAGATGAAAATGGATTATTGTAACAGTTTGGAATGTTTATATTGATATAAGTAATTATTTAAAGTCCACGGTGACCTGTTTATGATTTGTAATAAGTAAAACAGTAAAAAAAAACACAAGCCTGCTTACATTTGATTGTTGACAAAATGTTAGGCTTACGTGATGTATTTTGAGGCAAGGAGTTTTTCGCCTAGGGCGCCAATTTACCTTACACCGGCCCTGCGTGTTAGGATCGTGGCTGTAGCAGTTTCTGTACTCATGCGGATTCTTCTTTCAACCTTTTAAATTTACGTTGTGTAATGCTCTCTTATTCATAGAGACCTGAAAAAATCGCGGGTTCATTACGTGCTATGCTAAAATTCAAATAATTATACATTAGTGCTGCTTCTGCCATTGGTCCACTGTTAATCTGGAGGACTGAGGGCCAATTAGAGACCCTCACTCGTAGAAGTGTCGTATCACAGGCCACCCAGTCGTGACGACTCACAAGTCAGCAGCCAATGAACAGTTGGCATTTGCCCGAGTGTGTAGAGGATATTGGAGTCTATCCTGGAGGTCATTGAACCCGCGAATTTTTTCGGTCTCTTAGGTATATACTACTAAAGAAGTATAACCTCAAAAACGCAGGCGATGAAAATTCCGGTCTTAAGGGTAATGTCACCAGTTCAAAAAAAAATCGTACCTAGTGTTCCGCTGTGAACCCACCTTTGCGGTATAGCTGCAGAGAGTTCTGGAGGAAAGGTTAATTCAAGGATCTAAACAGGGGAAAGGTTGGTGGAGGTGAGATATACGGCCCCCGCCACGGGTACACACACGAGGACGTACGTTCCGCCGTATCAACGTGTAATTTCCCGAGGTGCCCTGTTCCTTTAGGAGATGACGGGGCATTGCTGTGCATGCGCATGCGCGCCTCGGATGAAAGTGAGCGGTTTTTAGTGAAGCGGTGTTTCCGTTTAGACTGCACCGAGAGAAAGGTTTGTTTGCCTCAACAAAATTATTTATGGCGAGATAAATATATTTTGTTAATTCAAACAAATATTCTGTAGTAGGAAAGATTCTGTTGACCCAACATAATGATGTTGTCAACTGAAATGTATATTTAGTTAGGTGAAACAATTTTTTTTTTACGTTCCGAATTTGGTTAAACTAACGAAATATTTTTGTTACACCAAGTAAAAATATTTGTTTCGCCATATATAAACAAGTATTTGTTTGATTCAAACAAACCCTTTCTCTGTGTGAGGTCGCGTCCGAAGTCAAGTACGCAGGCTATGGTATACAGACATGTCCGTAAATTTTTAATAGTACAAACTGTAAGCGTCGTGGAGTGTTGGATAAGTTTGAGATAGGTGCATGCACGAACACTGCAGCGCCACCTGCGCAAAATGGCGACTCCTGAACTTAAAGAGTTTTTTTTTTGTGTCGTGCAATTCGCTAACAGTGAATGTGTAATTTCAGCTCAACGTACCTACGTACCCCATCGGAATCCCTTTGTACGAGAGTGTTTGGACGTCGATGTCCCTGCCAGTTGGATTTGGTTGTAATGGTCGAGACGACAGAGTTCTTTTTTCACTGGCCTCCACGTTCACTTGACATAACGGCATGCGATATTTTCCCCTTTGGTTTTTTATATTTTATTATTTTATTTTTATTTTATTTTTATTATTTTATTTTTATTAATTATTTGCATACAAAATTAAAATAAGTTTCTATTTCGCCAAGTAAGTATGACTTCTAGCGCGCGTACATTAGTACAAGCACCCATTTCCTTTCTACTAAATAAGTCCACTTGTAATGGCTTTTATGTATGAACTTAAAATAACATTTTTATGTCAGTACCAGCATGTACTGAAAGCATGAAATCATGTTCGTATGTAGCCTTCGTTTTCAAACTCTATATTTTTTGGTATTTATATCATGAATTAAATCTATAAAAATTATGTTTTCCCAAAACATAATTTTAATTTATTTAATGAAAGGTAGTTATTAAAAATAATGAGTTTGAAGGCAAAGGCTACACAGTAGTGGTTAAATACAAAACTGTACACTACAACAGCATCACATGCTTTCGGTACTTGCTAGGAGTGAAAAATAATACCTTTTAATAGAGACAGGAAAAATTCGCGGATTGATTTCGTGATATGCTAAAATTCAAATAATCATATCGTTGTGCTTCTTCTGCCATTGGTTCACTGTTAATATGTAGGACTCTCGGCCAATCAGAGACCATCAATCAAAGAAGTATCCAATCACAAGCTACCGACTTGAGACGTCTCAAAATTCAGCACCCAATGAACAGGCACCGTTTGCCCAAGTAGGCAGAGAATCATGGAGTCTGTCCTGAAGGTTATTGAACTCGCGAATTTTTCCGGTCTCTACCTTTAAGTTATAAAAAAAAATTAATTAAGAACTTTTTCATAATTTTAATTTATTTAAAATTATGTGCAAACCATGGAATATTAGAAGGAATAAAACCTTTTAGGATACTATCTCCTCAATGGAATGTTTTTTTTACGGCCCATCCCACAGAGTCATGTGGAGTTCACAGGGGTCGAGGTGGGTGATTTCAATAATAGATAAGGAGAGTAAACTCTTGCGACGCCAGCGGGGAGATGCCGTGGGGGGTTATTGCGGGCGGTCCCGCCAGAGGCGCTGGCGTCGTTAACGATTCCTCGGGGCGGGTGATTTACGGCCGCTACTTCGAGTTCCCCCACCCCTCCCTCTAAACCTTCTTAACTCTTAACAACCAACGCATGTGGAACCAGTTTCGACGTCGGACAGGAGGAGTCGCAGGAATCCACTCATGATTTAGAAACAAACATAACCTAGAACTAGAGACCTGAAGAATTCGCGGGTTCATTTCGTGTTATGCTAAAATTCAAACAATTATACCTTAGTGCTGCTTCTGTCATTGGTTCACTGTTAATCTGGAGGACTGAGGGCCAATTAGAGACCCTCACTCATAGAAGTGTCGAATCACAGGCCACCCAGTCGTGACGACTCACAAGTCAGCAGCCAATGAACAGTTGGAATTTTCCCGATTGTGTAGAGGATATTGGAGTCTATCCTGGAGGTCATTGAATCCGCGAATTTTTCCGGCCTCTAGTGACGACCCAAGCTGAGACGTCACCTGGGTCAGCAGCCTTTGAACATGTGTTAATTTTCCCAGAGTATATGTAAAATACTGTGGAATCTATCCTAGCGGTCAATTTTTTTTGCCAGTCTCTAAATGTGTGCTTGCAGTAAGTATATATGCAGGATTTTCAATTTTATCCTGACGTCAAAATAATCCGCGGGTAAGTTCCCGGGTGTATACTCAAGACAGGGGTTTCGGCGGTGATATCTCGAGGGGCCACTGTGTATTTCGAGGCAGAGACGTCCGAGGCGACATCTGTAATCAAAGAGGTTGTGTATTTATAACACAATATTATACACACCAGTGGCGTAACAACAAGGGGGGCGGCAAGGGTATTCCCCCCCCTCTGAAACCTTGAAGTGGGGGCAAACGGGGGCAAAGAAATTGCTGTGAAATCAATTTTTAGGAAATAAAACTGCTTAAATAGCACCATTTTCCACCTTGAAATACAAATTTTCCCGGGGGAGGACCCCCAGACCCCTCTCTTCAATAGGGGGGATCGATGATTCTTTATAATAAGGTATATTGCCCACCCCTTTTGGAAATTTAGTTGTTGCGCCCCTGATACACACATAAAGAACTGCACACGACACATACCACATCGTTACATTTTTTTTTAATTCTTCAGCCTGCTCTTACTGTTTGTACTAACATCAGAGTATCATTAACATTCAAAGCTGATGTATAAACTTTTTTTTTTTCAATGATGTGGTATGTAGACTATTTGTAATATTACTTGGCTCGTATAAAGTTTCAGTGTCGAGGACTAGTAAATGTGCGAATCAGCCATTGAAAAAAACATTGCTGAATTCGTCAAACTTTCGTTTGACGCGTGGAATTATTGTGTCTTGTTTTAGACGTTCGATTTCTGGATGAACAACCGAGCTCCACCGGGGCTGGATGTTGGGACAGGTCAGGGAATTGGGTCCAAAGGGCGTTTCAGGTGTGTAAGGGGCTCTCAGAAACACCGGCGACTCGATTATTATTTTTTTTATTTTTGCTGTCGAGGAGGGCATGGCAGGACGAGAGTGCTAGTGTAATCCAGCCCCCGCGAAGACGAGGGAAGCCGGTGTGTGATTAGTGATTCCGGTCGCTCCGGCAAGGACGTGAAGACGGGAGGTTAGGGAAGAAAGGGAGAGAGAGACACGATAAAAAAAAACACATCTCGCATGGGGAAAACTCGGTGAGGAAATGATGAATGATGGCGGAGAGGAGATAGCTTGTTCCTAATAAGTCGGGAAAAGAAGCCCGCCGTGGTACCGTTACGTGTTTTTATTTCATTTCCATTTCTTAACCTTCCACCGCCCCCCTTCCTTTTATTCCCGCACCCCTTTTGGCCGACCCTAGCCACCTGTCAAAACATGGGATAACGTGTGATCAGACGCCTGGGAAGCAGGGTTGGTTTCTTTGCTAATGAGGTAGACATAGTTCAGGCGTGCAACCCTTAAATTTTTTGTGTATTTGTTTTTTTTTTCTTTTTTCTTTTTTTTCGAAATGTATATACAGGCTGAGTCTGATTTCAAACCAACAAAACTTCGACTGCAGGTCTTCCAATACAAAATAAGTAGGGACACCTGTATTTCGCGAATACATTTCGTGTCAAGGTATTTCACAAAATACTGTAGCTTTTCTCCTGTGGTTATTTGGCTGAGGTCGGCGAGAGGTGTCGTCCCGCTCTTGACGGGGGCCAATGAGAATGTGGTCACCGTACTGCTGCACCCTCACAATTTGCCATGACTCTTATGAAAAAGCTACAGTGTTTTGTGAAATACCTTGACATGAAATGAAATCGCGAAATACAGGTGTCCCTAAAAATAACTTGAAAATCTCTATGCGATTTGTGCTCTAAAGTGCGTCCCAAGGCTGGTATACATCTTTGAAATTGTACCTCAACAACATTTGCACTACAATAAATATCTACAGAAATGTTTTTTTTTTTTAATGGAACAAAGGTGTCTGAATCATGTTTAATTTAATGAAGTTCTAAGACACCCGCGGATTTTTTTTTTTGCTGTAGAAAAACTAATTCATTGAAATAATTGGGTGTAGTTTTATAACAACGTACACTTGACGATGTGCTGTAAAGTACTTTTTTTATTTTTTATGTGTATCATATTAGAAATTTGTGTACAGTATTTGGTCGGAGTAATTTCGTGGAACGGAATGGAACTGAAGTCGCATGTCACGGAAATGTGTGGCGGATGGCGCAAACCAAAGTTCACAAAAACCATGAAAAACTTTATAGCATTAACGGTTTGATGAACTGTAACAAGATAGGTTAGTATTTTAAATAAAATTTGCTTGTCGAAGATAAGGTACAAAACAGGGCGTTTAGTATTTTTAACAAGTATTTTTCGCTTTTATCGGAGCCTTTTTCATTATATAAGTTTAAAATTTCGGTCGGCTAATCGAATGATTCTATAGTAGACGTAGCTGTTCCGACAGCGAATTCTAGCGGCGGGTACGGTAACTACGAGTGATAATCGTCCAGAAATGCAGTTGAAAACGCAATATGCGAATAGCTGGAGACCGGAAAAATTCGGGGGTTCTTTCCTTGATATGCTAAAATTTAAATAATTAAACCGTTGTGCTGCTTCTGTTATTTGTTTCACTGTTAATATGTAGGACTCTTGGCCAATCAGAGACCATCAATCAAAAAAAGTATCCAATCACAAGTTACCCACTTGAGACGCCTCAAAATTCAGCACCCAATGAACAGGCGCCGTTTGTCCAGGTAGGCAGAGAATCACGGAGTCTATCCTGGAGGTCATTGAACTCACGAATTTTTCCAGTCTGTAAGTATAGCCTATTTATCATGCTCGGCGTTATTATTTTTTTTTTTTCAAGAATTCTGCGTAAAAATTTTGTGTCCGAGTTTCGTATTACAAGTGTATTTGCAGCACTAAAACACATGGAATTTGGCTCGTTACCAAGGAGAGTCGCTCGCATTTTTATTTCCCCCCCCCCTCCCCCTCCACCGTCGTCAAAACATCAGAGCAGTAAACACACGCCCGAAAGTGACACATGCAAATTACGTTCAAAGACGAGGAGGACCATACCACAAATTAGCGACTACGGAAGTAGGTAGGTACTCGTGGAAAGACAGAGCAAGGGGGGAAAAAAAAATGATAGGTTGAGATATGGTCGAAATATGAACTTGGTTGTTTGAAGAAAAAAAGAAAGATTAGGGCGGGGGAGGGTGGGGTACAGTTTTTTTTTTTACCAATTGCGAAAGGAGGTACGTGACTCGGTCGTTACATTCAATTACGTGCGTCTTGCGTGTGTGTTTACGCGGGGGAGTCTAGGACCCCGCGTGTGTGTGTACGGGGCCTTGATTACTTTGATTACGGCCGGGGCGAAAAGAGTAGGAGAGGGGAGAAGGGGGTATCCCCGTAATGAAGGCAAATGACACAGGAAAGCCCTTGTCTGCTACGCTTTTTTTTTTTTTGGCGGGAACTTTCGAGTGCTGCGCGTTCCTCCTCCGTAGCGGAGCGAACAAGGTGCGACAGGCTGCACTCTACATTTTTTTTTTTTGTAAATGGAACAGACATACTCATGTATAGAGACCTGAAAAATTCGCGAATTCATTTCGTGAAAGTCTAGAATCCAAAAACGTTTGCCTTTTTACTGCATCAGTGATTGGGACACAGTTTATCTGAATGATACTCGGCCAAGGAAAAACCTTTAACAAAAGAAGTATCGAATCACTAGCGTCCCAGTTAACAGGTGTCACGAGTCAGTAGCCAATGAGCAGATGTAATTTTCCCGCGTGCGTAGAAGATCATGGAGTATATCCTACAGGTCATTGAAATCGCGAATTTTTCCGGTGTCTACTCATGTAACATTACAGATATTTGTAAATCTGTGCATCACGTGAAAAAAAAAAATAAACCACATCAACTACAAAATAGTGTCCGCAACAGTGCTTTGTGTTATCTAAATAGCGTTAAAGTATTAAGTGAGCACATTAATGAGCATAAAAAAATAAAAAGTCCTAATATTGAATACTCGTTTGTCTTTTCCATCGTTAAAAAAATAATATGCTTGAATGAAACATCAATTAAAATATAGATTTATGCGCCAATTTTCATAATAAATACTCAGTATTATCTCGAAAAACGAATTTTATATATGCAAAAACAACCATAGCCATGAGTTGTACAAAGTTACAATATATTTCTAAAAAGTATTACAAACTATTTCGTGGTTAAATGGTTTTCAAAGAAATCTTTTATAAAAGTAAGGAAAAGTTTTTTCTGTGTGGATTGACGTGTTGTAGAATTGCCGGGAGGGCACGAAATAAATAAGAATCCATACGTAGCTTATAAAGCCATTTATAATATCATAATTTTTAGTTTTCGCTGAAATTCTTATACTTTGTATTGTCATAAGTGCGAACGATCATAACTTATGCCTAGAGATCGGGAAAATTCCCGATTCATAGAGACATGACAAATTCGCTAGAATCCACATTCGCGTGCCTCTTTTTTTTTTGCTTCAGTTATTGGTAGTGATCTGACAAATTCGCGGGTTCATAACGTTCTATGCTAAAATTCAAATCGTTATACATTAGCGCTGCTTCTGCCATTGGTCCACTGTTAATCTGGAGGACTGAGGGTCAATTAGAGACCCTCACTCATAGAAGTGTCGAATCACAGGCCACACAGTCGTGACGACTCAAAAGTCAGCAGCCAATGAACATTTTGCGTTTGCCCGAGTGTGTAAAGGATATTGGAGTCTATCCTAAAGGTCATTGAACCCGCGAATTTTTCCGGTCTCTAGTTATTGGGCCAAAGTTTATCTGAATGACTTAGCCAATGAAGAACATTCAACAAAAGAAGTATCGAATCACGAGCATCCTAGTCAAAGGGTGTCACGATTCAATAGCCAATGAGCAAATGTAATTTGCCCGAGTGGATAACGTATCATGGAGTCTATCCTATAGGTAATTGATATCGCGAATTTTTCCTGTCTCTACTGATTCATTTTAGGTTTTGCTAGAATACAAACACGTGTACCTTTATATTTCGTCTGTGGTTGTCTCACATTTTATCTGAAGGACTTTGAGCCAATGAAAAACTTCTAACCAAAAAAGTATCGAATCGGAAGCTTCCCAGATGATCGTTCTCACAAATCAGTAGCCAATGAGCAGGTTGCCAATAGCGGAAGCAACTTAGAGGTGTACACATTTTAATTTAATACCAAAACGAAATGAATCCACAAATTTTTTCCGGTCCCTGGTAAGAAACCATCGCAGATTTTTTTTCTTTGAGAGATATTGGGAAACCATTGAAAATTGCAATCGAGAAGTCCAGTGTCTTTCAACTTCGCCATTTTTCTCTGTCTTTAAGAATGACATCTCGCACTCTGCTAAGTCTGTTGATATGATGACTTTCACCTTATACAGTATTTTATTTAAAATGATTTTTTAATTACTAGCCATTGCTAGAGACCTGAAAAATTCGCGGGTTCATTACGTGCTATGCTAAAATTCAAATAATTATTCCTTAGTGGTGCTTCTGCCATTGTTAATCTGGAGGACTGAGGGCCAATCAGAGACCCTCACTCATAGAAGTGTCGAATCACAGGTTACCCAGTCGAGACGACTCACAAGTCAGCAGCCAATGAACAGTTGGTATTTGCCCGAATGTGTATAGGATATTGGAGTCCATCCTAAAGGTTATTGAACCCGCGAATTTTTCCGGTCTCTAGTCATAACTTAGAATTCTTAAAAATACACTTATAACTTAGAAACACACAACGCCGAAACACGTACCTAACTTAAAAACATCATAACTTAGAAACGTGATAACTTAGAACTGTTTAACTTATACAATTCTACCTTGTGTGTATCTTGTTGGGTTTTTCTAGTTATGACAGCACGCCTGTCCGTCTGAGTCGTGATTTTTTTTTCTCGGAACTATTCCTTCCATGGAAATAACTGTGCTTTAATTTTTTGACATCGGCTGATTTTTAATCGTTTTCTGTATGTTTGCATCTTCAGCGTTTTTGTCAGTTATTGAGGTTTCTCTATGACTAGAGACCCGGAAAATTCGCGGGTTCAATGACCTCCAGGATAGACTCCAATATTCTCTACACACTCGGGCAAATGCCAACTGTTCATTGGCTGCTGACATGTAAGTCGTCTCGACTGGGTAGCCTGTGATTCGACACTTCTATGAGTGAGGGTCTCTAATTTGCCCTCAGTCCTCCAGATTAACAGTGAACCAATGACAGAAGCAGCACTAAGGTATAATTATTTGAATTTTAGCATAACACGAAATGAACCCGCGAATTTTCCGGGTCTCTATCTATGACATAGAGTGTAACCAGTACTGGCGTATGTCAGAAAAACAAAATTAAATTTATCTTTCCCTTTGCGAGCACTATTCAAAGACCTATAATATTTGATACATTTTATTGTGCTCACCACTTATTATCTTTTATTTTAAGTTTACTTCTCTTGCATGTTACGAAACATACTATTGTGAATAACAAAGATATTCCTGTGAACCAATTATAGAAAAACAATGTTATCTGGAGCAGGGCAGAGGATTTCAATAATTAGATAAGCTCTAAAGTGTAAAGCATAGATATATCTTTGTTAGAAAATTGATTACTGATTTTACAATTATAATGAATAATGAATCTTTAAAAATATGAATGACATAAATAATAACAATTACATTAAAACGAAGAAATTTTTTTTTTTTTTCCACAACTCTAAGAGAGTAGGTTTGAAATCAATTTCCAGTTAAGTATTATTTCGAACTTTATTTATTTTATTGACTTACTGACCACATAAATGTTTACAAAGTAGTTACATGTCAATGGTAATAAAAATAAACGTTAATATATATAAAAACTCAGTTCGTCTGAATAAAAACTGTAACCAAGAAAATTTAAATTAACTTTCAAATACAATAAAACACAAATTAGATAAATAATTCACTACAAAGGAATAGTTATAAAAATTTTAAGTTTTAAAAACTATTCTAAGCATAAAACATACTAAAAACTATTTGAAAAAATGACATTATTTCAAACTAGACCCAAAAACGGGGGGGGGGGGGGGGGGAAATAAAAAATTTATCTAAGAACAGTAAAATTGTTTTGTGATAGAAAATGTATAACAACTAACCAAGATTTAACCATCCCAAAAATTACAATTTTTAACAACAATTCATACAAATTCATACTTCACACATATTGTCATGCGTTACTGCCCTCATTGCTGAACTTAAACATGGGAGTTTATTATAATAACCAATATAAAAAAATTCAAAACCGCCGCAGTGAGAACCCAAGTAAAATTTAACGAATTCACTACAATTCGGTTATCTAAATAATGGATTAGTTAATAGATGGATGATTGAATGGATGTATGAATGTAGGCTATTAATCAATGGGAAACAAATAATGGACGAATGAATTGATTTGGGAATGGAAAAAAAAACAATGGAGGGTTAAAGAAGGAGTGAATTTATTAAGGAATAATACAGCAAGTGCATTGATGATTTAATAAATAGGTTGAATGAATAGGTTAAACGCGTAGTCGACATCCAGGGCAATGGATACGACGAGGGACTACGAGATTAAGAAAAATGTAACCCAAGAAAACCCATCTGGCTGACGGTTACGTAAGCAAATATATTCTGGTTCGACCCTGCCAAAAAAATTGAAGAAGGATATTATTCGTGGGAGCGGAATGATCAAAACATTAAATAATTATTTTTTTTTATTGAAAAAATACTGTAATAAGATATGTGTGCTCTGGCGATTGTTACCTTTCATTTGCAGAGAAGGCATTAATTGCCATGTTTGACCGGGCCATTCAGATCGCGTTTGCTTCCGCACTCGATGACTGTGAGTGGTGTGGCGACAGTTGACATGGTACCTCATTGAAACACATATAACCACGAAACACGGGCAATGTTTCACAGTTTTAACACACAGCTCGTCTGTATATCTTTTCGCGGAGAATACATGGCCCTTAGCTCATTGCTAGGGGCAGGCATTTTTCGCGAATAAACCTGAACGCCTATTAGACTGCAACAAGTTATACTCACACCAGCGGTTTCTTCATTGTGATTGGCGGCCGTCTGCGAGAGAAGTCGTTGCCTTGTTTGACGGAGCCACTCAGGACGCGTTTGCTTCCGCACTGAATCACTGTGACTGGTGATGTAACAATCGACATGTGCATGAAAGAAACCCACCCAATCACGAAACACAGACGATGCTGCCACAGTGTTTTAACTTTCAGCAAGTCTCAGGATCTTTTCACGAAATATGACTGCCCCTACTCATTGCCCTTTACCACAAATTTTTTCCTTACAACTAGATTACATGCGATTGGGTGATTTGAATTTTATAATGTTGCCATTGGTTTCTTGCCATTCGGGGGATTGTCGGAACTATCCACGGTCCGATGAAAACGCAGATCAAGTGAACAGTAATAGTTAGGGACCGGAAAAATTCGCGGGTTCAATGACCTTTAGGATAGACTCCAATATCCTCTACACACTCGGGCAAATGCCAACTGTTCATTGGCTGCTGACTTGTGAGTCGTCACGACTGGGTGGTTTGTGATTCGACACTTCTATGAGTGAATGTCTCTAATTGGCCATCAGTCCTCCAGATAAACAGTGGACCAATGGCAGAAGCAGCAGTAAGGTATAATTATTTGAATTTTAGCATAATACTAAATGAACCCGCGAATTTTTCAGGTTTCTGGTAATAGTGAATTCCAGCCTCTCTAGAAAAACTAACACGAAATTTTAAAGACTGTACGAATTTAGCAAATAAGAAAACAGAAATTCGACTGAGTCTTTCAGTACTTGGCAGAGATGTGTCACATCTAACCTCGGATATGAAAGTTAACGTAGATTCCTTTGAAATAATACCAAGCGTGATAAATATACGAAAATTGTGTCTTCAACTACATTCCTTTGACGCGAATCACAAGAAGTTTCCGCACCCGCCGCTAAAATTCGTTGCCTGAGCAGCTACGCCAGCTTTTGAATCATTTGAACAAACAGACCGAAATTTTAAACCATACAATGAAAACGGTTCCGATAAAAGCGAAAGAATTCTTAATAAAAACAACACTAAACCCGAGCTATGGACTTTATTTTCGAAAAAGGATGCAATAATGCAATTTTGTTAAAATACGGCAAACAATTAATACTATTAAATTTACCATTGTAGAGACCTGCAAAATTCACGGATATATTCGGTGATAGGCTAGAATTCAAACACACATACCTCTTAGATAATTTTGCTATTGGCTTACTGTTCATCTGGACGAATCTCAACCAGTTATAAACCCTCGACCAAAGAAGGATCGAATCACAGACAAACCAGCTGAGACACGACTTACAAGTCGGCAGCCAATGAACTTGCGTTATTTGCCCGAGTGCGTACAGGGGGTATGTGCAGTCTATCCTGAAGGCCATCGAAACCGCGAATTTTGCAGGTCTCTAACCATTAGCTTTGCGAACTTTTGGTTCGCGCCATCCGCAACAGACGGCAGCACCGTGTTTTACACACTTTCCGTTCCGTGCGACTTCCGACTCCCACCCAAATGCTCGTTTACCCGCGCGAGCCGAGACGCTGTACGCATCCGGTGAACCTTTAGAGAATTATGCGGACGACCGCAAGGAGAAGGTCCCAACAGGGGAAGTAAAAAAAAAAAAAAAAAGAGAGAGAACATTCTCCGGAGATTAAATACATACACCAGCTCGGCCATCCGAGAGGAACCAGCCTCTCCCATCAATCATCGACTCTGACAGCCCGCGATGTTGCCGCCGACTGACTGGAACATTTCTCTCTCCCCTCCCCCCTCCTACCAATGACCTCAAGGGAATCCTCCGTCGACGGGTTGAGCAAGGTCGGTGATGGTGATGGTTGTTGTCTTTTTTTTCTCTCCCTTCTTTTTATTTCCGTGTTGTATCTCGATTGAGGCAGGTCACGGACGCTTTTTTTCCCCGCACATACAGACACAAACACACAGCGCTTCACGTGACTGAATGAAGCTGGAGAACGTCGCAATTAACACGCAAGGGGCGACATAGTGAGTGGGCACCATTTGACTGGGCGACTGGGAGACATGGTTACTGGGCGATACAGTGACTGGGTGACTACGACATGACAATAAGACGAGCAGGAAACATGGCAACACGGCGACTGGTCGACTTGGAAAAATCGCAACACGACTACTGGTCGAATTGGCAACATGGCAACACGTCTACTGGTTGACTTGGCAACATGGCAACACGGTGACTGGTCGACATGGCAACAAGGCAACTCGACTACTGGTCGACTTGGCAACAAGGCAACACGACTACCGGTCTACTTGGCAACAAGGCAACACGACTACTGGTCTACTTAGCAACATGAAAACACGACTACTGATCGACTTGGCAACATGGCAACACGGTGACTGGTCGACTTGGCAACAAGGCAACACGGCTACTGGTCGACTTGGCAACATGGCATAACGACTACTGGTCGAATTAGCAACAAGGCAACACGGCTACTAGTCGACATGGCAGCAAGGCACACGAATACTGGTCGACATGGCAGCAAGGCAACATGGCTACTGGTCCACATGGCAACAAGGCAACACGGCTACTGGTCCACATGGCAACAAGGCAACACGGCTACTGGTCGATATGGCAGCAAGGCAACACGACTACTGGTCGACATGGCAGCAAGGCAACATGGCTACTGGTCCACATGGCAACAAGGCAACAAGGCTACTGGTCCACATGGCAACAAGGCAACACGGCTACTGGTCGACATGGCAGCAAGGCAACACGACTACTGGTCGACATGGCAGCAAGGCAACATGGCTACTGGTCCACATGGCAACAAGGCAACACGGCTACTGGTCGACATGGCAACAAGGCAACACGGCTACTGGTCCACATGGCAACAAGGCAACACGGCTACTGGTCGACATGGCAGCAAGGCAACACGACTACTGGTCGACATGGCAGCAAGGCAACATGGCTACTGGTCCACATGGCAACAAGGCAACACGGCTACTGGTCCACATGGCAACAAGGCAACACGGCTACTGGTCGACATGGCAGCAAGGCAACACGACTACTGGTCGAAATGGCAGCAAGGCAACACGGCTACTGGTCGACATGGCAGCACTGCAACATGGCTACTGGTCCACATGACAACAAGGCAACACGGCTACTGGTCGACATGGCAACAAGGCAACACGGCTACTGGTCGACATTGCAGCAAGGCAACACGACTACTGGTCGACATGGCAGCAAGGCAACACGGCTACTGGTCGACATTGCAACAAGGAAACACGGCTACTGGTCGACATGGCAACAAGGCAACACGGCTACTGGTCCACATGGCAACAAGGCAACACGGCTACTGGTCGACATGGCAGCAAGGCAACAAGACTACTGGTCGACATGGCAGCAAGGCAACATGGCTACTGGTCCACATGGCAACAAGGAAACACGGCTACTGGTCCACATGGCAACAAGGCAACACGGCTACTGGTCCACATGGCAACAAGGCAACACGGCTACTGGTCGA
Organism: Bacillus rossius redtenbacheri; assembly: GCF_032445375.1. Lineage (NCBI taxonomy): Eukaryota > Metazoa > Arthropoda > Insecta > Phasmatodea > Bacillidae > Bacillus > Bacillus rossius. The sequence continues at coordinate 17,580,005 of NC_086345.1, forward strand.
CATGGCAGCAAGGCAACACGACTACTGGTCGACATGGCAGCAAGGCAACATAGCTACTGGTCCACATGGCAACAAGGCAACACGGCTACTGGTCGACATAGCAACAAGGCAACACGGCTACTGGTCCACATGTCAACAAGGCAACACGGCTACTGGTCGACATGGCAGCAAGGCAACACGACTACTGGTCAACATGGCAGCAAGGCAACATGGCTACTGGTCCACATGGCAACAAGGCAACACGGCTACTGGTCCACATGGCAACAAGGCAACACGGCTACTGGTCGACATGGCAGCAAGGCAACACGACTACTGGTCGACATGGCAGCAAGGCAACATGGCTACTGGTCCACATGGCAACAAGACAACACGGCTACTGGTCCACATGGCAACAAGGCAACACGGCTACTGGTCGACATGGCAGCAAGGCAACACGACTACTGGTCGACATGGCAGCAAGTCCACATGGCTACTGGTCCACATGGCAACAAGGCAACACGGCTACTGGTCGACATGGCAGCAAGGCAACATGGCTACTGGTCCACATGACAACAAGGCAACACGGCTACTGGTCGACATGGCAACAAGGCAACACGGCTACTGGTCCACATGGCAACAAGGCAACACGGCTACTGGTCGACATGGCAGCAAGGCAACACGACTACTGGTCCACATGGCAGCAAGGCAACACGACTACTGGTCGACATGGCAGCAAGGCAACATGGCTACTGGTCCACATGGCAACAAGGCAAAACGGCTACTGGTCGACATGGCAACAAGGCAACACGGCTACTGGTCCACATGGCAACAAGGCAACACGGCTACTGGTCGACATGGCAGCAAGGCAACAAGACTACTGGTCGACATGGCAACAAGGCAACACGGCTACTGGTCGACATGGCAACCAGGCAACACGGCTACTGGTCGACATGGCAACAAGGCAACACGGCTACTGGTCCACATGGCAACAAGGCAACACGGCTACTGGTCGACATGGCAACTAGGCAACACGGCTACTGGTCGACATGGCAACAAGGCAACACGGCTACTGGTCCACATGGCAACAAGGCAACACGGCTACTGGTCGACATGGCAGCAAGGCAACACGACTACTGGTCGACATGGCAACAAGGCAACACGGCGACTGGGTGATGGTCGCCGGGGGGTGTGCAGGAAAGGCCTATGGTCGGCGGGTGCCCCTGGCTCCCTCGCCACAACGGGGCATTGGCGCGGATCGTTTCCAAGTTTCGCCAAAGCGATTTTTAATCGCGCGCCTGGCAACATCCGCGGCCATTAGGAGCTCGTCGGCCGATCAAGGGCGTGTCTTCAGGGTAAAGAGTGGTTTGCTGCCTCGACCCTGGCTCCAGACGTCGAAGTGGCCACCTGCGAACCACCACCGGAGATATCGGTTAAAAAAAAAAAAAAAAATGCGAGCGAATCTTTCAGAACTCGTCAGTGATGTGTAAACATCGAACCTTGGTAACGAGAAAATCCAAGTGTTCTTATGTTGCACATATACTTATAAATAGAGGCCGGAAAAATTCGTGGGTTCAATGACCTCCAGGATAGACTCCAATATCCTCTACACACTCGGGCAAATGCCAACTGTTCATTGGCTGCTGACTTGTGAATCGTCACGACTGGGTGGCTTGTGATTTTACACTTCTACGAGTGAGGGTCTCTAATTGGCCCTCAGTCCTCCAGATTAACGGTGGACCAATGGCAGCAGCAGCACTAAGGTATAATTATTTCAATTTTAGCATAGCACGTAATGAACCCGCGAATTTTTCAGGTCTCTACTTATAAACCAAACTCGGACACCAAATTTAACGTAGAATTCTTTAAAATGATGCCGACAGTGATGAATTTTCGATAAGTAGGCCTATACCCATTTTAGAGAAAAATATTTAAAAAAATATATTTTCGCGAATTATGCATGCCCCTTAACTGTGGCCCAATCATTGAAGCAAAAGGAGAAGAAAAAGAGGCGAACGTTCTTTTGGATTCTAGGCTATAGTGAAATGGAGCCGCGAATTATTTCTGGTCTCTTAAAAATGTCACTGCGTCTGTATGCTAGAAGGAGAGCGTGCGATCTCTAGAGACCGGAAAAAATTCGCGGATTCCTTTCGAGACAGGCCGGAATCCAAACTCGTTTAGCTTAATGCTGCGTCAGTGGTTGGACCGCAATTAACCTGAAGGACTCTGAGCCAATGGCAAACACTCAAAAAAAAAGAAGTATCGAATCATAAGAATCGCAGTAAAAGAGGTGTCCCGAATCGGTAGCCAATGACCAGGTGATAGTTAGAGACCTGAAAAACTCGCGGGTTCATTTCGTGTTATGCTAAAATTCAAATAATTGTACCTTAGTGCTGCTTCTGCCATTGGTCCACTGTTAATCTGGAGGACTGAGGGCCAATTAGAGACCCTCACTCATAGAAGTGTCGAATCACAGGCCACCCAGTCGAGACGACTCACAAGTCAGCAGCCAATGAACAGTTGGCATTTGCCCGAGTGTGTAGAGGATATTGGAGTCTATCCTGAAGGTCATTGAACCCGCGAATATTTCCTGTCCCTAGCGATCTCCCTGTCGGGCCGCGCTATCTGTGCCGAGGTTTGTATGAGAAGCACGCGTTGTTGTTGTTCTTCATCGCTCGTCGCGTTTCCCCGCGGGAGTCGTGAACGAGCGATAAAAAAAAAAAGAGAGAATCGTGGGAGGGCGTCATCGGCACATCGTACCGGGAAGACATTTCCCCCCCCCCCCTCTATTCCAAGCACCTGGACGTGGTCCTGGCAAAATCGAAACGGAAAATAATAAAAAGAAAAAAAAAAGAAAGCCCCCTTTGTCGGCGAGCTATACGTTTACTGCCTCGGCACCTGAGGAATCGCAAATGACCGAAATCGAACGGCGCCGGCGCGCAAGAGACGTAAAAAATAAATAAATAAATAAATAAATAAACTTTTGCGTCGTCGTCGGAATTAAAAGTTTCATGGGCCTTCGCGGTAATCGTAACGCCGTTTTATCCTTTACGCGCGCTATTGCGTTCGTAAATATATGTTAACTCCAGGCAGCAGGCATATAATAATAATAAAAAACAACACTTCCAACGGTGGACCTGCTTTTTTTACTTGATGAGTTGTGTACGTGTTGTACGTAAGAAGTCCCTGAAAATGTTTCGCGAATTAGTCTGGCACCAGGGCCCTACCAAACGTTTGCTCTTTTCGATTGGCTGGTTTCTTTGTGAGAAGCTTTTTGTTCTTGTAAGGTTGGCACCACCTGATCCTGATTCGCTTGCGCTTTTCTCTTAGCTGTGCATCGTCGGTTCGCGGGCGTGTCCACACAACTGCGGTCCAATCACGAACACAGTGCGAAGCCGTGCGATGGAGTTTAATTGCAACCAAAAATTTCCGTGCATTTAGTTATACGCAGAGACCTGAAAAATTCGCGGGTTTATTACGTGCTATGCTAAAATTCAAATAATTATACCTTAGTGCTGCTTCTGCCATTGGTTCACTGTTAATCAGGAGGACTGAGGGCCAATTAGAGACCCTCACTCATAGAAGTGTCGAATCACAGGCCGCCCAGTCGAGACGACTCACAAGTCAGCAGCCAATGAACAGTTGGCATTTGCCCGAGTGTGTAAAGGATATTGGATTCCATCCTAAAGGTAATTGAATCCGCGAATTTTTCCGGTCTCTGGTTATACGTGATACGTAGGGATAGGAAAAATTCGCGGGTTCAATTCGCGACAGGCTAAAATACAAATAGTTACACCTCAGTGCTGCCTCTGCTATTGGCTCACAACTCACCTGGATGACTCTGGGCCAATTAGAAACGCCCGACCAAAGCTTTATCGAATCACAGGCTGCTACGTTGGGACGTCTCACAAGACGGCAGCCAATGGGTGGGTGGAATTTGACCGAGTGTACGTAGAACTATGGAGTTCATCCTGCAGGTCATTGAACCCGCGAATTTTTCCTATCCCTAGTGATACGTAGTGGCATGCATTTTTCGTGAAATAATCTGATCGCTCATTAGACTGCAAGGTATGCCTGCGCCAGCGATTGCTCCTTTGTGATTGGCGGCCGACTGTAAGAGAGAGAAGACATCGCCCTGTCTGGCCGGGCCATTCAGGACGAGTTTGCTTCCTGCACTTGGATGGCTGTGATTGGTGCGCCGACAGTAGTCATGCACCTGAAATAAACACAGCCAACCACGAGACACAGAAAATGCTACAGAGTTTTTAACACACAGCTGGTCGGAAAATCTTTTCGCGAAAATTACACGACCCTAGTGATATGTTGAGAGCCATGCGAAGTTTATCTTTATTATTTGGAGAATGGCTGGAATGCATGCAATTATACACTTGAATTGCGTTCTGACCTGACCATGGGTAGGTTTCACATGCTCCCGGATAGGGTTACCAGACACTGTTAACAGAAAAGGAGGACATTCACCTCGCAAAAGGAGGACATTTCACTAAAAAGGAGGACAATATATTTTTTTTTAAACAAAGCCATGAATTAATTACAATGGAGTACGATATTTGACAATGTTTTGGCATTTAATACAGTTTCAGTATAAGGATTAAACAAACTACGCATATACAGCATATAAAAAACACGTGCTTCTGCATGTGCTGCTACCTGCCAAGCTGTCATAGAACTACTTACTAGTGAGGTGACTCTGCGGACAGCGCATTAACGCGCACCGCGCGCTTTACTCAGAACGTAACTGCAGGAATTATCTCACTTTATAAAAAAGCCGGACATTTTGGAGTATTAAGAAAAATCCGGCCGGACGCAAAAAAATACATAAAAAGGAGGACATGTCCTCCTTTTGCCGGACGTCTGGTAACCCTACTCCCGGAGGACTTTAACTAGGGGTATGCGTAGGGGCAGGCATTTTTCGCGAAAAAAAAACAACTGAATACCTATTAGACTGCAACAATGTATATCCACATCAGGTGTTTCTTCCTTGTGATTGGCGGCCGTCTGCGAGAGAAGTCGTTGCCTTATTTGACCGAGCCACTCAGGACGCGTTTACTTACGAACTGAATTTCTGTGATTGCTGTTCTAACAGCAGACATGCACCTCCTGAAAGAAACTCACCCAATCACTAAACACAGACAATGCTACAGTGTTTTAACTTTCAGCTAGTCTCGGAATCTTTTCGCGAAATATGCATGCCCCCCAGGCATGCATATTTCGCGGAAAAGATTCCGAGACACGCTGAGAGATAAAACACTGTTTCATTGTCCGTGTTTCGTTATTGTACGAGTTCATCTCAGGTCCATATCGATTGTTACAGCACCAATCACAGTGATTCAGTGCGGAAGCAAACGCGTCCTGAGTTGCTGGGTCAAATAATTTGAACGACTTCTTTCTCAGAAGGCCCGCCAATAATCACAAGGAAGATAACCCCTGGTGCGGGTATACCTTGTTGTTGCAGTCTAATGGGCGTTCAGATTTATTCATGAAAAATGCCTGCCCTATAACCATAAAACAATAACAACATTACAAAAATTCATATGATCCAATCACATGCAATCCGGCGGGTGGGTAAAAAAAACATAGAGACCGGTTGAATTCGCGTGTTCAATGACCTTTAGGATAGACTCCAATATCCTTTACACAAACGGGCAAATGCCAACTGTTCATTGGCTGCTGATTTGTGAGTCGTCACGACTGGGTGGCCTGTGATTCGACACTTCTACGAGTGATGGGTCTATAATTGGCCCTCAGTCCTCCAGATTAACAGTGAACCAATGACAGAAGCAACACTAAGGTATAATTATTTGAATTTTAGCAAAACACGAAATGAACCCGCGAATTTTTCAGGTGTCTAGCCCTCAGTCCTTCAGATTAACAGTGGACCAATGGCAGAAGCAGCACTAAGGAATAATAATTTGAATTTCTGCATAGCACGTAATTAACCCGCGAATTTTTTAGGTGTCTACCAATACACAATGGAACTCCTACTTATTCGTGTACAATCGTGTGGAGTTCATCCTGGTACCGGAAAATACCGTGAATTTGGCAGGTCTCCACTAATACGTAACTCTAATGTAATCTCCTCTTATCTTATAAGGAGATTGTATATGTTTATGTATTGCTATAAGTTAATTTAAAAAAATACAGTGACCGAGTTTTTTTCTATAGGCTGAACATTGACGATGTGTTATTGTGAAAAGAAAGTTTCAGTTATATATATACACCTATAAAAATTTATAACTTAAAGAAATAAAATACCTACCAAATCAGCTGCTTTTTTTTTTTGGCTTACGATGATAAGATTAACCGTTTTTCGAATATTTATATAACGTGCGAAGCTGCCGTTCTAGAGTTTAACTTATGTAATACCAACATTAAATAATAGTTCGTTCTTCACTCTTGGTAAACACACTTAGAGAATATTCATTAGGTATACATAATAATTCAGGAAAGATAATGTAGTACTACTTGTGACGTTAAGTTATATAACTGCAAAATACTGTTCAGAAAAAAAAGTTCTAGATCGAGATATCTCGAAATTAGATCCAAATTGTAGTAAGTTATATCATTTTCATTCAATAATAACAATATGAGTCAGCATATTATAACAATACAAGATTATCACATGGCTCTGTAATTTATTTACCAATAAAAAATCGTAATTTTTTTTTAAACTTTTCAATCAAAATATGCGTAATGATACTTGCTATTACGATACATAACCACAGAACCGTTTGATGCATCATATTAAAGTAAAAACTAAGTAAATCCTGGAGTCACTTTCTATTACTTGTGTGAATGTTTTTAATTAAGTAGGTAATTTCATACTTAAAGTTGTAGCTACAAAAAACATGTAACATTTTTGGTTTGGATAAAGTATTTGTTAACAAAATAAATACTTACTATATAATATTTTTTAAAATACCGGCAGGCTTTTTTAACTCACTTATTCGTCTAGTGTAAGACCGGGTCAATGAACGACGCAATAAACGCAAGACGCAAGGAGTTCAAAAACAACGTTTTCAGTTTCGAGTTTATAAACACTACGCACGGCAGAAAAAACGCAACGCTATAATCGGCAAACGTTCAACGTATTTCGATTCGGATTTGCGTTCCCACCGTCCATGATTGAAGTAAAGTTTTCCGAGAACTTAATTTTAAAGACGCACACGTTATGTCAATTGAAGGAAAAATGTGTTGATTTTGTTAACCACAACGTGTTTTCTCTTGTTAAACTGTCGCACAGTGAAATGAAAAAAAAAAATTATCATTTTGAAACCAAGTTATGGATATTTTCATAAGTCAGAAAAAAAATTGCCTGAGAGAATAGTTTTTTCCCCTTCCTGTTTTTTTTAAATTTCAAGTTGAAGGTTTCGCGCTTTGTGAACGATAGTTATGTTTTTTTCCCCCTTTGCGTTGGTTTTTTTTTTTTTTCGCGTTGTTGCGTCCCTTGAGTGGTTTGTGAACCCGACGCAGCATTGCGATGTTTGCCAACTCAAAAAACTGACTACGGGAACGTCTTTCCGTACATTTTATCCGTTGTTCCTTTCCTCGCTTCCACCTTCCTACCCCTTCTTCTCCCGCCACAAATTCGTTAGCTGCGGGGGAAGAAATGGCGTTCGTCGTTAGTGCAGGCTTGGCAGACACAGGTGGTAACCCCTAAGAAGTGGTTTGGGGGGGGGGGGGGGATGTTTGTGGACCGCAGAAAATTTGATGGTGTTTTTTTTTTTTAATATCCTAGTGTTTTTTTTTTTCCGCAGGTACGCATGTAATGAATTTGTTTTACCAGCGCGTAGACGCGGTATGCCATAGGACGGTAGGGACCCCCCCTTGCCATTCCGACAGGTAATTATGTTCCTTCTCGTTTCGGTGTTTCTGTGGCGGTTGCAAGAGGAAGAGGCAAGTGAGCGCGGACGATCAAAAAAAAAAAAAGGAAAAAAGGGGGGGGGGAAGAGAGAGAGAGAGAGAGAGAGAGAGAGCGATAGTAGAGAATGTGAGCTACCCCGCATTAAGTTTCTGCGGAAACAAAAGGCGAGCAACCGCGGTGAGTTGGAGGGAGGGGGGGAATGGCGTAAGGATAGTCGAGGTATGGAGAGAAAGAGAGAGAGAGAGGATGGGGTTTTTGGTAAATTACAGGTTGGTTGAAGACGCAGAGAGAAAAGTTTGGGTTTTTTTTTGGTAAGGGGAGGGGTGTGGGGAAGCTAGGTTTTTCGTTGATGACGCCACATCGTTGGGGGTTCGACATTCATCAACCGTAATGGCGGGTTGTACTCGACAGCCGAATGGGAAGAATTAAGACTAGAAAAAGGGAACGCGGCATGTGGACGAATAAAAAAATTGGGTGGGGGGGGGGGGTTGGGGGGGGGGGGGGGTTGGGGTGTAGGTTTGTGTTTAAATGTATCGCGCCAGGGACTGCTTTCGCCAGGCCAGAGTCGCCGATTACTACGCAGAACTCAACTCCCTCATTGGTCGTGGTGTTTTGGCTCCACGCGAAGCGAGCGTAGAGTAAAAATGGCGTAGAGCGTTGAGCACAAGCGAGGCCATGCATTATCCCAAGCATCAGATGTTCAGATGTTCATCTTTCTCTGCACTGTTGGAAATTGCAGTCAATTTACGGACCTTTCAACGAAGAATCCACCTCAAATAATAATAAAAAAACAAAAACCTATCTCGTAATTTTCGCGTAACGGGTTCTTCCGTACACGGAGAAAAAAAAAATTCTGTAAATTAACAAAAGATTCCTTTGTGAAACCAGTTGCCAAATAAAATCTTGTAGTACTACAAGAAATATATATATTGTAAATTATACATCACATGGCATAAATATTGTATTTTAATTCATGTTTCTTTCAAGAATAATTTTTTTAAAACCATGTAAACGGTAATCGAAAATTCTATTATTCGTGTTATTTTTTTTTTAATGTTTATTAATGTGCTCAGTTAATACTGGAAAGCTATTCAAGGAACGGTTTACAAACTTAACTATTGGAGGTACTGGGACAAGACAACACAAAGCATAAATGTCCGGGTAAGAATCCGAACCCATTATTACTGAGAACACCATGTTCTAGTGATACAGTTGTTTTCATGCATGTGTACAAATTTGCAAATAGTATGTATCTTTACATTAATATTTTCTCCGCTCCCAAATAAAAAAAAAATACAGTGCGTAGAGACACAATGATGGTTGAATAAATTTTTATTTGGTCGGATACAAAAAAAAAGTTATTTTGAATTTGACGTGAGTTGAGGCTGTTGGAATCAAAGGTGTGTAAGCGAAATAATATAAGTATATTTATGTTTGGTTAGATTTTAATATGGAAACTTTGTAGGCAAAGATAATTGTTTGGCCACAAAGAGATGCATGTTTACTATAAGATTTCTGCTGTCATGTAGCAAGTTTTCGTAAACTATTAATAAAGTATTTATTTGATTTTGAGAAAAAAAACTTTGAAATCTTCTAAACTATCCTCTCTTCCCTTTTTCCTTATAACTCTTTTCTTCTAACCGTCTCAATTTAGAAGTCTTTATCTGTAAATTGATATATTAAGAAGAATATGAGCAATTTTAAAAATCTTTCTACAAACAATCTCTTCATTGCGTCAAATCCGGGCAATACCGAGTACTTTAGCTTATAAGTAGGGAACGGAAAAAAATTCGCATGTTCAGTGACATGGGAAAACAGGGGAAAACTTCACAATTCTTTAAATACTCGGGAAAATTACACATGTTCTTTGGCTGCTGACTCAACTAAGTTGTCCGTAATTCTGAACTTCCTTGGTTAAGGGTTTCTCATTGGCTCACAGTTCCGCAGATAAAATGCGGGCCAATAGCAAAAGTTGTACGAAGGCAGACCTGTTTGGATGTTAACCTATCTCGAAATGAATACACCAATTTTTCCTGTCTCTACTTATTGTATTAGGTATAGAAAAAAATCAAAAACGTTTTGAATATATAGCCTAAACCATTTCTCTTTTTTCTCTTGATAGCAAACCACAGAACTCTGTATTTGTTACACAGAGTGGTGTCTAGGAAGATCCTACTTAGTTTACTAAGACCTCTTCATTTATTCGAAGTAAATTCTTCGTTTTTTAATAACGTAAATTTTCTATAATTAGAAAACTCAGCATTCTACGTAAATTTTGAAAATTTATAACCATGTACAAACTCCAAAAAAGTCAAAGGCAGAGAACGGAAAAATTCACGGATTCATTTTGCGGTAAGCTATACAAACAAGAATTCCTCAGTATTCCTATCCATATACGCGATTGTCCCACATTTCACCTGGGGAACTGTCAGCAAATTGCAAACCCCGAAACAAAGACATTTACTAATTACGGACAACCTAGTTGAAACGTCACACGAATAAGCAGCCAAAGAACGGGTGACAATTCTCGAGTAGGTAGAAGACAGTGCAATTTATCCTAGAGGTCAATGAACCCGAAAATTCTACCGATCCCTAGAAGTAAAGGACATGGAGTGATTCGAACGATTGGCCTTAGAAAAATCGAGTTCCAAAGAATGCAGGACAGGGAGATACTCGAACCACTCGACCTATAGAACTCGAGCTCCAATAATGAATGCATGGCAGGGAGAGATTCGAACCACTCGACCTAGAGAACTCGAGTTCCAAAGAATACAGGACAGGGAGATATTCGAACCACTCGATCTAGAGAACTCGAGTTCCAAAGAATACAGGACAGGGAGATATTCGAACCACTCGATCTAGAGAACTCGAGTACCAAAGAATGCAGGACAGGGAGAGATTCGAACCACTTGACCTAGAGAACTCGAGTTCCGAAGAACGCAGTAGCAGTACAGGGAGATATTCGAACCATACTCGACCTAGAGAACTCGAGTTCCAAATAATGCAGGACAGGGAGATATTCGAACCACTTGACCTAGAGAACCAGAGCTCCAATAATGAATGCATGGCAGGGAGAGATTCGAACTACTCGACCTAGAGAACTCGAGTTCCAAAGAATACAGGACAGGGAGATATTTGAACCACTCGACCTAGAGAACTCGAGTTCCAAAGAATGCAGGTTACAGAGAGATTCGAACCACTCGACTAGAAAACTCGAGTTACAAAGAATGCAGGAGAGGGTGAGATTTGAACCATTGGCCCTAGAGAACTTGAGTTCCAAAGAATGCAGGACAGGGAGAATTTCGAACCACTCGACCTAGAGAACTCGAGTTACAAAGAACGCAGTAGCAGTACAGGGAGATATTCGAACCACTCGACCTAGAGAACTCGAGTTCCAAAGAATGCCGGACAGGGAGATACTCGAACCATTCGACTTAGAGAACTCGAGCTCCAATAATGAATGCATGGCAGGGAGAGATTCGAACCACTCGACCTAGAGACCTCGAGTTCCGAGGAGTACAGGACAGGGAGAGATTCGAACCACTCGACCTAGAGAACTCGAGCTCCAATAATGAATGCATGGCAGGGAGGGATTCGAACTACTCGATCTAGAGAACTCGAGTTCCGAGGAGTACAGGACAGGGAGATATTCGAACCACTCGACCTAGAGAACTCGAGTTCCGAGGAGTACAGGACAGGGAGATATTCGAACCACTCGACCTAGAGAACTCGAGTTCCGAGGAGTACAGGACAGGGAGATATTCGAACCACTCGACCTAGAGAACTCGAGTTCCGAGGAGTACAGGACAGGGAGATATTCGAACCACTCGACCTAGAGAACTCGAGTTCCTAGGAGTACAGGACAGGGAGATATTCGAACCATACTCGACCTAGAGAACTCGAGTTCCTAGGAGTACAGGACAGGGAGATATTCGAACCATACTCGACCTAGAGAACTCGAGTTCCGAGGAGTACAGGACAGGGAGAGATTCGAACCACTCGACCTAGAGAACTCGAGCTCCAATAATGAATGCATGGCAGGGAGGGATTCGAACTACTCGATCTAGAGAACTCGAGTTCCGAGGAGTACAGGACAGGGAGATATTCGAACCACTCGACCTAGAGAACTCGAGTTCCGAGGAGTACAGGACAGGGAGATATTCGAACCACTCGACCTAGAGAACTCGAGTTCCGAGGAGTACAGGACAGGGAGATATTCGAACCACTCGACCTAGAGAACTCGAGTTCCGAGGAGTACAGGACAGGGAGATATTCGAACCACTCGACCTAGAGAACTCGAGTTCCTAGGAGTACAGGACAGGGAGATATTCGAACCATACTCGACCTAGAGAACTCGAGTTCCGAGGAGTACAGGACAGGGAGATATTCGAACCACTCGACCTAGAGAACTCGAGTTCCGAGGAGTACAGGACAGGGAGATATTCGAACCACTCGACCTAGAGAACTCGAGTTCCGAGGAGTACAGGACAGGGAGATATTCGAACCACTCGACCTAGAGAACTCGAGTTCCGAGGAGTACAGGACAGGGAGATATTCGAACCACTCGACCTAGAGAACTCGAGTTCCTAGGAGTACAGGACAGGGAGATATTCGAACCATACTCGACCTAGAGAACTCGAGTTCCGAGTGCTTCTCGCCGGTGGCGCCACAGCTCCGGTCCGGCGACCGCAGGAGCGGGAGAAGCAGCCTCGAGGTTCCCACGCCACTATCGCCGCGCGCCTGCACAAACTCCACCAGCCCTCCATCAAGGGTCCTGTGGCCAGCCCTCCGGAGTCTAGAGGGCAGACGGGTGACTTCCTTCCCCCACCCTCCGCAAATTACAGGTGCGCGCCGTCACTCACACGCTCGGTGATTGATGGAATGCAATTTTCAGGGAAGAACGCAGATGAAAAAATAAACCCAAAAAAAAATTCTAGGAAAACAACGGCAAGCCCTTGAGTTAATAAGTATGTCCCTTTCCAGGTCATTATTTTATATTTACGTGTTCCACGCGGTTAAAATTGCCGTATATTTAAGTGGCCAAAATTAGCACATAATAGAATATATATCACATACTTTTTTTCATAATCAGCTGGCCTGGTTGCATTTTTAAAGTTTTTGTGCACTACGTGTAGAGACCCGGAAAATTCGCGGGTTCATTTCGTGTTATGCTAAAATTCAAATAATTATACCTTAGTGCTGCTTCTGCCATTGGTTCACTGTTAATCTGGAGGACTGAGGGCCAATTAGAGACCCTCACTCATAGACGTGTCGAATCACAGGCCACCCAGTCGAGACGACTCACAAGTCAACAGCCAATGAACAGTTGGCATTTGCCAGAGTGTGTAGAGGATATTGGAGTCTATCCTGGAAGTCATTGAACCCGCGAATTTTCCGGGTCTCTACGGTATAAGGAAAAACTAAATGGAATATAAACCTGGAACATTTTAGGTTCAAAGTCATTTTTACTTGCTGCTATGGAGTATGATTAATTTGCTTTAACAAAAAATATTTATGCAATTTTACGTGGTCTTTTAAAATATTCATAATTTTTATGATTTTTAAAGGCTTGATAAAATTATTTAAATATTTCTGAAATAAATTTTAACTATACCACGCAGTAGCTACCAGCATTGCCTTTAAGCCCAAAATGGTCAGTTATTTATTCAGTTTGGTTCTCCTTATTAACACTCCACGAAAAAATGAAAATTTTAGCTTAGCCACTTAGTTATGAAAAAAAGTATGCACTATGCATATTCGTTTTGTTGAAGTTCGGCTACACAAAAAATCTGCATGTTTAACCGTGTTATATGTAAAAATATAATAAAAATTGGTTGTCTGTAAAGTCGGTTTACGGACGATAGTTTAACGTGACGTCATAACAAAACATTGATGAAATGATTGCATACTTTTATGAATAAAATTGAATCATTTTTATTGAAATATCACTATTTTGTATGGATACAAAGGAGAGAAATGAAATGAAATCTACAATTTAATTGATAAATTTACTTTTATTTGCACTCATTAATTCAAATATGTTTATTACTTTAACGAAAAGATTATTTTAACTATAACTTTCATACATGTTTGCTATTTAACTTCTTACAATCTGTGTTATTCTGTTAAGGATAGGACGATGATAGGAAAAGTAGGAAACGAATGAGAGTCTTTCAAGTTTAATGTGCCTCGAAAAAGTCAAATCGATGGTTGTTCCAATCGAGTGGAAGAGAGATAGATGCGGCGCAAGCGTACAATGAGCGTAACGGGACACCGCGTAACGGGACAATATGCGTAACGGGACACTTTTTCGTGCGTGCAACCTGCGTTCATCGATTTATTAGACGTTGTCACGTCAATTACCTGAAACGTGACCTACACCTTTATCGCTCGGTCTAAATTTCCATATTGATATCTATCATTCATCCCACACTTGTCATTAATTTTATTTAAGGGATAGTTATAAAATTCTAGCTTGATAGCTCCCTTGCATTTGATCCTCTGCCACAATTATTTTTAACACATATTCACTTAGTGTATTGTAATACAGTGATTGTAATTACTATCACGTCGGCGACTTAGTACATCCATTTTTTTTACACTTAGTGAATATTGTTGAGAACATTAGTGAGAGTCAAGTGAGCTATAATATTAAAATTACTGAAATAGCCATTTACTAATAAATATATATATATATAATGGGAATATACATAATCACCTCTCATGTTTGGTTATTTAAAGCATTTCTTTGTAGACGTTGCTGGCTTACTTTGGGCCACATCCAGTACTTGACATAGTTGTGTATGGCCAGCCTTAACGATCTTTCGACAAAGAAATATTATCAGGTCGTGTGTTAGCCATCTTTGAATTAATAAACGAAGAATATATTGTTCAGCAGACCCTATTACGAAGCCATAAGTTTTCTTACAGAACCATCGAACATATTGTTTATATTTTTGATATATTTACATATATTTTTTACAATTACTATTCTTAGAATTTAAGATCTTTTATATTTTTTTTAATAATATTTTTAAAGAGCTATTTTAATTTAATTCTTCGTGTTCCACATATTTCAGTATTGATTACACAGTAAAAATACACATTTATTCTTCGTGAATAGTTTAATATTAACTAATGCGTAGAGAGCCGCAAATATCGCGTATTCTTTCGACACCAGACTGAAATTCAAAGCCTCATGTTTGCTCTGCCAACGTTTGAATTTTTTAATAGGCTGATTTATTAAGGAGCACCTTCTTTTGTTCTTATAAATCGGCACTATCTGATAGGCTTATTTCTCTCCTTGCTGGACATCGTTGGCTAACGGTCGTTGAGGGGCGTGTCAAAATAACTGCGGTCCAATCATGAGCACTGTGCGAGAGTGTGAATGTTTGCACATTCTTTGGTTGTTAACAAAGCACTACTGATAAATGCCTGGCTCTCGAATCGATTCCAAAAATGGTATCTAGCCATCAAACAGAGTGAAGTTGGTCATCACTGTCCTAAATAAACTTCAAGAACTGATAAGAAAAATATGAATAAACAAAACGCACAGGAAACAAGCAAAAATCAGCCGACGTCAAATTTTAAATGTATAAGCAACACAGATAATTCCGTGGAAGAATTTGTTAAGAAAAATAAATAAATGAAAACAGCTCAGACGAACACAGTATGGGCTGACAACGATTAAACAGCTGTAACTAACTGTGTTGTGTTGTCCAAATTATCTGTTCTGTATCAGCGCTCGGCTTCGTCTGTTCGGCTGTGTCTTTGTTATTGTTACAATGGCAATGCGGTCACTGACTATACTCTGTCTCACGCTTAGATTGCAGTTTAGAGTAAAAGGCAACCATTGTAGCTATTCAGCATGTCAACATTAAATTTCTATTCCATCATTAATTATTATAATAATTTTTACAGTTTTTCTTCTTCTAAATTTTACTTTTTGTTGATTTTTCAAGACTATAAATTATAATCTATTGACAGCATTATCAGCTATAGTCAGTCTGGAAACAAAAAAATAATTCAATTGTAAAAGCCAATTAATATAATTAATTCATAGGAGAAACTGTTTGCAGCAATCGGTACTTTTAGTAAAAAGGCTCCAAAATGCAAAAATTCTTAATATGAACTGTAAATAAAATTGTTGACAAATACATTGAAAAAAAAACCATGGCTTCTTTCAATTAAAACTGAGTAGTGAGTAATAATGAATATTATTAGATTATACTCTTGATGAAATAAAACAGGGAAATTTATTTCCAAAATTCCCATTCCAAATTTTACCTTAAAAAATACGATTCAACTATATTTTAACTAAATTTAATTCCATTATGTTTTGGCTTTATGGTGTTTTTCTGGTAACAGAGCACATAGAGAAAAAGGATGTCACTAATAGCTAGAGACAGGAAAAATTCGCGGGTTCATTTCGTGATATGATAAAATTCAAATAATTATACCGTTGTGCTGCTTCTGCTAGTGGTTCACTATTAATATGTAGGACTCTTGGCCAATTGGAGACCATCAGTCAATACTTAAAGTATCCAATCACAAGTTACCTACTTGAGACGCCTCAAAATTCAGCACCCAATGAACAGGCGCCGTTTGCCCAAGTAGGTAGGGGTTCGTGGAGTCTATCCTAAAGGTCATTGAACTCGCGAATTTTTCCAGTCCCTACGTAATAGCAAAAATCGTACACTGGACACTGGACAGAGAAAGCAAAAGTCAATTTAAATGCACCTTGCAATCTAAGGATGAGACGTGCTATGGAACGAAATTTAAACTGTACAGTTGCTTTGAAACATTTTCTACAAAATAGGCCTATATCTTAATAAAACGTGATTAATTAGTGGAAAACAATCTTTAAAAAAATTAAATACCTGTGAGTTTGCTACGTGCAGTAGAAGGTAAACTTCACATATAGAAGTGTAGGAAAATATTGGGGTACCCAAATATAAAAAAAACACGTGTAAATGTGTGCAAATATACAAGAGTTAAGGAGAGTGTACAGATATTCGAGTGGATATAACTAGGGACTAGAAATATTGGCGGGTTCATTGACCTATATGATAGACTCCACAGTCCTTTAAATACTCGGGAAAATGACACCTGTTCATTGGCTGCTGACTCTTGTGACCTCTCAAATAGGTGGAGACTGGAAAAATTTGCAAGTTCAATGACCTTCAGGATAGACTCCACGATCCTCTGCCTACTTGGGCAAACGGCGCCTGTTCATTGGGTGCTGAATTTTGAGGCGTCTCAAGTGAGTAACTTGTGATTGGAAACTTTTTTAATTGATGGTCTCTAATTGGCAAAGAGTCTTCTACATTAATAACGAACCAATAGCAGACGGTATAATTATTTGAATTTTAGCATATCACGAAATGAACCCGCGAACTTTTACCGGTCTCTAGCTATAATACAAACATGCCATCAAGTGCTGCTGACGACTTTTGTTTTTCTGATACAGAATTGAGTGCACGAAGAAGTTTCAGTCAGGAGGTTTACAATTGTTAAAATCACTGCGACGAGAAAAAAAAAACCTCCAAATAACCCTGACTTTCAATTTAATTAACTCAGAGAGTTAGTTACACTTTTTTTTTCTTTTTTTCCATCGTCGCGCTTCGATGACATAATTTCCTCTCGACTTAACCTAACTGCTGTAAAGAAGTTTCACTTAAAATAAAATCCAAGATGGCGAGTGAGACAGAGACTTAAAGAACCCCCCCCCCCCTTCTCGAAATACTACACCAATCACACAGACGGTGTGCAGAACTTCAGAACAAACCACGGAATTTGAAAACTGCTCAAAATATACGAGAGGCGTCTGTTTCCGAAAAGCATCTAATAATACGCCGAGGACGGGCTAGTAATTATTAGAGACCTGAAAAATTCGCGGATTCATTTCGTGATAGTCTAGAATCCCAAAACGTTTGCCTTTTTACTGCATCAGTGATTGGGTCACAGTTTATCTGAATGATACTCGGCCAATGAAAAACCTTTAACAAAAGAAGTATCGAATCACTAGCGTCCCAGTTAACAGGTGTCACGTGTCAGTAGCCAATGAGCAGATGTAATTTACCCACGTGTGTAGAGGATCATGGAGTATATCCTAAAGGTCATTGAAATCGCGAATTTTTCCGGTCTCTAGTAATTATGTTTCTATTGCTACTTCGTTTTAAAACTTTATTTTTTTAGGAGATTGTATATGGATAAAACGCGTGTTTTTTTTTTTTTTTTTTAAATGAAACATCCAGTAGATTAATTTCAACCGCCATGTAATCGAGAAGACTGCGCGCCAGTCCAGAGGAGACACCGCGCTAGAAGCACCAGCGAGCGTCGCGCTTATCATCCCGCCTCGCCGACACATACACCCCTGACTAAGCAGGTCTCTTGATCGACACTGCTATATTGTAGACTTTTTTTTTGTAAATGGAACAGAAATATACATGTAAAATTACAGAAGTTTGCGAATTTGCGCATTTTTCATGACAACAACTGTACCACTACAAAATAGTGTTCGCAGTAACACTGTGTTCGGATTCTTTCCCGGGCACTTATGCCTTGTGTTGTGCACAGTACCTCCAATGGTTAAAATTTATTTGTAAACCGTTACCTGAATAGCTTTCCAGTATTAACTGCGCACAAAAATAAGGTTGAAAAAATTCAAATAAAGTCAAATTGCTGAATATTCGATTATATTTTTCCAAGTTAAAGAAAATTACTCTTGAATAAGAAATACTCAGCATCATCTCAAAAAAAAATAAAAAAAAGTATTTCATCTATGCAAAAACTAACCATAGCCAAGTGTTGTACAAATTTGCGATATCTGTATTAGGTATTACTAGAGACCTGCAAAATTCGTGGATTCATTCGGTGATAGGCTAGAATTCAAACACATGTACCTCTTAGATAATTTTGCTATTGGCTTACTGTTCATCTGGACGAATCTCAACCAGTTATAAACCCTCAACCAAAGAAGGATCGAATCACAGACAAACCAGCTGAGACGACTTACAAGTCGGCAGCCAATGAACTTGCGCTATTTGCCCGAGTGTACAGGGGTATGTGCAGTCTATCCTGAAGGCCATCGAAACCGCGAATTTTGCAGGTCTCTAGGCATTACAAACTATTTCTTGGCGACTGGCTTCTAAAAGAAATCTTTTGTAAAGGTACAAAAAAAAGGAAGGGCTTCACCGCGCCGAGGCGGGGAAAAACAAAACAAAAAAAAAAAGGGAGCTGTTACACTATTCCGCTTCCCTAATTCTCTTCCGCCGTAAATCTCCCGACGTCGTCGCAAACACGTTATTAAGAAACGAATTAAAATAATGTTTTCCTGGCTGGCCCGCGCGGCCAGGTAAATACGCAACCTTAGTTCCGGGACGCGGGACCCATACGGAGGCCTACCGCTGGCGCGAAAGCGGTTTTTTGGTCAACCACCATCTCCCCCTCTCCACCAAACCTTTTTTCGGCCAACCCCCCGTCCCCCTACCCACTTTTTCCCCTGTAGCTACAATTCCGTGAGAATGTTTTAATTTCGCCCTCAGGCAAACACTTTTTCGGAATTCATTCTGACGTCCCTTGCCGCGGCCGAAACATTTTACGCTTTGCAGAATCGCCAACCTTCCCCCCACCTCGGGTCGAAAAGGGGGGGGGGGGGGGGTGCTCGCTCCGAGAATGTTGTGATTATTCGTAACGTTGATTTATCGTTTCTTTGTGGTACGAAGGTTTTTTTGTTTGTTTTTTTCGCTCCGACGGCAAAGCTTTTGTCTCTCGCGAGAACGCTGTTCAGTTTGGCCCCGAAGGGATAGGCTACTGCGAATTGTTATTCCCCCGCGAAGCTTCTGTGCTGAGAATTGGAGCTCTTTACACTTCCCGCCAAGTCAGGAGCTCTCCCGTGGTTTAAAAAAAAAAAAAAAAATCGGCGAAGTAGATGCGAGGTCAGAATTCCTGTTCTCACGTAACGTGATTCTCATCTCATTGTTAGAGACATGAAAAAATTCGCGGGTTCATTACGTGCTATGCTAAAAATTCAAATAATTATACCTTGGTGCTGCTTCTGTCATTGGACCACTGTTAATCTGGGAGGACTGAGGGCCAATTAGAGACCCTCACTCGTAGGAGTGTCGAATCACACAGGCCACCCAGTCGAGACGACTCACAAGTCAGCAGCCAATGAACAGTTGGCATTTGCCCGACTGTGTAGAGGATGTTGTAGTCTATCCTGGAGGTCATTGAATCCGCGAATTTTTCCGGACTCTACTCATTGTCTTTTCTGTCGCTGCTATACAAGGACCATTCATGTGAATTCATCGGAATTGCTCTCTTGCATCTTATGGATCGTTCCAAAAATATAACAACCAGAAAATTACCAAATGTTTTCTGAAATTGGTGACATAATAATGGGAATAGTGGAATTGGGTCTCATCATATGTGTATGTAATGAAGTAGAGTCGTAACATTTGACTGTACAATTGTTTCGGTGCACTTTTTTCTCTCAATTTTTTTTCATTGGTTCTTTTAAGCGAAAGAATCTCGTACCGCACTTATCTCAGTCAATCAGCAAGTGCATATTTCTATAAATAGTCTATTATTAATCAGCAAATAAAAATGCCATTTAAAAACATCTTACATTTATGATAGTAAGCAGAATGCGCATTGAAATGCATACAATCCTCAAGAAAAAAAATTGCGTAAAGAAGGCTTGTCCTTTTCCTGGTTATAATTTTAAATTTACGTTTAACACTGTTAAACTTGTAGACATTTTGCTTATTTTAATTTTTACACAATTAAATGTTTTTCGTTATTTACTGGAAAAGACATTTCTGACGTTTCAGTGCAGTACCGATAAATACGGGCATGTATATTGGGTGAAAATGTTTTTGAGAATAGCTGAGAGTTAAAACACTGTAGCGTCGTCTGTGTGTCGTTATTGGTAAAGTTTCTGTATACTGTCAGCACACCAATCACAAAAAGAAACCGCTGTCGTGGTAATACCATATTGCAAACTATTTTGGGTTTTCAAACCTTTTTCGCAAATTAATACATGTCCCTACCGATGAAAATAATTAAACGTATTCAATAACAGAATTTTTTTTGTGTGTGTATTTAAAGGCAATCTTCATATTATGGTTTCAATTAAGTTCAGAAAAATTTATTTAATTTCACCTATCCCAATGACTAGTGACTGGAAAAATTCGCGAGTTTAATTTCCTCCAGGATAGACTCCAATATCCTATACACACTCGGGCAAATGCCAACTTTTCATTGGCTGTTGACTTGTGAGTCGTCTCGACTGAGTGGCCTGTGATTCGACACTTCTATGAATGAAGGTCTCTAAATGGCCCTCAGTCCTCCAGATTAACAGTGAACCAATGACAGATGTAGCACTAAGGTATAATTATTTGAATTGTAGCATATCACGAAATGAATCCGCGAATTTTGCAGGCCTCTACGCATTAGTAGAGACCTGCAAAATTCGCGGACTCATTGACCTCTAGGATAGACTGTACAGTCCTTTAAATACTCGCGGAAATGACACCTGTTCATTGGCTACTGACGCGTGAGACGTCTCAACTAGGCTGTCCGTAATTCGGCACTTTCTTGGTTTAGTGTTTCCCATTGGCTCACAGTTCCCCGGACATAATGTGGGCCAATCGCAGAATCGGTACGAAGGTATAGTTGTTTTGATGCTAGCCTATCGCGAAATGAATCCGCGAATTTTGCATGTCTCTACGCATTAGTTAACAGACAGGAAGTCTACCCCAGAGGTCAATGAACCCGGAAATATTTTTTTATGTCCCTACTTATTTGTAGGGGCATGCATATTTCACGGAAAGATTCCAAGATACGCTGAGAGCTAAAACACTGTATCATTGTCCGTGTTTTGTTCATGGTAGGGCCATGTAATTTTCTCGAAAAGATTTTAAGACCAGCTGTGTGTTAAAATTCTGTAGCATTTTCTGCGTTTCGTGTTTGGCTGTGTTTATTTCAGGTGCATGACTTCTGTCAGCGCACCAATCACAGCCATCCAGCACGGAATCAAACTCGTTCTGAATGGCCCGGCCAGATAGGGCGATGTCTTCTCTTGCAGTCGGCCGCCAATCACAAGGAAGAAAACCGCTGGTGCGGGTATATATATACCTTGTTGCAGTCTAGTAGGCCTACAGATTTATTCGCGAAAAATGCCTGCCCCTACTCGTTTGTAGAGACCTGCAAAATTCGTTGATTCATTTCGTGATATGCTACAATTCAAATAATTATACCTTAGTGCTGCTTCTACTACTGGTCCACTGTTAATCTGGAGGACTGATGACCAATTAGAGACCTTCATTCATAGAAGTGTCGAATCACAGACACTCGGTCGAGACGACTCACAAGTCAGCAGCCAATGAACAGGTGGCATTTGCCCGAGTGTGTAGAGTGTAGTAGAGTCTATCCCGGAGGTCATTGAATCCGCGAATTTCGCAGGTCTCTACTTATTCGTGTGCAAGAGTGTGAGTTGTGAGTTCATCCTGGCGAGCGACGAACAGCGAAGACGCCGTGGCCGGAGAAAGGGCGGATGCGCGGACGTCTCAGACGTGTGAGAGGCAATTGTTTTCGTTCGCTCGCTTCCTGTTCGCCGCGTCAAAGCGACGGACAAGAATAGACGTCGGATCGGACACCAGGACATGGCGCCGAACGAACAATAAAAATTCCCCCCCGTCGGGGGGCAAAACCGGGGCTGAAGCAGAGGTGAAAAGAGACGGGAGAAAAATAATAATTGTTAGTTGTTATGCGATGGAAAGCGTAAATACTAGAAATACGACGTCTGCCAGAAAAGGGTGGGTATACGTTCCTCGCGCGTCTAGTCTTCATTTGTCGGGCGAGACGAGTCACGGAAATAGACGCCGCTGTGGCGCCGGAAGCGCGTTCTACTAGGCGCCGCGGCGCTAATTTTAATCGTTACGAGCTTGCAGAAAGAGAGAGAGAGAGAGAGAGAGAGAGAGAGAGAGAGAGAGAGAGAGAGAGAGAGAGACGTCCGCGTCTCTTTCGCGTGAAGCAATCTTTCAATAACGAACCACGCTTCGGGGTTTTATTGCCAATAAAAGGAGGGACGCCTGACGCTATGTAGATATTTTTTTTTATAAACAGAACCAAAAAAAAAATTCACGTACGTTTACACTAAAACAACTGTCGCAATACAAAATAGCGTTCTTTCCCGGTCATGTATGCTTTGTGTTGTCCCAGTAGCTCCAATAGTTATAAAGTTATTTGTAGACCGTTCCCTGAATAGCTTCACAGAATTCACTGCGCAAATTATTATTAATAATAAAATAAAATAAAGTCAAATTGTTGAATATTGAACTATCTTTCCCGTCGTTTAAAAAAAAATTCTTGAATGGAACATCAATTAAAATATAAAATTATGCGCCATCTTTCGTATGAAATACTCAGTATTATTTCGATAATCGTATTTAATATATGCAAAAATAAACTTAGGCATGAGTTGTACAAAGTCACAATATATTTCTTATCATATTATGAACTAGTTCTTAACAACTTAATTCCATGGGAATATTTGGTAAATGAACTTTTTTTTTTTCAGTATTGATGACAGGGCAGGGCAGATTCAGCATGAAGTAGATTAAGTTTTTCTATCATGAAGTTTTTTTTAAATTTCTGGCTTAAGGTCAAAAGTTATGCCAAATGGAAATCTCGAAACACAGCAAAATGACCTCAAAATGGCGGCGCTTGCCCCTCCACCGGGCGCGATACGTCACAGTCCTCACTTAGCGTAACGAATTATTTGATCCTTTAGCTATCCAGTGGTGTAATTTAAATTTTGAATGGAGATGATAGCTATGTAGCTGCAACACCAAAGCTGTATCCCAGGAATGTGTTATCATTAGAGACCTGAAAAATTCGCGGGTTCATTACGTGCTATGCTAAAATTCAAATAATTATACCTTTAGTGCTGCTTCTGCCATTGGGCTACTGTTGATCTGGAGGACTGAGGGCCAATTAGAGACCCTCACCCATAGATGTGTCGAATCACAGGCCACCCAGTCGTGACGACTCACAAGTCAGCAGCCAATGAACAGTTGGCATTTGCCCGAGTGTGTAGAGGATATTGGAGTCTATCCTGGAGGTCATTGAACCCGCGAATTTTTCCGGCCTCTAAGCATTGAATGTGTCAAATATTTCGAAACCGCCGCAGTGAGAACCCAAGTAAAATTTAAATGAATTCACTGCAAATCGGTTAGCTAAATAATGGACGAATGAATTGATTTGGGAATGAAAAAAAAACAAAAAAACAATGGAGGGTTGAAGGTGTGAATTTATTAAGGAATTAGAACCATTGAACACGCGAATTTTTCCGGTCTGTAGTTATCATTAGTTTTTTTTATTTTTTTATTATTTTTTAAATGGGATCACACCATGGAAACAAATTTAAAGACGTATTCACGTCAAAAGCGAGTTGACTGAATTCCAGCAGTGGTCGGGCATCGAACGTGGTACCCCTCTCGGACGAGCTCTTCCCGGATCAAGTGACACGCAAGCGCACTCGGCCGCGTGTCCTTTTTCTGCGCATGCGCGCAGGCACTTAGTTCTGCCTGTGTGCGAGATTGTGTTCCTAACCCCCCCCCCCCCCCCACCGCGCGCACATTAAATGACTTTCTCGCCGGCTCGACGCAACCTGTTCTAAATACCACGGACGACGAACCTTCCCTCCTCCCCCCCCCCCCTCAAGGGACATGAGATCTCCTTGCACGTTTACAGTCTCTCCTGTGTCGCACGGGAAAGTTGCGTCAAGTAATTGCGGGGTATAGTCTGTGTCGTGTAACTTCTCGAAAGTTCTAGAGAATTCCCTAAACGGTAAAATACCGTAGAGCAGGGCGCTCTTCTGAAAAATAAAAATTTCGAAAATTATTTATATATTTTTTGAATCCAACTAGAGATTTATGCAGAAGTTAGGATTGACTACTAAGTACCTACAGATTTGCCACCACAAAAGTTAAAATTGTCATAACAATGCTTGCACAAACGTGTACCTACATTTCCCACAATTTGGATTCAGTATTTACCCTAAAATAACGATCCACTTACAACGAATTATGGCATTTTAAATGTAGCTTACATAACCTAGCCAACTGTTAAGAAAATGTTAAAGACCGGTGAACTACTTTAAATATCGCAATGAACGTTTAATAGAACCATAAAATAAATCGCGAGAAGATTTAAAATACAATTTTTTTGGTGTTTTTTTTATTTTTTTTTTTTTAAGAGCGCATTTTCTAACAGAAGGACGCCTGGATTATTGGTACAGTAGCTCCTATTATTAATAAATGTCAAATTTGAGATACGTTAAGTGTCACAGACAGCACATCCTTTATATTATCTGTGGTTTGAATCAGTGATTTGTTTGAAACCAGAAATTCTGCTAACTGGCGGTCACTTGTTGGTAAACTTGCGATAGAAGATAGGATTGATTCACTGTAACATTAGTGAAATCCACTTAAAAACTTACTTTCAGTCACAGAACAAACTCGAGGCAAAGTGGAAATAAAATATGAAAGACAAAAAATTATAAATCCTTTAATATTTAAACTATCAAATCCTTTAATAATGTTTGTAAATTTCGTAAGGATTATTTAACATTTATGGCTAAAATAATTCTTATGAAATGAACATTCATTGCAAGGATTGAAAAAAAAGTTTACAAACAACATTTATTAAAAAATTCCTTAATACGTACACCATAAAATTCGTTAAAACTCATTGTAAACTTTGTAAACATTATAGTAAGAAATTCACAGGAAAAAAAAATGTTATATGGAAAATTCTTAGTGCAAGGGGTAAAAAATAGTGTTTAAAGCTTAAAAAATTCATAACTATATTAGTAGACATGGTATGTAATTAATTAAATAAGTTTTTATTATATATTATTTCTACCCCGGCTTTTTTAACCCCTTTCAGTGATTGTTCGTATCACTAAAAAGTTTTTATCCAAAAATATTAAATATAGGTTACGATATTTACAAAACATTTTAACCGATTTGATAGTATAAATACTAAACCATCTATGATTTTTCTGTCTCGAGAGATGTTATTCCCACGTGCAATAATGGTTGGTTGGTTATTTCCATTTTAAATAATGGCTAGTTGGTAATTTCCTTGCAATAATATTTAATCGTATCAACGTCTCTGGGCTGTGCCGAAAGTTTTTTTTAAATATTAACAGCAAAATTTTCCAAACAATGCAAAAAAAAATTCAAAGGGTTCCGCGTTCGGCCTTGAAATTTCTCTTTTTTTGTGTGTCCTTGGCAAGACGTACCGTGAAAAGAAAGAAGAAGAAAAAAATCACAAAGAGAAACAAAGAAAAACCGCGCGTCTGGCTCGCTTTCTGGGGTCGTTCTGCAAAGGAGCCCTTCTGTAATTAATACCTCGTCAAAAGTTCTGAAGTTAATTACCGTCTTAATGACAACGGTAGCTCTTTTCTCCTCCCGCTCGCGTTTATTGCCCTTCCGGACAGTTTCGTCGTAACGGTTTGAGGGGGCGAGAGTTATGCCCCAGGTCGCATTGGACGGATTCACCAGTTTTAATCTCTCTCTCGCTCTCTCTCTCTCTCTCTCTCTCTCTCTCTCTGGCCTGTGATTCCACTCGTCGCGAACAAATTCTCTCATTATAATCACGGCGGCTCGTTTGCTCGTCACCAGAAAAGTGACCAGAAAAATTCGCGTTTTCGTTGACCTCCAGGATAAACTCTACTGTCCTTCACACGTTCGATAAAATTACTCCTGTACGTTGTTTGCTGATTCGTGTGACGTCTCAACTGGGTTGTCCGTAATACGGCACTTCCTTGGTTTAGGGTTCCCCCATTGGCTCACAGTTCCCCAGATTAAAAGAGGGCCTAATCGCATAAGTGGTACGATGGTATACTTTTTTTTTTTGGACGTTGGCCAATCGTAAAATGAAAAAGCGAATTTTTCTGTCTCTAGCGGGAACTCGTCTAATTTTCCCTGCAATTCTCTTTCCGTGGCTATTTTTCTATTGGTGGATTTTTGTCTTGCGTGTTTCATGCGTGTATTGTTCGTACATAGCTTGTTCATTGCGTGTATTGTGTGTACATTGCGTGTCCCGTGTGTGTATTCTGTGACCATTTGTTTGGTCGAATTTTCTTCCAAATGTGCTTCCTTTATTTAATGTTTTTTTTGTACTCGTGTTTTAAAGTCAATGGTTCTTGTTTTGACCAGCGTATTATTCGAACGGTTTAGGGTATATAAGCGAGTCCCCAGACGGCCCCGGACGGCGGGACTTTCACCTCCTCCACTATTCCTTGATAGTTGTTTTTCCCGAGTCTCTTTTAAAAATTAAATCTACAGCCATCATCGCAGTGTTACTAATAATATGCGTTCTTTCACTCACCGGACTATACCTACACGATGATATGCCTGCTTGGTCAGCCGGGTATGTGCGGCCTTGGAGCTATACACTACACTCACACAACGAGATTAATTAGGCCATTTTTGCGCACACTCCACACGCCTCTAAATACAGACATCACGACACCTTCATGCACCAGTTAGCCAACTAACTGAGGGGAAAGGGTGACCTCCCCCCGCCTGACACCTACACTATTAAAAATAGAGCCAAGCAACATGCGACAGCTATTTTACTTCTTTCTGGCCCGTGAGCCACCTTTAATCTTAAAATCGCACACTTCGCGCCCCGCCGTCGTTTCCAATGATTCGAACAAAGTGACGGGGTCGCACTATTTATATTGGCGACCACATAGCGAGTTATGGGAACGTAATAGTTCCCGGTATCGCTGTCACACGCTCCCGGCCGAGCATATGAGGCAACGGCGGCGGCGGGACTTTCAGTTTGATACTGGCTGCGGTGGTGTAAGGAGCACCTAGTTTGTCTCATCTGGTCCATACGTCACGTAATTACCGGTTCTCGTGAACACGATGGCATCTTCACCATCTCTAACGTCAAACTCGATGGAAGTTTTACCATCGTCTACGGGAACCCTGACGGTAGTGAAGAAAAGGCAGCAGCGGACCCCGTTAACACTAACGTGAAATTCAAATGTAACATCTAGGGAGGTGTGAAAAGTAGTTTTTTTTTCTTTTTGCTAATCACCGCGCCTTGCTCATTACTCGCATTTTCATTCTTGTTTCCTAAACGCCTCAATTAACAAACCCAGAGCTACTGGTAAAAACAAAACCTCTACTTTGACTAATATCTTCATTAAGTCGGTCTGATACACGTGTTGCAAACTACGTCGTTAAAACAGCAACTTCATTTCTCTCTCTCTCTCTCTCTTTCTTGTTCCCCAGGTGAATCATGACAAGAAAAACCTTGATGTTATGGTACGTTCACTGCAATAATTAATTTTTTAGTTGATTTGTACGTATTTTCGGTTTCGCCTTAAAAAAAAGTAACAGATTTAATTTGAAAATACTGCTGTTCATTTTTTTGCCGCTATTATTCAAGAATTTTATTTTAAAGAACTTAAAATACCTAATTGAGTTTTTATTGCATCACTTTAATCACGTCATTAATTTCTTACACATGAAGGTGTTCACACAACATAATATTATTTTTCACTGCAATTTGTCTAAGTTCACTCTAAAACGACATGTTTAGGGCCCAAAATGCTATTTATGAAATCTATCAGTTAAACATAAAAAAAATTTCAGTCCTGATAAAAATTTTGAAGTTTTTGAGAAATAAAACATTTAAGGTTGTTTTATTTTTAAATTATTTTTTTCCCGTGTGAAAGCTACTAGTTAGCTTCTTATAATAGAAAACAAATAAAATTGGAGTTATTGGTATTTTTTTTATTCATATCAATTAAAATACAGATACACCGTTTGGAGTTGTTCTTTATTAAAATTACAAATCGTACTCCACAAGTTGATGGTTATTACGTAGATATTTAAGTTTAAGCAGGTATGTTTGAATAAAATATATTAATCAAAATACTCCGTATTTCAGATTATTGTTGGATACAACTGAAAAAAATAACACATGTCATAGCAGAAAGAGTATAGGTTCTACAGGTTAAGTTTCTGGAGCGAATCATCTGTTATATTTAGAGACATATAAGTTGAAACAATAAAATATGTTTAAATAAATGTAGGTAGCTTATGTCCTATTGTAGAAGCAGGATTAATAATTGGTAGAGACCTGCAAAATTCGCGGTTTCGATGGCCTTCAGAATAGACTGCAAATACCCGTGTACACTCGGGCAAATAACGCAAGTTCATTGGCTGCCGACTTGTAAGTCGTCTCAGCTGGTTTGTCTGTGATTCGACCCTTCTTTGGTTGAGGGTTTATAACTGGTTGAGATTCGTCCAGATGAACAGTAAGCCAATAGCAAAATTATCTAAGAGGTATATGTGTTTGAATTCTAGCCTATCACCGAATGAATCCGCGAATTTTTCAGGTCTCTAATAATTGGGCATTCTAGAAATCAGGATCTTCTCTCTCACTGGCCTATGAATATCCTAGGACTTAATCTAATTCATTTTTTTAGTTGAAGTGTAGTTGGGTTCTTCGAATGATCCTTGCAATGGGAAAGATTTATTTAATCGTTTTCTTTTTTTTAATGTGCTATTTCTGGTTACAATCTATGATATAGATAAACATAAATCACGTACAAAAAAATTTTGAATACGCAAACACACAAAAAAAGCCAAAATCAGTCCATGTAAAATTTTAAATTAATAGACTACGTGCATAATTCTGTGGCAGTAATTTGCCAGAAAAAATGTAGTGTGCTGTGACATTTTTTCTGACTTATCTACTTCCATAGGATTCTATTGTGCAGTTTGTGCATTTAAATTTTGACATCGGCTGAATTTAGCTTTTTTCTGTGTTTTTTGCATATACATCTTTTTTTGTCGGTTTTTAATTTTCATCTTTAACTTACAGTGTAACCAGCAATGATGTATGAAAAAAATAATATTAAAGAACAGTTGTTAAATGTTTCAAGTATAGTTAGTGGTTTACGTGTTTATAGCAAAAATGTTCTTTCTTTTATTACAAACTGTACTTACTCTCAGTATTTTCTTGGCTTCTGGATCCAGGCCGTGTCAGGTAATTGTCTTGTGACGTTTCGGTAGTCATTGCAACTGCCATCAATAGGTACACTGAGTCAGACAGTCTACCTGATGATGGCAGCTGCAATGACTGCCGAAACATCGAAAGACAATTACCTGACACGGTCTACACCCAGAAGTCAAGGAAATGCAGACTATGGCCGTGAAATTCTGCGATCTTTATTATGTAGGTAGCCTACTGTCAGTATTTTCCAAAACATTTAATTGTGACTTATGAACAAATGATAATAAATATAATTATTTGTGTTCTTTGGTATAAAATAATCACATAGGGATCTAAAAAAAAAAATCCACGTTAAATTCCGGTAGAATTAACTCCAACACACTTTTACGCCGTATATATAATTTTTAAAAAAAATATATTTTTCGCTTTTATCGTAGCCGTTTCATTATAAAGTTTATACTTTCTTCGCTCTGCAAATCGAATGATTCGATAGTCAATGACGTAGCTGCTCTGGCAGCGAATTCTAGCGGCGGGTACGGAAATTACGCGTGATACGCGTCAAGGAATGTAGTTAAATACACAATTTTTTGTGTGTGTGTGTATATATATATATATATACAACACAAAATTTAACGATATATATATATATAACGTTAAATTTTGTGTTCGAGTTCCGTATTATAAGTGCATTTGCAACATGAGACCACATGAGTTTGATCTTTACCTAGGATAGATGTTGCACATCTCTGGCGAGTGCTGAAAGACTCGCTCACATTTTTTTTTTTATCCGAGGCGTGAAAGTGGCGTTCCCGCTAGGACGATCATTTATAATGAGCAGCGCGAGACGTCTGCCTGTGGACAGCCTTAGCTAAGCACGGCTGATTCAGCTAGTAAGACACCAAATAAATTCTGTAAAATACAATTCTCAGATAAGTCTCAAAAGTGATATGTGGCCCTCACAATGAGTGAAGTTAGTCGTCACTGGCCTGGCTTATACCTGGTGAAAGGATATATATAGGTAATGAAGTATATATAATTATATGTATATATACTTGTACACACACATATTATATTTATAAAGACATACACACACAGAAAAAAATTCCTGTACAATTACATTTCCTATTTGATCACTTGTTTGAATAAATTCTTTTATAGCCATATATAATTTTATTAGGTGTTTTTTTCTACTAAAAGTCCTTCTTTAATGATTTTTTATTAACTAAAACAAAATTTTATGGCAGGCCTAGCATTAAATCATGTGTTGTAGAGTTTGGATGTAGCGTTCCGTTCATGTTAAGACTCTTAATTTGTAGAGTAACATTCATAAATAAATAACATTTTAGTGTACTTAAAACCTACGTTTTTCAGAGTTCTGAGAACATAATTTTTTATTGCTGAGTATTATATTGGAAACCAGTTGCCAAGAAATATTCTGTAATACTATGTACAAGAAAGATATTATTACTTCGGACAACACTTGGCTACAATAATTTTTGCACTAAAAAAAACGTTTACCGAGATAGTACTGAGTATTTCTTAACGCAGAAATTTATACTTTAATTGATTTTTCTTTCAAGCAATTTTATTTTTTAAACCCAGGGAAAAAATTTAAATATTCTATAATTGCACTTTTATTTTGTTTTATTGTGTGTATTATACGCAGTTAGTACTGGTAAGATATTAAGGGGAACATTCAGAAATAACTTTAAACTATTTGAGGTACCAACTGGGACGAGACGGATCATATATGCCCCAGGGTAGAGTCCGAACCCAGTACTTCTGCGAAAACTATTTTTTGACGTGACAACGTCTAATAAATCGATTAACGTCATTACACGCACGAAAAAAGGATGACTCATTGTCCCGTTACGCTCATTATCCCATTACGCTTTGTCCCGTTACGCTCATTGTATATGCTTGCACCGCATCTATCTCTCTTCCACTCGATTGGAACAACCATAGTTTTGACTTTTTCGAGGCACATTAAACTTGAAACACTCCCATTCGTTTCCTACTTTTCCTATCATCGTCCTATCCTTAACAGAATAACACAGATTGGAAGAAGTTAAATAGCAAACATGTATAAAAGTTATAGTTAAAATAATCTGTATGTTAATGTAATAAACATATTTGAATTAATGAGTGAAAAAAAAATTTATCAATTAAATTGTAGATTTCACCTCACTCCTTCTTTGTATCCATACAAAATAGTGATAATTCAATAAAAAAATGATTCAATTTTATTCATAAAAGTATGCAATCATTTCATCAATGTTTTGTTTTGACGTTGTCACGTTAAACTGTCGTCCGTAAACCGACTTTACAGACAACCAATTTTTTTTTTCTGTGGTGATACAGCTGTTTCCTATTAATTTAGCAAGTCTTCAGCGATAAAGAAACACTTGAGAGAAGTTGATGAACAAGGAGGGATGGGGGGGGGGGTTTATGTGCATGCAGGGTTTGGTTTTGAATGTGTGGGGAAAAAAGAAAAAAAGAAAAAAACAACCACTGCGCGGGTAATTATAGTTTAATGACGTCGCGAAGGCGGTCAACGCTCCCCCGTCGCAACTCGGAGAGGAGGGAACAATGAAGTTGACATTTCTGTGTCACATGACGCATCCGTTCATCGTGTCCCGTCGCTTAGGGACATGCGTGCTGGCTTCGCTCCGACCCCGTCGTGTGTTTAAAGTAACGACGATCCCCCTGGAAAGGGAAGGGGGCGGGGAGGAAGGATGGCACAATTACCCATCGCCGCCGTCAAGCATTCTCACTGCTATCTGCTTTAATAGCGGCTCAAGAATTCCCGTTTTGAGCGAGCGTGGATACTCCAGAAACTGTCTCTCTCTCTCTCTCTCTCTCTCTCTCTCTCTCTCTCTCTCTCTCCGTGTCGGTTATTTAATTTTCTCGTCATCGCCATTTTTTTTTCTCTCTCTCCTGTCATTTTTTGACGTGACAACGTCTAATAAATCTTTGGACGCCGGCTGCACGCACGAAAAAGTGTCCCGTTACGCAGATTGTCCCGTTACGCACATTGTTCCGTTAAGCTGTGTCCCGTTATGCTCATTGTACGCTTGCGCCGCATCTATCTCTCTTCCACTCGACTGTTTATAAAGTGAAGTGAAAAGTTAATGTGCTTATTACAACAACACTTTCGGCAATAAAGGTTAATTATTCTTGCATTTTGAAAATCTGATTACTAGTATAATTTCAAGTGTTTATTCTTTTATTATAAAACAAAAATGATTTAATTTTATTCATAAAAGTATGCAATCATTTCAACAATGTTTTGTTATGACGTTGTCACGTTAAACTATCGTCCGTAAACCGACTTTACAGACAACCAATTTTTTTTCTTTTTTTTTTCTTTTCGTGTTTCGTCTCAAAATTTTCTTTATGCTGTTAAATTTATTTTTTTGTAAATAAAAACAGGTATTTGAAAAAAAAAATTGTACGTTCAAGTGAAAACAACTGGATCACTAAAAAATATAGTGTTACAGTAAAATATTTTCCCAGTATTAGCTGCCCACATTAATAGGCATGATACAACAAAAATACGTTCCAATTATTTGATATTCTATTGTCTTTTTTTCCCGTGATTTTAAAAAAAATATTATGCTTGAATGAAATATCGATTAAAATATAAAATTTATGCGCAAAATTTTCGTACTTTCAGAATTATCTCGAAAAACGTATTTCATATAAGTATGCAAAAATAACCGCGTCTAAGGGTTTTGCAAAGTCACAATACCGTTCTCGTAGTATTAAACACTCATTCTTGGATTCCAAAGGAATCTTTTTCAAAAGTCTAACCAGTGTTCGGGATTATGATAACTCGGGTGACCTTTGACAGCTCAAAAAAAAAAAAAAACCATATTTATGTCTGTTGTAAAATTTTGTGATCAATCACTAGCGGCATGCACATTTCGCGAATAGATTCCGAGACCAGCTGAAAGTTAAAACACTGTAGCCGTCGCCGGGGTTTCGTAATTGGGTGAGTTTCTCTCAGGTACGTATCTATTGTTACAACACCAATCACAGTAACTCGGTGCGGAAGCAAACGGTGTCCTGATTGGCCCGGTCGGACAACTTCTCTCGCAGACGGCCGCCAATCACAAGGGAAAAAAACCGCTTGTGCGGATATACCTTGTTGCAGTCTAATAGGCGTTCAGATTTTTTCGCGAAAAATTCCTACCCCTTATCAATCACAAATGAAAGAGACTTAGTAAAGGACAAGCAAATGAAATAATGGATTCGGTGTGTGAGTCCGGGGTAGTTTCGTAGATTTCATTGCTGCTGCAATTTCGGAATGCAGGATGATGATATGAGAGTAAGTCATTAACGGAATGAAGACATGGGGTAACAGGAGTACCCAGAGAATACTACCAGACTTACGGCAACGTCCGCTACATTTCCCACTTGCTGAGAGGCAGGTCATCCAACTAATTAATTACACAGAAAAAAAAATTTCTGTACTCTTACAAAAGATTCCTTTAGGAACCTGTTGCCAAGAATTATTTTGTATTATTACAAGAAATATATTTTAACTTTTTATAACAGCATATAAGATTTTTTTCCTGACAATAACTGAGTATTTCTTATGATAATTTTAAATGATGTTTCATTCAAGCATTTTATTTAAACCACGGAAAAGATTGTCTAGTATTATGTAATTGGACTTTATTTTGTTTTATTATGCATGTTAAAGTGCGCAGTTAATACTGGAAGGCTAATCAGGGAACGGTTTAGAAATAACTTTAACTATTGGAGGTAGGCCTACTGGGACAGTACTAAGCATAAATGTCCGGTTAATATCTGAACTCAACATGAACATTTGTGCTCCATTTACAAAAAAATAAGAGATTGTATAGTGAGTTTTTTTTTTTTTTTTACGAAGGACTACATGCGACTATGGCCTCTCACACGACAGCAGCCAATGAATGGGAGTTATTTGACCGAGTGTAGGTACCTAGAATTGTGGAGTCTATCCACGAGGTTCCTCAACCCGTGAATATTTCCCAGTCACTCGTGGATTTATTTTGGTAACAACGAAGACAGTAGAACTAGGAAACGACGGGAATAATGGGAAATTCACGGTTTCTACGTAAGTAGTTCCAAACATCTTATTTTAATTTAATTTTATTTTTTAAATCAACGCCAGGTTCTGAAACTCTAGTCCAGTGTTCCGGAAGGAAGAGGAGAGTGTATTTGCTCGTTTTTGATGTGTAACATCTTAGCTCTGGGATCTCCTGTAACTAAGCAAAAAAAACCTATCATAATGATACGAGTTTTAAAATTTGTAACCATCAAATAAGGTCGTGTTAACAAATACAAATTCAGAGAATATTTCTTAGTATTTTATTTCTTTGAATTTACTAAATTGATTTTGAAACATTTGAAAAGTAATTATCAAAATATTTATTGTGGTAAAGACGTAATTTCCACCAACACTTTGGTGTGGAACTACTTATATTATCTGTTAAATCGACTGATGGTCTCAAACCAAACGGGGACGCACCACAACGCCGAAATACACTGTCATTGCAGGACTGCCACAAAGGTTAGGTTAGGTTAAACTAGGTTAGGTTAGACTAGGTTAGGTTAGGCTAGGTTAGGCTAGGCTAGGATAGGCTAGGTTAAGTTAGGTTAGGTTATATTACGCTAGGTTAGGTTAGGTAAGGTTAGGTTTGATTGTGGTATTTCGGCGTTAAGGTACATTTAAGAAACACTCACAAATTCATTCAGTTGTTATTTCGGCGTTCTGGTACACACGGCAGTTTTCCAGCTGTCGGCGTCGTGGTCAATTTTGACATTCGGCGTTATGGTATTTCGGCGTCGTGGTGACGACCCGTCTCAAACCTTTGGTCGGACTTGTGGAGTAATGGCCGTGGGAGTGTGCAACTCGCCCCTTTCTCTCTCTCTTCTGCTCCGGAGACGCGTCGAGGCTTTAATGAGATGGGAAACTTCCCATGGGCGATCGTCGGCGACAAGGGCTTGCCGACGACCCGAGCTTTGAATATATATACTGTATAGAAGTCGCGAGTGGATAGGATTTACTCTACGTTTTTCAGAAGCTTATGATGAGCAGCTTGGGAACTTCACCGCTGAAGGGCGCTGCCGTAACGCCCTGTATCGTCTTAGTTGTTATTTACACATTAGAGCGCAGCAGTGTAGCCCGCTGTCATTCCCCGCACCCCCCATCTATCATTCACTGCAGCTCAAGATCGTTCAACGGGAGCGGGAAGGGGTGTTTGAAGAGTTCGACACTTGTCCGCTAGGGACCACCACAAGTCGATGCCCTAGAGACGGTGGCGATTGCGGGCGGTGAATTAACCGACTACCTCAAAACCGTATTAGAAATTTTAACCTGGGCTGGCGACTTCTATACAGTATATATATTCAAAGACCCGAGGGAGACGCCACATGGTCGCCTGGACGCCGAACCACATGGCGTCGAACCACTGGCCGACGAAACCTCGAAAAAGTCCGCCACACACACACACACACACACACACACAGCAATTTTTTTGGGGTAAATTGAACAGAAAAGTCCATGTAAAATTACAGATGTTACCAGTGTTTTAATAAATTTTTATGCTAGAAAAACTGGATTTTTTTAAATTAATAAAAAATAAATAAAACATTTTTTGAATAAAATGAACTTCCGCCATTTTGAAATTCGTCAGCTCGTTTAAAAAAAAAAGAAAGTAGGAAGTGTAAAATCTTGTTCGGGTTCGTTAATGGGAATTTATCCGACCAAAGGGGTTCGAAATGTGGAAGGTTTTTTTTTTTTTTTTAAATAGAAAAATCGCCGTGACTCCCATAATATATTATGGAAAACATCACATCTGTTTTAAAGTATTATAACTCGTAGGAGTAGTACCAAAATATTTTGTCTAAATAAGTTTTTTCAAACGACCAACCATAACAGCAAGGGGTTGTAAAAACTCAAGTTGGAGCACAAAAAAAAAAAATCTTAACTCCCATCATAGGTACAACATCGAATTCGTATGGATTGTGTGTTAATCTTATAATTTTTATCTAAAACGTGTGTCTAAAATAATTTTGGATTAGACGAACCATTGCTGCAAGGTTTAAAAAAAATGAGGGGTAGAATTAAAAAAAGAACATAACTTCCATAGTAGTTACACTATCAAACCCGTTTCGGTTGTTTGTAAATTTTATCATTTTTATCTAAAACTTTTGTCTGAAACAATTTTTTATAAGAGAAACCATTGCTGCAAGGAATTTTTTTAAATGGAATGGATATTAAAGAAATATAACATCAATACTTTTTAAACTGTTGAATCCACTCCTTTTTATTCTAAAATCTTAAAATAATATCTACAACTTTCGCACGAAAGTATTTTTATATGACCAACCATTACTGCAAGGGGTGGAAATTAACAGTGGTTGAAAGCCAAAAACAAAAACAACAAAATCATAACTCCCTTAATATGCACACCATTTAATCCGTTCAAATTGTTTGTAAACTGCATACAAATTATCTAAAACTTTCTGCGGAAATAATTTTCCTTACGACCAACCATAAATGAAAGGGCTGGTAAAAACAAGGGTTGAATATCAAAAAAATATTATAACTCCCTTAGTAAGGACATAATCGAATCCGTTTGATATGTTTGTAAATCTTATAATTTTTATCTAAAACCTTTAACTGAAAACGTTTTGATAAGATGAGCCATTACTGCAAGGGGTGTAATAAACAGGGTTTGAATGACAAAAATTTCATAAGTCCCTTCGTAGGCATACCATCATATTCATAAAAATGGTTTGTAAATATTTTAATTTTTACCTAAAACTTTTGTCTGAAACAATTTTTGTTAGTACACATAAATAAATTATTGCAAGCGTTGAAAAAAAACATATTGTTGAAAAAAGAAAATAAATCAGTCTTCCATATATATCAACTTAATTTTTAAATGTATTAAACTTTTTAAATATTGTTGAAAACTTTTGTCAAATTAAATTTTATATGACAAATCATTACTTTTTTTTAAATAAATACACTATAAAATCCGTTATAATTTATTTTAAAACTCTTAAACTTTATATAAAACCTTTGGCTGAAACAATTTTTAATGAAACGAACTATTACCGTAAAAACAAGGGTTGAAAAAAATATATATAACTTATATACTTAGTATTAAATTCGTCGGAATTTATTAATACCATCTTAAAGTTACCGTAAACCTTTGTCCAAAAAAATTTCATATTTCTATGTATTAGTGCAAGGGATAAAAAATATTGTTTGAACATAAAACATAATTGCATAACTACCTTAGTAGGCATACAATGAAATTTGTAAGACATTCAATGCTGGATGTATTAAGTTAAAAACTGTCAAAATATTTTCGCTGCATGTAATATGGATATATATATATATATGTATATATATAATATTGGCGAACATAAAGGATGTTATGTAGGCTACATTAAGTTCTTAAAATGTTCCAGAAGTTTATAGAAGTTTCGAAAATATTTTCAGAAGAAATAGGTAGGTGCTTCGAAATCTTTCTACGCCTGTCGGCTGTGCCGAAAGGGATTTTTTCACTTCTATTAGGGAATTTGAAGCACAGGATGTTCGTTTTAACAAAACATTTTTGACATGAATTTCGGACAGGATTATGAACGTCTTTAATATCGGGTTGGGTGCCAATTCACCTGAGGATTCGACAACGCTTGAAACTCGTAAGCTATGAAAGCTACAGAGTTGAAGTAAATGTATCTTAGTAGAGCAGACTTTTCTCGTGGTAGTCACGCATGACCCGGTTAACATTTTGCAGTGATGACGTAATGAGCGTTGGTAGAGAGTGTCGAATTGAAGTCAGTGAGAGTTGGAACTCCGAAAAAAAATCTACCGAGTTGCGTGATTTGAACTGTGAGTTGCTCGTGAGTGAGCATTGAGTGGTGCTATAGTTGAGTGGAATAACTATAGAGTTAATAACTCTGGTTATGGAGCCATTAATCGCTATAGACCTGTAAAATCCGCGGATTCATTTCGCGATAGGATAGAGTCCAAATACTTTTGACATTATTTTGCTTCAGTGATTGGGCCACAGTTCACCTGAAGGACTCATGGGCCAATGAAAAATCTTTTTAACAGAAGAATTAGCGAATCACGATCATTCCAGTCTACAGGTGTTACGAGTCGGTAACCAATCAGCAGATGTAATTTGCACGAGTGCATAATAGGATCATGGAGTCTATCCTTTAGGGATTTGGAATCGCGAATTTTACAGGTCTCTGTTAATCGCAAAATGTCTATGCAAGCGAAAACAGGTTTTGTTGGAGATAACAAAGAAAACAAGCGAAATGACTCAAGGAGAAGCAATTATAAATGCAGGGAAGTGTGGTAGGTATCGAATGGGGCAGAAAGCAGCCGAGAGAAATGAGCCAGTGGGAGGAAGGCACCCCCGAACAAGGCGCGGTATTGTCGCTGGAGCGAGCCTCAGTCCTCCTCGCGAGAAGCGACGGGGAATGCAGACACGTGTCTGGTGATGGACGAGGATGTGCCCTCTGGTGGTTCTGATGTTGGCGTGGAGTCAGCTGAGCCGGTGGTCGCGAACCATGGACCGAGTTTGTAGCGGTTTGGTGTCTTGTCATGGCCGCCCGACCGTCAAGTATGTAACACGTTCATCGAATTCACGTCAAAAAAATAAAGCAAAGAGCCAAAAGCCAAGCAAGGGCCTGATTCTCGGTCTCTAATAAAAATTCTCTGTGCTCAAGGTACTGCCGAAACTGCAGTAATTGTGGTTTAGGAAACACTTATGCAATAAAACATAAGAGAGAATATTCTGAGCTTGGTTCCATCATTGACTGATTATTTTAAAAATAGAACTTTAAAAATCAGCTGATGTAATATACATTTGTTTACATATAGTATTTAAACTGAAGACACATTTTTTTTAAAAAAATATTATAAAGTTCTAATTGTATGCAGGAAGCTGGTCCTAAGAACGACAATAGAATGGGATAATTTATAAGAGAGATTATTGGCAAGATACATAGTACTAGTCGATTCCGAACACAACTGCTAGACACTCGAGTTCATACACAGAGGACGATTTTATCTCTCGATGAGTCAGAGTGTGAGAGGCTCAAAGCTGTTGGTTACCTGTGGCCATCGAACTCTTGTGATAGAACTGCACCCATGGCGACACTCGATGCGCCTGTCTGTAGGATGAATGGTTTAGTGAAATCCGCCGTTCGAAGATCAATTTGTTAAATTTTTTTTTTTTATTTCATTCACGACATTCCCGCTCGACCGCGATGGAAATTCGCGAAACAAAACCCCCGGCGCCTGCAGTCCAAAATACAGACTATCCAGAAATATTTTTGTTATCATAATGAGTGTGTCGTAAAATTTGAAACTAATACAATGCTAATTCTGCAACGCATCTTTTGCCGTCCTCCAGAATATCGTGACAATGGCAGATTTGTCCCAAAAACCAAATCACGGATATTTTCCTGCAATTGTTTATATTTTGCGTTAGTGTATATATACTCTGCTAAACGTGGGATAATTTTTTTTCCGGTTCGCTGGGAATAACGGAGGTGTGGAGACTGTACAGATAACCTGGTAGAGGGTTGAGTAGGAGGGGTTAATAATGTTTTAATGCGCTCTCCGTGCAAGACAGCGCAACTATGCGAGATGAAGAAAGAGAGAGAGAGAGAGAGAGAGAGAGAGAGAGAGAGAGAGAGAGATAATCTCCAACCGGGAGTGCGGTTGTTTACCGCAACAGGTGGGCGTTCGGTGTATATGATTTTTTATTTTTTTTTAAGGGGGCAGAGGGGGTGGGGGATTGGGACTAAGTAAGAAGCGGGTGTATTCCGCGGCAAGCCTTATCGGCGGAGTTTATCAGTGACCTTTCTTTCCCCTCTTCTCTGTGCCTTATTCATCCTATTCTCCGACCATCTCCCGCGCAGCTCTCTCTCTTTCATTTCCAGCGCAAACTCTCGGAGGTCTATCCGCCCGCGCCAGATCTTTAATTAAAGCAACTGTCTTAGTTACCGGCGAGGGGAAGGGGGGGGGGGTGGTCCCTCCTCCCCCAAGTCCCTACCCCTCCTCACCCCCCCCCCACCCCGGCGTCATCATTCTCTTACCTTACCGCGCACTCGTGCCTCGAATCGAAAATTACATCCAGCGAAGCTTTTTTCCTCCCCCTCCCACAACCCTCTTCTCATCCCTGAAAGACTCTTCAATAGAAGGCTGTTCGGCCAACACTTGCAATAGTGCAACAAGGGTGTATCTGAAGAAAGAAGTACCTACACGGGGTTGTGTTTCTAGTTTGGTTTTTAATTCGTAATATTTCTTATGACTAGAGACCTGCAAAATTCGCGGATTCATTCGGTGATAGGCTAGAATTCAAACACATATACCTCTTAGATGATCTTGCTATTGGCTTACTGTTCATCTGGACGAATCTCAACCAGTTATAAACCCTCAACCAAAGGAGGATCGAATCACAGACAAACCAGATGAGACGACTTACAAGTCGGCAGCCAATGAACTT
This sequence comes from Bacillus rossius redtenbacheri, assembly GCF_032445375.1. Classification (NCBI taxonomy): domain Eukaryota; kingdom Metazoa; phylum Arthropoda; class Insecta; order Phasmatodea; family Bacillidae; genus Bacillus; species Bacillus rossius. The sequence goes on from NC_086345.1 coordinate 17,621,453, forward strand.
GCGTTATTTGCCCGAGTGTACAGGGGTATGTGCAGTCTATCCTGAAGGCCATCGAAACCGCGAATATTACAGGTCTCTACTTATGACTATTGTGGTTTGTGTGCGAATACGTTCGTTATTCACTCAATTTTGTGTTCCCAAGCAAATTAAGTTATTTTGTATGAGGGCTAAGGAGGGACCTAGGTGCGTCTCAGGCCGAAGCCTATACGCCTGGTCATGCTGGGATTAGCCATGCAGGGAGAGGGTCGCTTGCTCTGGTATTGCCGGACGTGGAAGCGATTGAAGCCACGACTAACTCCCCCATCTAGATCGCGAGATTAAAACCATGCTAAGTCGGGCCCAGGTAAAAACCTGCACAGACACGTTAAAAAAAAAACCCTGGGCGCAGTCATGCTGTTTGCATTAAAGGACATTACGCCCCGCCATCTTGAAATTTTTCCATCTTTTTTGCTTTAATTCTAATTTTGAACAATATGTCCCAGTTTCTTTTTTTGGCAAATCAAGGAATAAATCTTATCTCCCAAAACTTTCTATACCTTGTCGCAACCACGTATTTACTAGCAGCTTCTGGTCTGTAACCACCACGAGGAAAATAAGTTATTTTTTCACGTGGACGACTACAACTGTCATGAAAATCCAATCCAGTTCACAAGCGGACTTCAAGTAGCCAAAGCTAAGTCCTGTGCCATGTTGACCCCCCCCCCCCCCCCAAAAAAAAATATTTAGCACAAACGTTTTATTGCAAGCAGTTTAAAATTTTATTTTGAAATATTGAAAGATGGCAAGGCATATAATCCCCCTTAAGTGTAAGAGTATACAGCAAAAAGAGGATGGTCTGGATGAAAAGTTGGACGCTGTAGAAAAGCGTCTACCCTTGAGGGGGGGGGGGAGGTTTTTTTTTGTGCACTGGAACGCACAATTGACTCGATTCACGCTAATGCCAAGACGACGGATGCAGTTAACAGGACTTAAAGTACCTACTTGAATATCAATGTGAAGAATTTTAAGGTTAAAATTAGCATTAGTGGTTCTCACTTCCCGAATTTCACTTGCAAATCATTACTTGATGTTGGTTTACGAACTCTCGTATTGACATTGAAGATGTTTACAAAACGCTGTTTACAGAACAGAAGTAGCAGAAATTATGCTCAAATATATACGTAGACACAGACTAAATAAACACACTCCTATGTAGCTTGAGTTTGCGTACATGATTGTCATACGTTGTAATATATAGCTCGCACATCTTCAGTAATTAATTCTTTGTCTGGGCCAAAAGGAATTTATGCTAATAGAAACTTAAGCGAGACTGGTAAATATGTTATAGGGCTCTGCTATAGAGATGAGATATAAGCTACATTGAACTTGTTTCTTTTACTTTCCGGTCAATAAGTGATTCTTCTGTTAATTTTTTTATCGTAGATAGAAAACAATTTTCTGTACTTTTACATAAGATTACTTTGGAAACAAGTTGCCAATAAATAGTTTGTAATACTACAAGAAAGATATTGTAACTTTGTAATTCACATGGCTATGGTTATTTCTGCATATCTAAAACCTTTTAGCGATATAATTCTGAGTATTTCTTATGAAAATTTGCGCATAATTTTATATTTTAAATAATATTCAGGGAACGGTTTACAAATAACTTTAACTATTGGAGGCATTGGGACAACACAAAGTATAAATGCCCTTGTAATAATGCATACTCAGTGTTACTGCGAACACTATTTTGTATTCATGCAGTTGTTTTTCATGTCAATTTACGAATTTAGAAAGATCTTTAAATTTACATGGATATTTATGTTACATTTACAAAAAAATTACACTGTAACATGTTTTTCGTATAGTTTTGTTGCATAAAGTAACTTTTATGCTCATTTTTTTTTTACTTTTGATTTTAATCTAAAAAAATATTTTCTTTAATCTGATTTCGTTACGTAGGAAGTGTTTATTTCTATCCAAATACTTTAATAAAATGGCACAATTTCCTTCATGCTTCGATAGTCACGAAACGGTAGATAATAAGACTGAGTTTACAGCAGGTTGTAATATTCTTTAGATGGACGCGGATCCCAAACATAATTTTTTTACATAATTATGAAGTAGTTTGTAGTGGTATCTTGATTCGGAAACCTGAAAACGTGTTTTTTAACGAGCGACATGCTAAGCAATAATTAAGCGTGTTATTTTTCTCGCGCATTTTGATAATAATGCACATATTACTAATAAATAATATGGGAAATTAATCTCATCAATAAAAAAAGTATTTTTGAAGAAGAAAATTTGAAATGTGTGCGAGGTCACCATCCATGTTTGAAGTGAAACTTCACAAAGAGAGAAATAGGAAATTTTTAGAGTACATAAATGTTTGAAAAACGCGTACAAGTGTGAGAGTATACAAGAGTACAGGTGAATGTACATATATAAGAGTTTATAAGAATGAGTGCATGTTTTTAAAGTGCATTTGTACGCTACTCTGTAATTTCTTTCCTAAATGGAACAAAAGTATTTATGTACAGTTACAGACATTTGTACATTTGTATATTTACACGAAAATAACTGTTTCATTGCATAATATTAACATTTTAATACTGCGTGTATACTGGGTAAACCCTGCAATAATGGGTTTCGGATTCATACGTGGACATTTATGCTTTGTGTTGTCCCAGTACCTCCAAAGGTTAAAGTTATTTGTAAAACGCTCCCTGAATATCTGTCTAGTATTACCTGTGCATATCAATAAGCATAATAAATTTAACTCAAATTATTGAATATTCGAATATCTTTTTTAGGGTTTGAGAATATTATGCTTGAATAAAATTTCAATTAAATGATTAAATATTGCTTCAATGTATTTCGTGTATGCAAAAATAGCTTCTATAGTTACAATGTTACAATATGTTTCTTGTAGTATTATAAACTATTTCTTGACATCTGGTTTTCAAAAGACTTTTTTTTAAATTAATGAAATTTTTTTGAAGTAAAACTACCTTGCCGAGGGGGTATCATTTTTTAAGCGTTACAAATATTCCGATTGCATGAGGGGAAATAGCTATTTACGTGGTGGGGGAACCGATAGAGGAGACGGCAGGGAAAGGTATATGAATGACGTAGCATACGTGAGCTCTTGCTCTCTTGCTCTTTTTCTCTCTTGCACTCTTGTTCTCTTGCGTGCCAGCGCTCTAGCGATATCGCGCTCTTGTGCTTTCGCTCTCCTGCGCTCTCTTGCACTCGTTTGTCCTCCTGCACTATTGCGCTCTTTTGTTCTCTTGCGCTCTTGCGCTCTTTTACCATCTTGCGCTCTTTTGCCCTCTTGCACTCTTTTGTCCCCTTGCTTTCTTGCGCACTTTTGCCGTTATGCGTTCTTGCGCTCTTTAAACCTCCTGCGCTTTTTTGTCCTCTTGCGCACTTGTGCTCTTGCACTCTTGCGCTCTTGCACTCTCGTGCATTTGTGCATTTGCGCATTTGCGTACTTTCGTGTGCGCGGTTGTTTCTTGGGGGGTGGCAAGTCGCGCTATCCCCACTCCAGGGCCGTTGGTGCGGGCGGTGATCGCTGGAGCAGCTTTGAGCTGGCTCCACGTGGCGGCGTGCGGCTCAGGTTGAACCCCGCCATGCTGCAGGGATAGGCAAGTCCCTGCCTGTCTTGCTGGCGTATAGTAGGGGAGTCTATTAGGGCAGAGGGCAACACAACGGGGTTTGAGCTTATTGTTTCTGCACCATGCCACGGTCCATATGCAGAAAGAATATTTTGTTATTTCATGTATGTAATATTAATATAATTATTTTTGTAAATCACTATTTTTAAACAGTGTTATTTGAGTATTGTTTTGGTTGTGTAACTAAATGTTTCCGTTGGTATAATGCTTTTCATGCTTTAGTTTGACATGGGGAAATTTGTCACGACTTAATATTTGATTAACTAAATCACACACTGTATTATAGTTACGAGCCCACGAGTGTGTAAATATGTTAAGTTCAACTAAGAGGCGTGAATATTTCTCGATTGGAGTGTAGCTGTGGGTGACTGTGGCTCAACAAAGCAACATTGAGCTAGGTCCAGTTCGTATACCATGTTGTCACTTTCACATGCTAGACTACACACATCCATTTCAACAATTAGTTAAGCTGCACAAACTACCTAATCATTGGCAAGCTTCAAGGTTAAGAATTTATTTTAAATCCAAGTTTTGTTTTAAATGTACGAGAAAAAAAAATACTACATTTTATTTTATTCACAGAATCTACAATTTTGTTATTCGCATGGAAAAAAAAGTTATTTCATTTGAGATCATGCCCACGTCCTTACTATTATTAATTATTATCTCCTGTTCTATTAAAAATATTAGTTATTTATGTTTGTCTATAACTAATAAGCAATAAGTTTCACTTCTGTCCTGCGTGGACTAAACACACACACATTTTTTTTTCTGTGTATAGTTAGCGTCATGTAAACTATCTCAAATCTGGTTATTTACTCAAAATTAGCCAACTTTCACTTGAAAATCACATAATGTTAGTTTAAGAACCCTTTTGATAGTGACTGAAGAATACGTAGATCACTGGTAATACTTCCGTGAACTGTCAATTGTGAGACAACCTGAATGAAAGACTGTTCTACTGGTAAAATTTTATCGTTTACAAATCATTCCCTTCATTTGTCCACTGAATTGAAGACGTATTAAATTCAAGAATAAACATTTTTTTTTTAAGATCAAAGCGTGTGTTAGAAAAACAGACGGGCATAAGGAGGTTTTATCACGGAACGTACGCCGAAAATCTATCTTAAAGCGCAGTATCCCACGCAATGTTGATTTTTAAATTTTTTCACCATTAATTTTATTTAAAAAAACTTTTTTAAAATTCAACTCGATATCTTCCTAGCATTTTTTGTTGTTTTGTCGCAAATATTTCCAACGTATCTGCAACTCATAAACATAAGACTGTCAAATTTTGGGCAAATTGCACTTTTAACCATAACCTGACCATCGTTTGACACTCTTTCTATTGGTATACGGCATTAGGATCTAAGATACGACCAAATTTCGTATATTTTGGGTATAAAATCGTTTAGCGAATAAGTGATGCACTATTTAAAATTCTTTAAAATGCTCCGTTAAAACTTATGTTTTCTTTTTTGCGAAATAGTGTCTTTTCCTCCGAGAAACAAATAAATTCACTTAGTGTAATACATTGACTGGAAAAGGTCGCGAAAGTCTTCGCAATTGTTATCAGTTGCGCGGAGTTTTACGCCCATTGGCCATTATATTACATACACTAGGTGAATTGCAGTTGAAAATATTGATGACGGAACAACAAATGCAAAGGGCGTATTGATTTAATTTTTTAAAAATAGCCCTTAAATACGAGTAATAACTAAAATCTAAAAAAAAAAAAAAAAAAAAAAATGGCGAGTCAGACAAAGACTGTACCATTTACAAAACAAAAATCTATAACACACACAGTATTGAAGTTTCTATTGGTTAGGACAACTACCATTTCAAGTGAAAAAATAATAATAATTTTTAAAAAATCAAATTAAAAAATATATATAAATAATAAACAATCACCGTTGAATGTGAAGAAAAGTAATTTAGGACAGTACAGATTCTTACGATTAATTTAAAAAATAAATATCTCAATAAATCAATATTTCATCGATGCTAATTATACTCCCCAACTGAACGCTACGCGAATATGCTTGTGTGTCATGCCGTCTTATACTTATGTAAGGCCATGCTTAAAGTGAAATTAGAACCGAAAGCAAAGACGATGGAAAAGAAGAGAAAGAAAAAAGAAGAAGCAAAATAAAATTAATGGGAAAGATGGCGTACCAGGGAAGTGGTTTTTGTGGGTGGAGAAGGGTTGGAGGAGAAAGCGAGAAAAATGAAAGGGTAAAAAAAAGGGGGGGGGGGATTTTTCTCCTCCAGGCCTCTGATTATGTTTTTGGTTTTCAGTTCGCGAAGCTAAACTCATCTGGAAAACTTGGCGTCCTCGCAATGGATGTGTCCTGGAAATGAAATGGCGGAGGGGGGGGGGGGGGGAGGGTCCTGAAGGTGGCATGAAGATGAAAAGAGAGAGAGAGGGGGGTGAGAAGGGTGAAGAGGGAAGACCAGGGGAAGGAAGGGGGGTGGCTAAGTCTCTGCTGATGCACCCAGGTCGTGTACATCTTGACTAATACCGGACAACAGCTCATCTGGGAGAGATGTAAAGCGCAGCTTGGCATAAAAGATGTTTAAGGTGGTCAACCTAGTCAAGGGTGCATTTGTATTAGCTTTGAATATATATATATATAGTGTATATATATAGTATATATATATACTGTATAGAAGTCGCCAGCCCAGGTTAAAATTTCTAATACGGTTTTGAGGCAGTTGGTTAATTCACCGCCGCAATCGCCACCATCTCTAGGGCATCGACTTGTGGTGGTCCCTAGCGGACAAGTGTCGAACTCTTCAAACACCCCTTCCTCCTCCCGGTGAAAGACCTCGAGCTGCATAGAATGGTTGGTGGGGGGTGCGGGGAATGACAGCGGGCGACAGTGCTGCGCTCTAACGTGTAAATAACAACTAAGACGATACAGGATGTTACAGCAGCGCACTGCAGCGGTGAAGTTCCCAAGCTGCTCATCATACGCTTCTGAAAAACGTAGAGTAAATCCTATCCACTCGCGACTTCTATACAGTATATATATTCAAAGGTATTAGTGAGGCGGGATTATAAGAGCGATGCACGCTGCTGTTTCCAGCGCGGGATCGCCTCTAAGCGCAAGGCCGTGAACTGGCGCGCGGTCGTGAGTAGGTAAAATCTGAGTGAGAACGGTGACCATATAAATTAATACGGTGGAGAAACGAAGATAAAGCTGTAATGCAAAGAATAATGTACCCGATTTACCCATGCCTAAACATTTTTTTTCTGAATACACGCGCTCTAGCCTTTTTAACTCTTGTAAAAATAAAGTTTAAAAAAAACGAAATACGGTATCAGCACTTCTAATTCGCCCTCAACGTAACCTTAAATCCTTTTCGTTGATTGACCTCCCTTGGTTATCTTTAGAGGCTGGAAAAATTCGCGAGTTCAGTGACCTTCAGGTTAGACTCCACGATACTCTCTCTGCCTACTTGGGCAAACAACGTCTGTTCATTGGGTGCTGAATTTTGAGGCGTCTCAAATGGGTAACTTGTGATTGGATACTTCTTGGATTGATGGTCTGTAATTGGCCAAAAGTCCTACACAATAACAGAGAACCAATATCAGAAGCAGCACAACGGTATAATTATTTGAATTTTAGTATATCACGAAATGAACCCGCGAATTTTTCCGGTCTCTTGTTATCTTGAGTAGATCTCAAATCACTTGTTTTGTTTTATTCTGAATCTCTGCACACCGTATGTTTTGCCAAGTTAGGCGGGGAACATTATTTTTAGAAAATTTAATTTACAAAAGTAATTTTTCCAAGAAAAAAAAATGTTTTACGTTACATGGAAGCAAGAACTATGGCACTGCGGGATGAAGTTCCCATACCCGACAGAGAAATATGAGCAAATACGTGCGGTAAATACCGCTGGTCAATATTATCGCCCAAATTTTACGGAATTTAAAGTTCGCCATATTGTTTCAAGCAGGTACAGAACGCAGGCCTCTTAAGGTGGTGCCTCCCTTTTCAGGTCATGATTTTATATTTATATTAATCACTGATCAACTTTTGGACTTTTTCAATTGTTTAACTCTCACGAAATGAAAAAAAAAATATGTAAAACGTATACTTTTCGCATAGTTAACTGACAAAGTTACTTTTTTTTTGTTTTTGGGTTGTACAAATAAGGAGAATTTAATTCATTGCAGAACGGAAACTTTTAACTGCAATGCCACTGGCTACTTCATGATATGGTTTTGCATTTCTATCACAAAAACTCAATTCATGTTTCTTGGCTGTCAAAATCGTAACAAATTTGAGAATTTTGGAATGCCAGGTAAAATTAATTAATATTTTCTGAAAGAAATTGAAACCATTTATTGAAGAAGCCAGTGGCATTGCAGTTAAACCTAAAAAGTTTCAGTTTTGCAATAAATTATATTCTCCTTATTTGTACAACCCAAAAACGTTAAAAATGTAACTTTGGCAGCTAACTATGCAAGAAGTATGCGCTGTAAATATATTTCATTTCGTGAAAGTTTAAACAATTGGAAAAGTCTACAAGTTTTTCTGTAATTACTGTAAATATAAAATCTTGAACTGAAATGGGAGGCACCCCCTTAAGGGGCCCGCCTAGACAGTATCCTGTGAGGCGGGATGATAAGCGCGACGCTCGCTGGTGCTTCTAGCGCGGTGTCTCCTCTGGACTGGCGCGCAGTCTTCTCGTCGTGCACATGAGCGGTGACCTTAACATTGTCTGCCGGAGAAATGAAGATAAAGGTGTAATGCAAGTCCCTTAAGAGGCCACTCCAGTGTTTCAGGGGCACTACGCAACCCGCGTTAACCTCATAAGATTCAATGCTATTTTCATTTTGCTTATAACTAATTAACTAATATAGACTTCGAAATGATGCTTGCTTGATATGTAAGACAACGATACTCTTATCAAAGCCCCTTTCTTCAAAAACGTGCATAAATTATGGTTAAAACCTAGACAATACACGTATGCATGCTAGTAAAGATTAGTATAAAACCATAATTTATGCACGTTTTTGAAGAAAGGGGCTTTGATAAGAGAATCGTTGTCTTACATATCAAGCAAGCATCATTTCTAAATATATATTAGTTAATTAGTTATAAGCAAAATGAAAATAGCATTGAATCTTATGAGGTTAACGCGGGTTGCGTAGTGCCCCTGAAACACTGGAGTGGCCTCTTAAGTGCTTTCAATGATCTGTACTGGTTGCTTTACGCCTAAAAATTACTCTGAAAACATGCGTTTTAGCCATTTTAACTCTTCTAAAAATACAGTTTAAAAACTTCATACGAAATCAAAAGTACTTTTTGGGCCCTTAGAGAACTCTTAAATGCTTTTTGTGAACAGACCCCACTCGTATATGTTGAGTAGTTTTGAAATCGCGTTGTATTTCATGAAGCTCTGCGCACCGTGTGTGTGCCCGGGTAGGCAGGGGCCTTAACGGTTGCTAAGGAAGGAGTGGCGATCACAGTTCAAAAGGGATGAGGGTCACAAACGAACAGTTCTCCTATGTTCGCCGATCGCTTGTAAAAAAAAAAAAAACAATACGCAAGGATTTATATAATTTACGGCCATAGAGCATTTCAAACCGTTCATTGTAGTACGAAAACATGCCCTAACCTTACCTACCATTCCGAGAAGGAAATTAGTTTATTACACTGCCTTAACCTAACACAAACCATAAACTTCGGTAAACTTTAGAACTGATCGGGTTTCGGTTTCGGCTTTCGTCCCTGTGAACTTTATGATATTCTGGTGAAAATGGCCAAAATAATTAAGGAACAAGTTGAGATATCCACCTATATTTCTTCATATTTACAGCAATCATATTTCTACTCGATTTTCAAAAAAAATAATAATAATAATTAGTGTGTGCCACTGGTTGTACTTTTGAGAACTTCCTAAAGTTTTAATCAAACTTAAGGATACATTCTTTAAATTATTCTTACAATGGGAAAGATTAATTTGATTACCTTCTTTTGCTGATGTTTTGTCTTAGGAGGCATCTGTGTTTGTCTGTGCTGTCGTGGTTGTGTTTTCCAGAATATCAGTTCGGTATCATCGTTGGGTTCGACTGTTTGTCGCTGTGCTGTGGCAGGTTGTTTTTGACGTGACAACGTCTAATAAATCGATGAACGCCGGTTGCAAGCACGAAAAAGTGTCCCGTAACGCACATTGTCACGTAACGCTGTGTCCCGTTACGCTCATTGTACGCTTGCGCCGCATCTATCTCTCGTCCACTCGATTGGAACAACCATCGATTTGACTTTTTCGAGGCACATTAAACTTGAAACATTCCCATTCGTTTCCTACTTTTCCTATCATCGTCCTATCCTTAACAGAATAACACAGATTGGAAGAAGTTAAATAGCAAACATGTATAAATCTCTTCGTTAAAGTAATAAACATATTTGAATTAATGAGTGCAAATTAAAGTATATTTTTCAATTAAATTGTAGATTTCATTTCACTCCTTTATATTCATACAAAATAGTGATAATTCAATAAAAATGATTCAATTTTATTCAAAAAAGTATGCAATCATTTCATCAATGTTTTGTTATGACGTTGTCACGTTAAACTATCGTCCGTAAACCGACTTTACAGACAACAAATTTTTTTTTTGCCTGTGTTTAATGTACTTGTTGCAACTGTCTCAGCAGTTCCTGCCTGCTGTGTTAATTCTCTGACTCGCGCCTTCCACACGGAATTCTCTGCATACCGTCTGTGCGTTTTAACAATTGACTTGGGCAGATTTCGGCTGGTTTCCTGCGTGCTCGTGTATTCATCTCTTTGTCCGTTCTCGAGGTGTATCCATGACACTCGGTGCATAACCATTTCGGGTTAAAGAAACCTGCCGTACGTTGACTTTTGCGACGAAGACCTGAGTTGTTAGTGCGGGAGGGGAAGGGGTAAGAGTTTCTCTAATTGAAGGCAGGGAGAGCAATTACAACCGCCGAGTAATTAACAAAGTACAACGCCAGACGTGTGGCTTGCTTCTCCGTCCACCCTTTATCGCTCTCTTCCCCCCCACCCTCTTCCAAACTAGCGTAACGACGCCAACAACGAGAATCCCTGGGTGCCGTTATTCGCGTTGACTTTTTAACGGGGACGCACCACAACGCCGAAATACCACAACGCCGAAATGCCAAATTGACCACAACGCCGACAGCTAGAAAACTTCTGTGTACCACAACGCCGAATTACCACAACGCCGAAATACACTAACGCCGAAAAATGTCATTGCAGGACTGCCACAAAGGTTAGGTTAGGTTAGACTAGGTTAGTTTAGACTAGGTTAGTTTAGACTAGGTTAGGTTAGACTAGGTTAGGCTAGGTTAGGTTAGGCTAGGTTAGGTTAGGCTAGTCTAGGATGGGCTAGGTTATGTTAGGTTAGGTTAGGTTTGATTATGGTATTTCGGCGTTAAGGTACATTTAAGAAACACACAAAATCATTCAGTTGTTATTTCGGCGTTGTGGTACACAGCAGTTTTCTAGCTGTCGGCGATGTGGTCAATTTTGACATTCGGCGTTATGGTATTTCGGCGTTGTGGTAATTCGGCATTGTGGTACAGTCGGCGTTGTGGTCAATTTTGACATTCGGCGTTATGGTATTTCGGCGTTGTGGTAATTCGGCATTGTGGTACAGTCGGCGTTGTGGTCAATTTTGACATTCGGCGTTGTGGGAACGACCCGACTTCAACGGCGACAGATGTCGCAGCGAGACTAGACCCCGCGTAGCCGCGACACGTGACACGTGACACGGGCTGATGCCGCTTGGAATAAAATGGAAGAGAACAGTTTGGCGGATTTTCATTTATCTTTGTGTACTTTTACAAAAGATTACTTTGGAAACCACGTTCCAAGAAATAGCTTGTAACGTTACATACATTAATGATGTTTTCGCAGGCTTTCACGGCCGTTGTCTGAAGTAGCTTGGCTTCTGGGTTTTAGCCGTGTTCTTGAACGAGTAATTCACCGACGTTTCGGTCGACATTGCAGTCGCCATCATCAGCACGTAAACTGCTCCCTGATGATGGCGACTGCAATGTCGGACCGAAACGTCGGTGAATTATTCGCCAAGGACACGGCTTCAACCCAGAAGACAAGCTATTTCAAGAGAAATACATTTCATCTTTGTACAACAACATGGCTGTGATAATTTTTGTATTTATGAAATACGTTTTTCGAGAGGTTTTTTTTTCTCCCCTTCTTACGATAGTGCCGCGTATGTTTACATTTCAGTTGATGTTACATTCAAGCATTATTTTCTTAAACCGTGGAAACTATAATCGACTATTCAACAATTTTACTTTATTTTGTTTTATCATGCACGCAGATAATGCTGGAAAGCTTTTCATGGAACTTATTAAAAAAAATCTTTAACTATTGGAGTTACTGGGACAACACAAAACATAAATGCCCGGGTGCGAATTCAAACCCAGTATTACTGCGAACACTATTTTGTAGTGATACGGTTGTTTTTCATGTAAATGTACAAATTAACAAAAATCTGTAATCTTACATAATATTTTCTGTTCCATTTACTAAACAAAATTTACGGTGTTGGGATTCAAGTAAACAGTTCTGTTACACTTCACACCTTCCCCCCAATAAACCCTAGAACTTTTCTACGTCTAGTACGGGCATGTATTTTTCGCGAAATAATATGATCACTTATTAGATTGTAAAAGCTATGTCTGTGCTAGCGATTGTTTTCTTGTAATTGACAACCGTCTATAATAGAAGCCATTTCCTTATTTAGCCTGGCATTAAAGACGTGTTTGCTTCCACACTGGATGCCTATAAATAGGTGTGTTGACAGTATCAATTTGATTGAAATAAACCCAGCCAACCACGAAACACACACATACAATAATTTCAAAGTTTATCATACAGCTGGTCTGAAAATATTTCCGCCAAACATACAAGGCCGCACTAATTGCTAGATATTAAAAAATTATATAATTCGTTTGTTGTCAGGCTAAAATTCAAAGCATTATGTTTGCTCCACCAATTTTTTTTTTCCAATTGGCTGATTTCTAAGTGATTTTTTTTTGTTAATTGGCACTACCTGATTTGCTTACTTCTCTCCTAGCTGGGCATAGTTGGCTGATGGTCGCAAAAAAGCTTTTGATAGAACTCTATACTTGCTTAACAAAGGAGAAGTTCACAAGCTGACAGAAGCTGTTTGTAATTATTTTTTTATATTTTAATGTTGGTGATTTGCTTATATTGATTTAGCAATATTTGTGTTGGTTTTCTACGTTTGCTCCTTATTATTTCTGTCAGTATTTTGTTGGTTTTATTCAAATGCTCCAAATAATTCATGCCAATATTTTGTTGGTTTTCTCTGTGTGATCCTGGTTATTCTTGACTAGACTTCTGCTGGTATTCTCCAAGTAATTCTGGTTGTTCCTGACAAAATAATTCCTACATGTATTTTTTTTTTTGTAATGAGACAAGCTATTATATTCAATTATGCCTTCAAATTAAAAAATTACAAATCTGAATATGTGTGTTATGTTCATTATAATTTATTTAATTCTCGGTCTTATGCATGTCTCGATGGCCGTGTGGCAAAGGCATAAGTTTTTCAACCCTGAGGTCTGAGCTGTCATGGTTGGAATCACAGCGGTTGCGAAGTATTTTGTATTTAAAAATAAGGACCACCACAACATTGTCAGGTAATGGAACATCGACCGTACTAGCACGAGACAGAGCAATGCTGCTGCTCTCTAGGAACAAACAGTAGAAATAACGTTCAAATGTTCTAACATGCAATTGTAAAAATTTTTTATAGTCTATTAGAAATATATTACTATTATCTCCACATTGAAGACTTTTTTTTTTAATTTCCAGAAGGAATCTGCGTCCTTGGCTCCCGTTTTTGAGAATTGTCAAACTTCCTAACATGTTACAAAAGACAGACTGTGTCACACCGCACCGTCAGGGACTTAACGACGCAACAACGGAACACCTAACCAACGCAAGAAAACCACGGTGGTTTGTAAAGCGCTCTAGTCGCAAGACGTCACAACCATATAACTTGAAATTGACATGCAATAGAAAACCAATATCTCCCCCCAGACTACCGTTGATACTTTACTTTTATCATTAAAATACCTTTAAGAAATCGTCCTGCAAGTTAAAACGTAACGTGCAAAATATGAAAAGCATTGTTGACTTCTTAAACACATTAAAAGTTTTCTGGAACACTTCGCTATGAATCTGGAGGGTGAAAACGCAAGCCTATACGCAAGAAATTGAACGTTAGACGACGCTTGCGTTTTTTTTTTTTTTGCTACACTCCCCAAGGGTATTGTCCTTGGGAACCCTGTAAAATTGCAAGGAAGGGAAATTTTACAAAGCTCTGCCTTGTAGTTTTAGATGTGATATCTTTGGCAACAGGTTTTAAATAATTTTCCTTGTTAAAAGAACAAAAAAAAATTTACAGCGAAGACTTGCGTAGTTTATAAACAGGGTTTAAAATATATATATGTGTGTGTGTGTGTGTGTGTGTGTGTGTGTGTGTGTGTAATACCTTAGCTCTCGGTATACGGCATTTGATGGGAGTAATTTCGTGAATGCGACGGAAGTTAAGAAACGGAAATGTGTAACCAATCCCATCTATGGCGGATGACGCGAACCAAAGTTCACAAAAACAAAGGCGAACTTCATAGTATTAACTCTTAAATCGATTTTTAAAAAAAATATGATAAGCATTTTAATTAAATTCCTTGTAAAAGATTAAGTCATAAGCATTCAGTTTTTTTTCTTCGAGATTTTTTTCGCTTTTATTGGAGCCGTTCCAATAAAAAGTTTAAAATTTCGGTCTGCAAATCGAATGATTCGATAGTCGACGTAGCTGCTCCGGCAGCGAACTCTAGCGGTGGGTGCGGAAACTACGTGTGGTTAGCGTCCGGAAATGCAGTTGAAAACACAAATTTTGCGTGTATCTATCACGCTCGGCATTATTTAAAAGAATTCAACGTTAAAATTTTGTGTCCTAGTTTCGTATTACAAGTGTAGTTATTTGCAGCTTGATGACACACGTATTTTCTCGTTCCCGAGGTAAGATGTCACACAATTACTTGCTTTTTTTTTTAACTTTTTTTTTTTGCGTCTTACGTTCATTGCGTTTATTATTGCGTTAGTTTATAAACCCTGTCTCACGCACCTGAACCAGTCCGTACTCACAAGTAGCGACCGCAAGCATAAAAACTGGCATTAGACATGTTTAAAAGGAGGATGATTGTGTTTGTGTTCGTGGGGGGAGGATTGGAGTGATGAAGGGTTGGAAGGGGGGTGGGAAAAAAAGGGAGGGTTGTAACACGACACGGCTGGGCTACGAAGCATGACTAAAATCTTTTCATCTAGCGTGCACGAGGAGTGTAGCTACACCCGGAAGAGAACATCGCCTTTAATTGGTCGCGTCTACAACTGGCGCTCTTGTTACAGGATATAACCGTCGCTGGCTCTCATTAGACTGGCTACGCTGCAATTATATTTTTTGCAAATGGAATAGAAATATTGATGGTAAAATTACAGATATTTGTACATTTGCATGAAACCAACTCTTTTCGCGGTAATACTGGGTTCGGATTCTTATCCAGGCATTTATGCTTTTTTTAATGTCTCAGTGACAACGATAGTTAAAGTGATTTCCAAACCGTTCCTTGAATAGCTTTCCGTTATCAACTGCACACATTAATATGCATGATAAAAAATAAATACCAATTTTTGAAAACTCGATTATCTATTCTCACATATGTTTAGTATTGTTTCCAAAACGTATTCCATAAATTCAGAAATAACTACAGTATATAAATTTGTTGTAAATATTTAATGTAGTTTTTTTGTAGTATTCCAAATCATTTCTTTGCAACTGATTTCTAAAATAACCTTTCATAAATGTACAAAAAAATTTTTTTTTCTGTGCTACCCGGTATGTGCGCAATTGGAAACATGAAATTATCAAACCCAACTAAAACAAAAACTTCCGGACTCTTCACAAGATAGGATAACATCATATGTACGTATGTATGTTTATATATGTAAAAATTAAGGAGAGATTTCGTCTCTCTGTATGTAGTTCGCGTAGCGCAGAAACTGAAAGGCCTACTAGTCGCGAAATTTTACATGTGGATTCTACATTCGTAAATACGTTTGGTCCTCGATATTAAAAATTACAATAAATTAGATTTGCAATTCTATCGGATGAATAAATTGAAAATATGTAATTTTTAAGTCATGCAATCTAGTAAATGCCTTAGTTAATAACTTAGTAAATAGTATAACGGAAGAGAGTTGTTTTTCTCTTGTTCATTTTTTTTTCTTTTGTGTTGAATTTAATTAATAATGTTTGAGGTGTTACTGCATTTGTTGTGGTTGTTGTGTTTGTCGCATGTGTTGTCACCGCTGATGTGTGGCACTCTTGACTTCGTGTGTCGGCCATGTTAGGTTATCTTACCTGCTGTGGTGCCGACGGGGGTGGGAGTCCATATGTTTGCGGTGATAAATTTGTGTTCGTCTTGTATTTTTGTCGTGCCCACCATCTGAATCCAACGACTGTCTGTGGGAATATCACAATTCCAAACAAATAAATAAATAACGACGGTATCAAAATAAGATTTCCAATGTTAACAAGCCGGATGGTGTCAAGTCAGAAAAAAATCGGGCGCCATTTACCATATACTGCAATCTGAGCGTGGGACACTCCATAGCATGCAATTCGGCAAACGATAAGTATGTATTGTGTACTCCTGCCTGCCTTAGGTACTGTATAGCTTTTTTCTCATACAAGTTTACTAGATCTTCTGTTAACTAATGTGTATATATACGCCAAGATGTTAGAAGTGATGATCCAATAGTTGAGGAAGTTAGCTATCCCGCATTGATATGTACTTTTCATACAAACTCCAATGTGCCACCAGACACTACGAGCAAAATTGTTTACCACCACTTCGCAAAAAAATATATTCTTGTTATTTTTATATCTTGAAATAAACCCAGAAAACAGTATGTAGCATATACACTGGCCAAAATAATTAGGTGGTCGGACAAAAACAATTAGGGGACCAGACAAAAAGAATTAAGGGAGCAGAAAATGTGTTCTCAAAAGCAGAAAAAAAATATTTTGTTGTACTTTATCGAAATATTCTTTTGGAAACTAGTTGCCCAGAAATAGTTTGATAAGAGTACAAGAAATATATTGCATATTTGTAAAACACATGGCTATGGTTATTTGTGCATCTATGGTTAACATTTTTGAGATAATACTATTTCTTACGAAAATTGGCGCATAATTTTATTTTTTTATTGATTTTTCATTCAAGCATGATTTTTTTTTAAAACTACGGAAATATATTCGTATTCTCAAAAATTGTACTTTATATTTATTTATCATGCTTATTAATGATCGAAGCTAATGGAAAGGTTCACAAATATTTTTTTAACTGTTCGTGGTACTGGGACAACGCAAATCACAAAATGCCCGGGTAAGAATCCAAACCCGGTGTTACTGCGAACATTCTGTTGCGGTGATACAGTTTGTTTTTTCTATTCCATTCACAAAAAAAAATTGGTTGTCTGTAAAGTCGGTTTACGGACGATAGTTTAACGTGACAACGTCATAACAAAACATAGATGAAATGATTGCATACTTTTATGAATAAAATTGAATCATTTTTATTGAATTATCACTTTTTTGTATGGATACAAAGAAGGAGTGAAATGAAATTTACAATATAATTGATAAATTTACTTTTATTTGCACTCATTAATTCAAATATGTTTATTACTTTAACGAAGAGATTATTTTAACTATAACTTTTATACATGTTTGCTATTTAACTTCTTCCAATCTGTGTTATTCTGTTGAGGATAGGACGATGATAGGAAAAGTAGGAAACGAATTGGAGTGTTTCAAGTTTAATGTGCCTCGAAAAAGTCAAATCGATGGTTGTTCCAACCGAGTGGAAGAGAGATAGATGCGGCGCAAGCGTACAATGAGCGTAACGGGACACAGCATAACGGGACAGTGTGCGTCACGGGACACTTTTTCTCGTGCGTGCAGCCGGCGTTCATCGATTTATTAGACGTTGTCACGTAAAAAAAAAAAAAAAAACTTACATTGTGGTGAGCTGCAAGCAGCGTCTGGTCCAACCCGAGCGCATCTGGGGTTCGTTAGGACGACACAAATGAAGCTGGTACAGTGCGTTCAAGCATTGCAGGGGTGGGGAAAACGCCCTTACGGCAGAATGCCAGCTTATCCTCCACCCACTAGCGCAATTGATCCTCTCAACTGAGTCCATGTCCCGCAAGTGTGTGAAGAATTATTTGGTCGCTCGTAGGGGGGGGGGGGGGAGGGGGGGGGGTGGTCTATAACGTTCCTCATGCTAGAGAGCACAGTTACTGTAGTTTTCGTATCTGTTTTGTGTAGTGACCTACACCGCAAACCTTTATTTTTTTTCGCTTGCTAATGAATATATATATATATATATATATATATATATATATATATATATATATATATATATATATATATATTCAAGTTAAATTACAGATATACTACTGGCTCGCTGTAGGAAAAAGGTTTTGATGGAGATTAAAAACTGACGAAAACTAGCTTCTACTTCGCAACTTAGGTTACCCCACCCCCCCTCTTCCTTCTTTGCGACAGAGAGGGGAGTGACGGGAATTCTCTGTCGCCAAGAAGGGGGGGGGGAGGGGGTACCTAAACTGCGCAGTAGAAGCTTGTTTTCGTCAGTTTTTAACTTTGAACATATATACTGTATAGAAGTCGCGAGTGGATAGGATCTACTCTACGTTTTTCAGAAGCGTATGCTGAGCAGCTTGGGAACTTCACCGCTGGAGTGCGCTGCCGTAACGCCCTGTATCGTCTTAGTTGTTATTTACACGTTAGAGCGCAGCGCTGTCGCCCGCTGTCATTCCCCCGCAAACACTCATCAATCATTCACTGCAGCTCAACGTCGTTCAACGGGAGGGGGAAGGGGTGTTTGAAGAGTTCGACACTTGTCCGCTAGGGACCACCACAAGTCGATGCCCTAGAGATGGTGGCGATTGCGGCGGTGAATTAACCAACTACCTCAAAACCGTATTAGAAATTTTAACCTGGGCTGGCGACTTCTATACAGTATATATATTCAAAGGTTTTTAATCTCCATCAAAACCTTTCCTACAGCGAGCCAGTAGTATGTACGTTTGTACAACATTTACACGAAAACACGTGTTTGCAGTGATGGTGGGTTCGGATTCTCACCCGGGAATTAATGCTTTCTGTTGGCCCAGTAGCCTACCTACAATACTTACGTTATTTTGTAAATCGTTCCCTGAATAACTTTCCAGTACTAACTGCGCACGTTATTAAGCATAATAAAGTAAAATAATGTCAATTTTCTGAATGTTAAATTATATTTTCCATGGTTTAAAAAATTCTGCTTGAATGAAACATCAATTACAGTAAATTCCCTATTATCCGCGCATGCTACAAAAAAATACAGCACATATGTAAATCCGTATTTTATTACAAGTGAGCAAATTTGAACTCTACTGACGAGTGTATTGTGTGCAGTATACAGTGAAACGCCACAGGCCTTCTCGGAACTCACGCAGTAGGTTGGCATGCGTTACTATTTTGTCTCTGTCGCGCTTTGTTTCTAGTCGTATGGTTGAGCACTTTTATCTTTACATTACTGAAATGTATTATATGTTAATTATTCAGTAAAATACTAACATTTTAGCAGAATTTAAATATTTTTTACTATTAATTGTAACTTTTACTGTACATAAATTTTTAGATTTTTAAGTTCAAATTAATGTTTCTTTTTTTGTTTCCCATTTTCGGCTCTTTTGCGGATTATCCGCGATTTTCACTATCCGCCGTGGCCCTGTACTGTATTATAAAACTAATGTATCGATTTTCGTATTAGGTACTGTACTTAGTATTATTTCGAATAACGTATTTAGTATAAGCAAAAAAAAAATAGCAGTAGCCATGTATTGTAAAAAAAAAAACCGCAATATCTTTCTTGTAGTATTACAAGCTGTTTCTAGGAAACTGGTTTGCAAAGGAATCTTCTGATAATAGAACAGATTTTTTTTTGCATGTGCTCATATGCCGTCCTATGTTCTCGTATATCGAACAGCTTATCGAGCTGCTACTAATCTCTGTAAAGGACATGGCGTTAATTCATTAATTATTTCTGTCTGATCCTCTAATTATTGTGACCAGCGTGATTTCGTGCCGTGAGCAATGCGTAAGAAGTGAAACATCCGCAGAAAAAAATTCCCTGGAAAAATGCAGTCACTCACCTTTGTGGGTGAAGCCGATCCTTAAACGGATACATTTCCACCAAATTGGCTGGAAGACAACCTTAATTAGATGTCTCGCGATCGTTATCTTTATTTTTCCCTTCTCTTTTTTCATATAATTTTTTTTTTTAGGTTGGTAACAATGAAATAACGTGTCCACGACCTCGGCAAACGCATCCCTTGCCGTCCGACAAAGAAATTTTTCGTCTCGTGGGAGAGAATTGAAGTAAACTGCTGCCTTCGTGTAGCCTCCTGCGAAGAAAATTACGCGCAGTTTTCATGCGCTTCCTGGCGGTGATCATATTTTCATTTTGGATTCTTTGTGTTCTGAGAATGAACGTCCTACGATCACGGTGAGTGATCAGTATTTCGATAAAGCCTAGCTTTTATGCTCGGAAAAAAAAAATGTATATACCTAGTTACTAGAGACCTGAAAAATTCGCGGGTTCATTACGTGCTATGCTAAAATTCAAATAATTATACCTCAGTGCTGCTTCTGCCATTGGTCCACTGTTAATCTGGAGGACTGAGGGCCAATTATAGACCCTTACTCGTAGAAGTGTCGAATCACGGGCCACCCAGTCGTGACGACTCACAAGTCAACAGCCAATGAACAGTTGGCATTTTCCCGAGTGTGTAGAGGATATTGGAGTCTATCCTGGAGGTCATTGAACCCGCGAATTTTTCCGGTCTCTACTATTTACAAATCTACAAAGAACGCTGGTTACAGATTATCAAGAGATCTTCATAAATCTACGGATATCTTCGTAAAATTTACGGGTACCAGAGGTTTGTTGACTTCGAACGTGAATCCACTGAAATAATCTTGCCTTACTAGCAAATCATTCAAATGCTTGTTAAATCGCCTTCAGACTTCTACAAGTCTGTTTACCCTTAAATAAAATTTAAAAAAAAAATAAACATAAATCAGAAGTCGAAATACAGCCTAGTTTCTGCAAAGATTCGTTGATGTGAAATTGCGAAGACCTCTTAGTTTATTTGATGTTAATACCTGGTTGAAAAGTCCATAATTTTACCGTTATTTCTAATAGTGTGAAGGTAAAACTAACAAACATGCACACGTTCAGTGTGCAGAGATATAAAAAAAAAAACACCCGATTATGAAATATTTCAATCTATCATCACCACGCCAATTAGTTATTCAATACACAGACAATTTTTTTCAACAAGTCAGCACAACACCCGTCCACGCTCATTCAAATACGTCGGGCAACACGACATAACACACCCGCACCCACACAAACTAATAACAGAGTACCACCCTGTGAAGGTAAAACTAACAAACCATGACTGGGCAACACAAGTGCAACCAGCCAGAGAGACACCAACCATAGTGCTCACCCTAATGTGAATAGACATGGACGTCCACCGCAGTGCCATGTGTGTATATAGTCAAATTTTTGTTTCTTAGAGTCAGTGCAAATTATTATATTATGTACAGTGAAAGACAAAGTGTTTGTAAGAATGTGTAAATAGTTTAAATGTGTTTCTTTTTAGGTATAAAATCAAAACCAAGACATTGAGCCAAGGCTCCAAAAGACAGTACGAAAGGTTTTTTAAAATTTTCCTTTCATACATAACTTTTTTAGTTAAATAATTTTTTTATACATATATAAATTAGTTTAGGCAAAAGAGCACAGAGTGCTCGGATGTCATATTGTAAATACCAAAACAGTAAAGAGTAAAACTATGTGTTAATAAAAACTTTTGAATTGAATATTGAAGCTATCATCAGCATCAAAGAATACGCTGAAGGCAGATTAGTAGTTCTGTTTCCGTGTTTCGTTTTTAAACTGTGTTTTTAGAAGCATGAAAATGGCTGAAATGCGTGTTTTTTGAATAGTGTTCATGCACAAAACATCCATGTACAGATTCTTGGAAAACACCCAATGGACTCATATTACACTTTTCTCCCACTTATAATGTAATGGTTACGGCTCAAATCTCATAGTTTTCCCATGCAACTGAGCGCCAGTTTGGAGTCTAGCGCTTAGAGACGATACCCTACTAGAAGCACCAACGAGCCTCGTACTTAGAATCAAATTTCACAAACACACACATAATCATGATTAGGAGGGCCCCTAATGAGGATTTATTCACTAAAAAAAATGTGACCGTTAAAAAAAACATCGTCACTGTAAATACTACCGAATATATTGTGTTCACAATCAAATAATTTCATAGTGTCAGAAAATATGGTTATTTGTGTCATAGGATATTTCTTAAGACATTACATAATAATTTTTCTACCATTAAAAATAATTTATTGTGTTTGCAATGGCAAAAAAAAAAATCTTTTGTGCGCTGAAAATAAAGGTTTCTTTGCCTCAACAAAATATTTGTTTGTATATGGCGAAATAAATATACTTTGTTAATTCAAACAAATATTTTGTAGTAGGAAAATTCTGTTCACCCAACAAAATCATTTTGTCAACTCAAATGTATATTTGGTTAGGTGTACTAAATCTTTTTTTTTTTACTTACCGAGTTTGATTAAGCTAACAAAATATTTTGTCCCACCAAGTAAATATTTGTTTCGCCATATATAAACAAATATATGTTTGATTCAAACAAACCTTTTTCTCTGTGTGTTAGCTCCAAAACTGTATATTTTTTAGCACCGTGGGACATTTTTTGGGGGTGGTAGGGAGTGCGTAGATCCTGGGGGGGGGGGGGGGTTAAAGGGCCCGGCCCCCCTGAAATTAAGAAGACCTTCACTGACGGAACCTGTTTGCGCTAGCG
Organism: Bacillus rossius redtenbacheri; assembly: GCF_032445375.1. Classification (NCBI taxonomy): domain Eukaryota; kingdom Metazoa; phylum Arthropoda; class Insecta; order Phasmatodea; family Bacillidae; genus Bacillus; species Bacillus rossius. The sequence goes on from NC_086345.1 coordinate 17,644,225, forward strand.
AAATCGTGACTGTGAAACGGGGTTAATAAACGTAAACGCCAAAACTGTGTTTGTGTGGGGAAACAATACTGTTAATTTTTAAAGTTTTCTGCTTATTGCATGGCGTTTAGGCCAAAATATGGGCAGTGTGAAACACTCGCGTCCAGAAATTCAGTTTGCAAACACAAAATGCGTACATTTGTCACCCATTAAAAAAAATTCTAGGTTAAATTTCGTTTCCGAGTTTCGTATTATAAGTTTACTTGAAACGTGAGAACACATGAAGGTTACCGAGGCTAGAGAATTACACTTCTCTGGAGAGTCCTAAAAGAAACGCTCACGTGTTTTTTTTTGACGTGACAACGTCTAATAAATCGATGAACGCCGGCTGCACGTACGAAAAAGTGTCCCGTTACGCTGTGTCCCGTTACACTCATTGTACGCTTGCGCCGCATCTATCTCTCTTCCACTCGATTGGAACAACCATCGATTTTACTTTTTCGAGGCACATTAAAATTGAAACACTCCCATTCGTTTCCTACTTTTTCTATCATCGTCCTATCCTTAAGAGAATAACACAGATTGGAAGAAGTTAAATAGCAAACATGTATAAAAGTTATAGTTAAAATAATCTCTTCGTTAAAGTAATAAACATATTTGAATTAATGAGTGCAAATAAAAGTAAATTTATCAATTAAATTGTAGATTTCATTTCACTCCTTCTTTGTATCCATACAAAATAGTGATAATTCAATAAAATATTATTCAATTTTATTCATAAAAGTATGCAATCGTTTCATCAATGTTTTTTTATGACGTTGTCACGTTAAACTATCGTCCGTAAACCGACTTTACAGGCAACCATTTTTTTTTAATAAAGTATTTACTACATTTGGTTATCGATATTGTTGTATGGTACCTACCATGGAACTTTATCCACTATGAAAGAGGGTCTAGTTCAGATAAATACCCCGCCCATCCATTTTGTTTTCAGCTGGACACGCACTTGTTTTGGGATCTTGCGCCATTTGTGTTGTGTGTGTTTTTTTTTTCTCTCCAGGAAAAGTTCAACGCAAATAGCGAGTCCAATTTCACGCAAACTGCCCGCTGAAATCTCAAGGGGTGTCGAATACGGAATGGAGATAATTTTTTTCTTCCCCCCTCCAATCGCTTTGCGAATCACGTGGGAAGCGGGGGAATAATACACCCTCCCCGCAGACAGACGCAATACATCAACGTCTCTTGAAAGAATCGATTAGCCGTTTAAAATTGGTTCCAGTAAAGCACGACAGACCACTTTCCCGCCTGCCTCCATCGCAACATCACAACAACTTAGAGGAGGGGTGATGTTTAAGACAAGCGGCGATAGTCAGCCTCATTTGAACTCCATGTATGCACTGTTAGAAATTACACTAAATTTACGGACTCTTCGACGAATAATTTAACTTAAATAAACGAAGATTTCTTCATAATTTCAAATAACCACATCTTCGTAGAAACTGAGCCGTATTTAGACGTCGTCGTTGTATATTCCGTTCTAAACAACGGTAAACACACAAGTGGACAAAATAAAAGTTTTTTTTTCCTTCAGACTTAAATATAGTTTATTAATGTTTTGATAATACCATGAATATTATTTTGGATTCGTGTCCAAATTAAGTGAACTCAGTGTCCGTGTAAGTATTTACTAATATCGCTGGATGATTTGAAACCAGCATTCTTCGGAAATTGAAGGTGAAAATTTTTAAGTGTGTGTGTGTAAAGTGGTTTGTTGGGGTGGGTTGGGGGGGGGGGGGGGTTAAATTGGCTGTTAAGTGGTCAAATCACTCGCATTCGGACTATAGTGCCTGTTATGCTTAGCTTGCAGCGCACTGTTAAAAATGTTCACCTCAAAATTTCCGAAGAATGCTGGTTACAAAATATCCAGAGGGTCTTCGTAAATTTGCTGTTTACCTTCGAAGATTTGCGGTACGGAGTCAACGTAATTTTAAAATGAACAGCAATAAATATTAGTCTTGTAATATTGACAAATCATTAAGAATCTCGTTGAATATCCAGCAAAAAAAAAAAAAATAGGTATATATATATATATATTTTTTCACTCTTATGCTTACCCTGTTTACAACGAAACACGCAACTTGAAGTCGGAAACAGCCGTAGTTTCCACGAATGTACAGTTATCTGGGATTACTAATAATACTCCGTGTATTTCAAGTTGATTATTCGTTGGAAAAACCGTAAATCTACAGTAATTTCTAACAGCGTAAATGGTGCTTAGTTTTGAATGATTTACACAACCCGGCTAGTCAACATTAAAAATGTTATTTTGACTACACTCGTTTTTTTTAATGAGTTCAAAAATAATTTAGTACTAATTATACTGACTGAAATGAAAATAATAACGATTCAATGCTAAACAACAATTATTATTTCACAGGCAGAAACTATTTGCAGCACTCGGTCACTATTCATGACGAAGCATTCTGATCAGTTATGTTATATGCTAAACAAAATTGTTTATACTGTATTATATGAAAAATTGTTAGCAAAAGCGGTTCAAAACAAGATGGCGTCATGCAGTCATATCTCGTTAAAAGTAATAATTGCATATTTATCACACGATGTTCTTGATTAAATCCAACAAGGAGATTTATCTTCAAAACTCTCATTACAAATTTTTCTATACTAAATAAATTGCTCCAAATACACGTATAACGTTTTCATTACATTATTAAGTTGCGTCTAAAACTTTTTTTTTGTCTATAACATATATCTGGCAAACAACACACCAAAACAAGGACAGCGCTAGTGACAGTAATCGTGCATTGGAAAGAGAGAGTAAATTCTCACTATGCACACTGAAAATAAAGGATGAGACGTGTTGTATTCGGCTGCAACACAGTCTTCCAATTGCACCCAAGGACACGTATTGTACACTTTTTTTCCAGCGCCACGATAGTGCTTTTGCTAACTCCATCCATTTCTCACACATGTGCGAAAGGAGGTATTTTTGGATGTGCCAACATCTTAGCTCTCGGTAATACGGCATTTGGTACGATTGCTTTCGTGAATGAAAAGTAAGTCGCGTGGAACGGAAATGTGTAACTACGGTGCTGCCATCTGTGGCGGATGGCCCGAACCAAAGTTCACAAAGCCAAAGGGATAATTTACAGTATTTATCTGTTTAATTAATTTTATCAATATTGCCAGTATTTTTGTATACTTGTCGAAAATCAGGTCCAAAACCGGGGTTTATTATTATTTTTTAAAGTCTTTTTTTCGCTTTTGTCGGAGTCGTTTCATTGTATAGTTTGAAACGTCGGCCTGTGAATCAAATGATTCATTAGTCAACGTAGCTGCCTCGTCAACATATTCTAGTGGCGGGTGCGGAAACTGTGATTCGCGTCAAGCATTGATTTTGCAATCACAACTTTCGTATATTTATCACTTGCAGCATTACTTTAAAGAATTCTACTTTAAAGTTCGGGTCCGAGTTTCGTATTATAAGCGTATTTGCAAAATGATTTGGCTCGTGAAGAGTATGTAGTAAGTATTAGTGTATACCTGAAACAGTGTATATGTAGAGTGTTATGTTATTTTCAAGTAGTTATCCACTATACTATCCACTCTCTAAAAGCATCATTCTGGGTGTTGTTGCGGTAAGTAACTATTTATCTCTCTCTATATATATTTATATTTCCTTTAATAATATAAAACACATAAACTTAACAATAAACATGCACTATGTAATTCAATAAACGATTATTTTTTATAAAAATATAAGTATTAAAAAATATTATATATTTTGGTTATTTGGAAAAAAAAGACTTTCCACAAATAAAAATATAAAAAGAATGATCAAAATTTAAATAGCTCAGTCGGTTTAAGACAGAGGTCTCTAAAATTACAGTTAAATACCTCTGGATTTAGCTATAAACTATTGCAAACTAAATTGCTGATTAAGTGATCTAGATTCAAGCTGTATAAAATAGTTAAGTTAAATTGGTGAACAGTTTAACTCACCCAGAAGATAACTGAAATGTCTACGACCATTTACAAAATAATCACTAATTGTTATATAATTAAATATCTTTATAGTAGGTAACACTTTTGTCGCACAGGCTAAATGTCAAAAGTACTTTCCGTCTCTTTTGGCTTTAAGCTTAAACAGAATTTAACTCGGATATATGCCTAGCATATCCGTTAAGCCATAAAATGGGCCAAACCAAATTATACCAATCATTCCTCCATAATGGTAAAAGAGCCCCCCTTTTTTTTAATCGCTACCTCCTGGTTCACTGTCACATAATGTTTTTTAACATATCCACTTAATAACAAGTGTTAACCTACCATTTGAATAGTGCTTCATACAAGCTGACAACCAATCCGGTTGCTTAACTTAACACTTACCACAGTTAGTACAATATCATCTCTAACATACAAATTACTGAAATTTTGATAGTAACAATAAACATACCTGTATATCTGTTAAAATACACAGATAAATTATTGTAAAACATGACACTAAAAGAACTTGTCATAGATATAAAGTTCCAAAGAGGTACCTAGGCATTACAAATCTGTAGTGCAGAATTGTGTCCCTTTTCTCCACGCAGTTGAAATAAAATAGAAAAGTAAAGTTTCAGTAAGCATTTTTACCTATGTAATAGCACTCTCGTTACCGAGGTTAGATTTTTTTCACATCACTGGCGAGTATATTGCATTTTTGGTGGGTTTATGTTCACCACCACCACATTTACATCAGTTCGAGATGCTTTATTTCGATGTTAAGGTTCCATACTTATTTATTATTTATTTCGAAGATCATCTAAGTTTTGTTTTAAAAAAAAAATCTTATTTTTTTTACTGGTGTGGAAGTAATGAGCGGCGTAATGTCACGTACCTGACTTACAAGCGCGCCCGGCTCCTTACCATACAATGGGTGGGGGGGGGGGAGGGGCCCGCGTGGCATCGCGATGGTAGATCAATGGAGTAGATTAAGGCCCCCGCGAGTATTAGACGCCAGTGCTGCTAAACACCTAGAATGGGGGAGGGGGTAGGGGAGTTTGGGTGCTTCAGTCCTGCGCGTACGAGGAGATGCTTCTTCCCAAATTGCGCCTCCTCTTATAACACTGATTTACCTTCCCCCAACCCCCCCCCCCCCCCAACCGCTTCTCTACAAAATTCTCCCTTCGCCACCTGCGACCTTGCGATAAAACCTCTCTCCCGAACAGCGCGGCTTGAATATGTAATTATATCGAGCGCGAGCGTGATGCATTATGGGTCGGGTAATGGGCGGCGGAGACGATTACCGCATGTACCGAAAAAAAAAAAACATTTGGGGGGTGTGGAGGAGGGTCATGTTTGGAATTCCCCCCCCCTCCCTTTGTGGATGGCAGTTGCCTGTTATTTCTTTCTTTCTTTCAAGGGCAGGGGCAGACATGGTAACCATCATCAGGGCAGGGCGTAATTAGTGGACACAGTTGCGGGGTGGCGAGGGGGGGGGGGGGGGAAGATTGCCTTGCCAATTTCACTTGCTCCAAGATGGTTAACGCGACGTTACCTGCTTCGGAAGAGTGCGAGAGATCGTATCCGCGCGTCTTTCTTTGCATGCCTTTCGAACCGCGTCTCTGGTTTTGATGCCGAGGCGGAATTACCGGCACCTGTTTCGTTTTAAATTTTTTTTTTTTTCTCTCTTTACCCTGATCTCTTCGTTCTATGCTACGCCATTAAATCCTCTTATTAAACATGGCAAGGAGTCAAAGAGACGTTCAGAAGGTTGGGCGGCGATAGTGCAGGTCATGTGTCGGGTTATCTCTGATCGTCCACGCGCGGGAAAATATTTTCTGTGCTTTTACAAAAGATTCAAGGGTTTCGCCGGGGAGGGGGGTGGCCCTAGGGGGGCAGTTGCACCCCCCCTGCCCCCCTAGAGCCTTAGAGATATAAAATAATGTAGCCAAATGCAAAAAAAAAATACATACTTTTCCCACAACTTGCCACCCCCCTCGCCCCCCCCCCCCCCAGGCCATTGTCTGGCCATCGGCTGGCGACGCCCTTGAAAGGATTCCTTTGGAAAACAGTTGCCAAAAAATAGTTTGTAATACATGGCTATGGTTATGGTTATTTAGGCATTTATGTGATAAATTTTTTTTAAGGTAATACTAAGTTTTACCTATGAAAATTGACTTTTACTTCAAGCATTTTTTTGAAACCATAGAAAAGATGACCATACAATCAAAAAAAATTTTTTTTTATCATACATGTAACGTCCGTATTTAATACTGTGAAGCTATTCAGGGAACGGTTTACAAACAACTTTAAACTATTGGAGGTAACTTACTGAGACAACACAAATCGTAAAATCCTCGCGTAAGAATCCGAACCCAGTAGAACTGCAAACACGATTTTGTAAATGTACAAATTTACAATTTCAGAGTAAGTGAAGCCGTAAGTTTATGAAAATACCTTGATGATTTTTAAACAACGTTATTCACCGAAGGTTTAAAATTTTAACAGTGTAGACAAAACCACTGAACGAGTATATTGTGCCCGTCTAGTTTGTGTGTATGTGTGTTAGTGAGGCGAGATTATAAGAACGACGCTTACTGGTGTTTCTAGCGTGTTATCGCCTCTAAACGCAAGGCTGTGTCCTCGCACGCAGTCTTCTCGTCGTGCACAGGACAACTGTGGAAATTTGAGCGGTGACCGTAACATTATATGACACAGAAACGTATGCAATTTTCTTTGAGTGCTTTCAAGAATCTGTACCTGTTGTTTTACGTCAAAAAAAAAAACTGAAAACACGCCTTTCAGCCATTTTAACTCTTCGAAAAATACAATTTAAAAACTTAATCTAAAATCAAAAGTACTTTCCAGCCTTCAGCGAATTCTAATATGTAGAGACGGGAAAAATTCGCGAGTTTAATGACCTCCAGGATAGACTCCATGATTCTCTGCCTACTTGAGCATACGGCGAATTTTCATTGGGTGCTGAATTTTGAGGCGTCTCAAGTGGGTAGCTTGTGATTGGATACTTTTTTTGATTGATTGTCTCTAATTGGCCAAGAGTCCTACATATTAACAGTGAACCAATAGCAGAAGCAGCATAACGGTATAATTGTTTGAATTTTAGCATATCACGAAATGAACCCGCGAATTTTTCCGGTCTCTAAATATTAGTCTTGGGATGGAATTTTTTTTTGTGTGGGGTTGGGGAGAAAGAGGGGGTCGTGTTCTCAAAAATTTAGGAGGTGATAACTCGGCGACATCAAAAAAAAAAAAACACGGACGCATATATCTACGTGTGAAATCTGACACGCAGTTTCTCGCACGCACGCACATTCTTTACGAGCACGCACTTGAAATTGTCTCCCTTTTAACCTCCTGACTGAAGATATGTGAAAGGGTAAAAAAAAAAGTGGGCGTCCGTGTGTGGGTTGTTCCTCACAACGGTAGATACGTAACGGAACTGGGTTGACCCGGAACAGTTATGTGCGGACGTTTAACAGGTGTTTGTCGCAGCTCATAAATTTCTTTGTGTGTACACTCTTCTTCAGGGGCTTCGTAAAACAACACGCTGGAAAAAAAAATTGGTTGTCTGTAAAGTCGGTTTACGGACGATAGTTTAACGTGACAACGTCATAACAAAACATTGATGAAATGATTGCATACTTTTATGAATAAAATTGAATCATTTTTATTGAATTATCACTATTTTGTATGGATACAAAGAAGGAGTGAAATGAAATCTACAATTTAATTGATAAATTTACTTTTATTTGCATTCATTAATTCAAATATGTTTATTACTTTAACTATAACTTTTATACATGTTTGCTATTTAACTTCTTCCAATGTGTGTTATTCTGTTAAGGATAGGACAATGATAGGAAAAGTAGGAAACGAATGGGAGTGTTTCAAGTTTAATGAGCCTCGAAAAAGTCAATGTGATGGTTGTTCCAATCGAGTGGAAGAGAGTTACATGCGGCGCAATCGTACAATGAGCGTAACGGGAAAATGTGCGTAACGGGACAATGAGTCATCCTTTTTCGTGCGTGCAGCCGGCGTTCATCGATTTATTAGACGTTGCCACGTTAAAAGAATACTAAAACCCAGATTCGTACCTGATATTTGACAATAATTAATTTTATTAAAATACCGGTTTTTTTCTTTCAAAATTTACTTAACAGTTAATACACTAAATTGTCCTCTTGACTTTGTGAACTTTGGTTAGCGCCATCGGCCACAGATGACAGCACTGTGTGTTTCACATTTCCATTCCATGGCGTAGGCCTATACCGAGAGCTAAAATGTTACACATTAAAATCTTGTACTATTAAAAATAGTAAGCAAGTAAGGAACATTGGCAAAGTTCTAGATTTTGACACTTTTCAAAACCGTTTTTCTGCTCTCGGGAATTTTTTTTATAACAAAAAAAAGTAGACATTTAAAGAATGGAATCTGTAACATGGGAAAAGGGGAGAAAAAAGAACGTGTCAGTTGTCACAAATCGAATGAAACCTATACCAGACTCGAACTGAAAATGCGGAAGGAATAAGGTTTGGATGCGTAATTTTAATCCGAAAACCCTTTTCATCCGCTGAGCTTCCCACGAATTGTAAACCCTTTTCACAATCCCAGAAACTATTTTTTTTTCTTTCCTTCTTTTTGCTGAAAGAGTTAAGGGAAAGAGTTCAAATTCTTTCCCGAATAACTTCCTCGAAACGTCACCGAAGTGGAAGGAAGTATTCAAAATCCGGTTTCGAAGCTCACAATGTAATGTTGATTGGGTGTGGTGAGAAAAGGTACGATTCCCCTATTTTTTGAGTTGCGGTTTCAAGGATTTTTTTTCCACCTTAGGAGGATTTTTTTCACATGATTTTTGGAACCCTAAGGACTGTTATATTGGTCTCAAAAACCAGCAAAAAAAAAAATTAAACAAAAAACATTAATTCCCGTGAGAAGTAATATCATGATCAGTTGTAAAGACTGGGTACTCAATGTCACAGTAATCTTACATACATTTTTTTCTTAGTAGCTAATTTCAGTACTAAAAATCAAGATAAGAGAATAAAATCGAAGTGTCGATCTAGGATTCTCGAAAAAATTTTAACTTTGTATGGTTAGCATATTGAAAACCTAAGTTGGATACGTATACTTAATTTCGACTTTAAAAACAATTTTAATACAAAAACTGATGTTTTCAATAACTTTAAATCCAAATAATTTTAGGTACCAGGGTTGATTTAGTTGTACGAAGATATGTTATTATGTAGACAAAAAATGGTTTTCTGTTAAGCATATAACAACGCGTCCCTATGAACGTTGCGTGATATCACACACTTTCAACAGGTTGACTCGTTGGGGCATAGAATAATTTTTTTTAGCATCCAGACGCCATAAAAATACCAAAAATTAATGATTTATACCTGCCTTTTAAGTATGACAGTGGGAAAAGTGAATTGAAAAAACAATTTCATAACTAAATATAAGGCATAACAGATAGCGTAACGACAAATCTTAGGACCAAAATTGTAGATCGTTTCAATTGTTCTATATATTTCAAGTTTAGAGGCTGTTGCTGTCCATTTAATTTGTCAAACCATCTTGAACAAAATTGAGAGTACAATATGTAGCCCTTTAATCTAATAATGCAACTCTTTTTACGGTACAACCGAATGAGATACGATAAAACAATAAAGAGCCATATTTATAAATCTAAAAAAATCCTATACGATGGTGAAATTAATTTTCAATACGTTGAATCATTTATCTGCAATTGAGCTCCAAGTAAAGAATCTGTGCTGACTTTAAACGTCCGTTGCTATCTTTAAAGTTTCCGGAGGTCGAAAATTTAAAATTTTGACTCTTTGAATTTTTTTCGTCGGTGTAAATCTGAAAACGTGTAAGCTTGCAAGCTTGCAAGTTTATATCTAATCTGAAATTAGGTTAGAATTTGTACGGAAAAGTGAGTAATTCTCACATTGGTTTTGTTTGTATACAGGTAGAGACCGGAAAAATTCACGGGTTCAATGACCTTTAGGTAGACTCCAATATCCTTTACACACTGGGGCAAATGCCAACTGTTCATTGGCTGCTGACTTGTGAGTCGTCACACCTGGGTGGCCTGTGATTCGACACTTCTATGAGTGAGGGGTCTCTTATTGGCCCTCAGTCCTTCAGATTAACAGTGGACCAATGGCAGAAGCAGCACTAAGGTATAATTATTTGAATTTTGGCATAGCACGTAATGAACCCGCGAATTTTTCAGGTCTCTATATGTTGGATATGAGCACCCGTTCCAGCAGGTGAGCTGAACGTTTGGCGCGCGCAGCTCATGACGACTCATGATTGGAACCTGATCAGTGATCAACTTTAGAGAGCTCATACCCTCCCTTGTAACGATACCTGGCCATCCCTTTGGCAAGCGTTATAGGACTACCTCCCCTCTCACCAAATAAAACAAATTCTCCGATTTCACATGGGCTCTGTATTCCGGGAGACCTCTTCGTTTCTGTCTCTCCCTTTACCCTTGCAAAAAAAAATATATTTATATATTCTTCCCGCCGTTACATAACCTCCTTCTTTTCCAACCATTCCGGTCTCGATATAGCGACATAAATGTGTAGGCTTACTTTAGGCTCTAGCTATAGGCCTACTTATGAAAATCAACTAACAGTTTAATTTATTACTGAACAAGGCAACAAACACTAGTACATTTTATTATTGTCTGCAAAACCGTCTTAAAGCTGTAGGCTATTTAAAAAAAAATGTGAACTAGTGTTTCAGAACGCCAGAGATGTGTTAACATCCCACTTCGGTAATGAGCTAGTTTCTGTGTTCTCATGTTGTACGTGCACTTATAATACGAAACTCTTACACGAAATTACACGTGGAATTCTTTGAAATTATGCCGAGCGTGAGAAATATACGTAAATTGTGTTTTCAACTATAATTATTTACTTCAATCACATGTCATTTCCGCACCCGCCGTTAGAATTCGCTGCCGGAGCAGCTACGTTAACTATTGAATTATTTGATTTGCAGACCAAAATTTTACATAAATATTTTTGTTCCATTTACAAAAAAAAATGTGTTTAGATTGTAACCAGATTTGATCGAAAAACAAACAGTGTATCACGTGTGGGAGATGTTATCTGTCTCAATACTTGTACGACCTGTGAATTTTATTGTGGAGAAATTTAATACAAAATCAATGGAAACCACTGAATTAAACAGTGATCTTCAGTGCCCAAAGTAAATGTTGGATATTTGCAGACTAAAAAATAGTAATTTAAGCAGTTTTGCAATTAAATTTCTCTCATATTGATAGGGTTAAAAAAAATCAGGAACAAAAAATCACATACTTTTTTTATTATGCATTCGATCCTGTAGTCTAGGAATATTTCGTTTCGAAAAGGATCTCTACAGAGATATAAAAAAAATGTGGGAATAAATATTAGCTGTGACAAAGAGTTGGTCGAATATGAAACATGCGTTGGATTCTAACGTCGTCTTTCGTCTAATCTCTGAAACGGTTTTCAGACTTTAGTGGGTACACAATTGGTTTAACTCTCTCTCTCTCTCTCTCCCCCCCCCCCCCACTTCTTTACACTAGAAACATGTAATGCGGTTTCGGGTGGTTTACAACGGCAATGGTACGAAATACCGTTGGCCAGAACACGGGGTTATTTTTTTTTATCGTTTTTAAACTCTAGGGGGCATCGTTGATCTTCGACGCTGGTTTTTCTGCGGAACTTAACACCGGGAAAGGATTAATTCTTGTAATAAGGCACCGCCACTGGGCGACACGCGAATCGCTGTGTAGCTAAGACCTTCCATCCTCCCCCCTTTTCCAACCCTGATCTGGTTTTTCTCCACACGACCCTTCCGCGGTGGTGGTGGTGGGGGACTTCTTGAGGATTCTGGAACATTCTGGAACCGTCAGCCATCGCTCGCGCGCCCGTAGTGCAAAACGAACAAACGGGGATAAGAGAGAAGAGAAGGGGTTAGGGGTGTTTCTCACCTCTTTTCTTAAGAGGGCTGTTGGTCGTGCGACTACACCGCAGAAAGGGTTGTTTGGGGATAAGGAAGAGAAGGGGTTGTCGGGTCGTGCCTTACCCGCTGCCAGTCGCGTGTGCTTGCAAGGGTGTCGGGGGGGGGGGGGGTTGAAGGGAAGGGCGTGATCCACACTCGGATTAATTCTACCCCTTTTTTTTTTCATTTGCTTCTCTACCTGCAGGGCATTGGTCCTTCATGGATCCGGTTATGGGGAGGGTTTAAAGGGGTTGTTTAGGGGGTTGGCCTTGCGCCGTTCGCGAGCCGGTAAGGCTTCCGCACTCCAAAAAATCCACCCCCCGAAACCCGACGGGAAATAACCCGTTTTTTTTTATTTTCGGCGAATGTACGGCGCTTAAGAAATGTATTTTTATTTTTTTCGTTTATTTCTAAGTCGTGCTCTAAGAAGACCCAATGAGACCGCTGATTGTCGGAAATTAAATTCACAGAGCCTTTTTTTTTCAGTCCAGGGGTTGAAAAAAATAAACGTGTCGGCAGTGGGGGGAAGGTGCCAATCCTGTTACATACCTATCACCTGCTCTGATGACGGACCAACGGAATGTCAGTTGAGACGTCAATAAAAACGGTCACCACTGCAACGGGAGAAAAAGAATAACGTCTTCAACACATACCCCCTCCCCTCCCAACCACCTTTTCCGATCCACACACGCACGTACCTACATCGGATAAGGACACAGGACGCGTACTGTGTTCGTCTGTGCTTTGCCGTTGTGTCGTCCATATTGTCAGTTTAGTTCTTAATTGCTGGGAACCCCCTTTTTTTGTCGCAGCATTGTCCAAGTTTGTCTGTATTTTATTACAACTGTCCGGTCGTCGAGTACACTCCACTTGCCCTAAAGTCATTCTACCTAAAATGAATCTCGGCTGAATGCCTGTTAGGTCGAATGACTAGAAGGGCAAAAGACTTTTAGGCGAATTGACTTTTAGGGCAAGTAACGTTTAGTGGAAATGACTTTTAGGGCAAATTACTTATAGGTCAAGTGACTTTTAGGCCAAGTGACGTTTAGGAGATATGACTTTCAGGGCAAATGCCTTTTAGGTCAAATTACTTTTAGGGTAAGTGACTTTTAGGTCAAGTGATGTTTAGGAGATATGACTTTTAGGGCAAATGACTTTTAGGTCAAATGACTGAAGGATTATTTTAAATTTTAGGTCAAGTGCCGTTTAGGAGATATGAATTTTAGGTCAAATGACGCGCGCCGCCGTCGTCGTCAGCCCTCTGTGTTCGTCTGTGCTGTGATTTTTTTTCTGACAAAATCCCTACTACGTAATTCTCTGTGCCGTCTAGGAACAGCTGTTTTTTTTCTTGTTCTCAGTTTGTTCGTGTATTCATCTTTTTTTTTTTTCATTATTGAGGTTTTTCTATGACATATGTACGGTGTAAACCAGCAGTGAGGTTATATCCATAAAAAAAATTTCCGAAAGGAGGAAATAACGTTTTGCATTTGATTCCTGAATTCATATACTTCTATGTTTGATATAGTTTATGCTCATGTTAATATAGACAAATTAATATCATGAGAAGCCACAAACAACATCTTTCGTTTTTTTTTTTTTTATGTTTGAACATGTTAGCTCTCGGTATGCGGCATTTGGTTGGAATAATTTCGTGAATAGAACGGAAATGTGTAACACCGGTGCTGCCATCTGTGGCGGATTGCGCACACTAACGTTCATAGAGACAAAGGGAAACGTTAAAATATTAACCGCTTAATGAATTTTAACAAGATGGGCAGTATTTTAATAAAATTCCTTGTCGAAAATCAGGTCCTAAGCCGGTGTTTAGTATTTTGTCAAGTCTTTTTTGCTTTTACCGGAGTCTTTATTTATACAGTTTAATATTTCACTATGCAAAACGAATTATTCGATAGTCGACAAACATGCTCCGGCAGCGAATTCTAGTGGCGGGTGCGGAAACTAAGTGTGATTCGCGTCAAGAAATGTTTTTAAAAACACAATTTGCGTAAATATTTATCACTCTCGTCAATATTTTAAAGAATTCTTCGTTAAATTTCGTGTTCCAGTCTCGTATAACAAGTGTTTTTGGAACATAAGAAAACACGAATTTGCTCGTTACTGAGGTTACATAGATGTTACACATCTTTGAATTTTTTTTCCAGTTCGAGAACAATGTTTATTCTCTAGTTATCGGTAACAAAAAATCGGAAAGTTCAATATGAAAGGAAGGAAAAAAAATGAATGGCCAGGTACATCATCTATTAATCTCGAGTAACTTACATTATTTTATCACATCTGCGTGGCGGCATCTTTGTGTTTGATCTGAAGGAAAAACAATGACTTTCAAGCGTCTGCTAATTATTCTTAGTTAAAGATAAATTATGATCCGGACAAGGGCAGAGGGAAGGGAAGAAATAAATGTTTTCTTTCAAGGATCGATTCATCTAATTATTAGCCAAGATTGGTTTGTATCGATAATTTTTTTGCATAGTTTCTGTGAAAACTGTGATTTTTTTAATGGAACAGAAATATTGATTCAAAATTACGGCTATTTGTAAATTTGTACTTTTAGATGAAAACAACTGTATCACTAAAAAATACTGTTAGCAGTAATACTGGTTCGGATTTTTACCTGGACATTTATGCTTTGTGTTGTAGTAAGTAGGCTACCTCCAAAATTTAAGATTTTTGTAAACTGTTCCAGTGTTAACCGCGCCACATTAATAAGCATAATAAAGCCAATTTCATTTTTTAATATTCGATGAGCTTTTCCATGGTTAACAAAAATTATGCTTGGATAAAATATCAATTAAATTAACAAATAATGCGTCAATTTCCGTAATAAATACTTGGTATTAGCTCAAAAATTGTATTTCATACATGCAAAAATAAACCATAGCCTTGTGTTGTATAACGTTACTAAATTTTTCTTGTAGTGTTTCAAACTACAGGCTGTCCACAAATGATTGGAGCGATTTCATGAGGTTACTGTGGGTGCATTTATCAACATATCGGGATGAAACTAGGTAGTCATGTGCACAAATTTAACATGTTTTATTGGGACTTTACAAGTGTTCGATATGTTGACCCTTTGCGATCCTGCACACATCAACTTCTTGGCATCTGGTTTCCATAGGAATATTCTGTAAAAGTACATATTATTATTTTGACTAACTGCAGACATTCTTTTACCAGCGACAGGGTCAATCCCTGCTGCAGGGGCAGGAATTTTTCGCGAATAAATCTGAACACCTATTAGACTGCAACAAGGTATACCCGCACCAGCGGTATCTTCCTTGTGATTGGCGACCGTCTGCCAGAGAAGTCGTTTGAAATATTTGACCGAGCAACTCGAGACGCGTTTGCCTCCGCGCTGAATAACTGTGATCGCTGTTGTAACGATCGATATGGATCTGAAATAAACTCACCCAATAACGAAAAACGGACAACGATACAGTTTTTTTTTTAGCTCTCAGCGTGTCTAGGAATCCTTTTTTCGCGAAATATGCATGCCCCTGAACAATCATGCACCGGTTCGCGATTAACCAACGTAATTGAGCTCGTAACAAGTTTTGTTGACGTTTGCTTGTCGCCGTCTTTCTTCCCATATAGTTTTTAAGCACACGCTATTACCGGCAGCCGCTGGGAGACGAGTGAAGTCTCTCGCCGCCAGGGGCGCATGCGTCAGTGGTACCAACCCAGACATTGCGGGCCGCAAGGTCCAAGCTCCCGACCCCAGCATGGTCGGAACTCTCTGCCCCTGAACAACACTTCTTCCAGGACCATCCTTCTCGTCCTGTACCGAACCCATGGTCCCACACAAGGGTGGGCCTGGGTGGACCCCAGGGTCCAAGGCCCGTTTCCAGCCCTGTTCATTTTTAAATATTTAACTATCATATTTTTTTTTACAAACTAGAAAAAATAATATTTAATATTTTATAAAAAAAAATTGGTTGTCTGTAAAGTCGGTTTACTGACGATAGTTTAACGTGACAACATCTTAACAAAACATTGATGAAATGATTGCATACTTTTATGAATAAAAATTGAATCATTTTTATTGAATTATCACTGTTTTGTATGGATATAAAGAAGGAGTGAAATGAAATCTACAATTTAATTGATAAATTTACTTTTATTTGCACTCATTAATTCAAATATGTTTATTACTTTAACAAAGAGATTATTTTAACTATAACTTTTATACATGTTTGCTATTTAACTTCTTCCAATCTGTGTTATTCTGTTAAGGATAGGACGAACATAGGAAAAGTAGGAAACGAATGGGAGTGTTTCAAGTTTA
Source organism: Bacillus rossius redtenbacheri (assembly GCF_032445375.1). Taxonomy (NCBI): domain Eukaryota; kingdom Metazoa; phylum Arthropoda; class Insecta; order Phasmatodea; family Bacillidae; genus Bacillus; species Bacillus rossius. Next base: position 17,660,543 of record NC_086345.1, read on the forward strand.
ATGTGTCTCGAAAAAGTCAAATCGATGGTTGTTCCAATCGAGTGGAAAAGAGGTAGATGCGGCGCAAGCGTACAATGAGCGTAACGGGACACGGCATAACGGGACAATGTGCGTAACGGGACACTTTTTCGTGAGTGCAGCCGGCGTTCATCTATTTATTAGACGTTGTCACGTCAATAAAGCTTAGTTTGGATTTATAAAATAGTAACCATAATTATGCCTGGTATTTCCAGGTTAAATAACATTCTAAAAAAAGAGTGAAGGTCAGAAATAACCATTCAATTATAATGTAGCATGTGGCAGTAAAATTAAGGGGGGGGAAGGGGGCCCGTCTCCGATCCTTGGTCTAGGGCCCGTAATCGAATGTTGGGGCCATGGCCGAACCTGCCTGCTCGATGCTTGTAAATATTTAACCCCCTGCAAGAATGAGCCCAGTGGTTTTTCCCTGTGTCTTTGCAGGTTTTACCTGGGCCCAACTTAACTGGTTATAATCCATATCTAAGATAGGGAAGTTAGTTCATGGCGCCGATTGCTGCCATGGCTTGTCAATCCCAAAACAAAGCACACGATTCATGTAATATCTTGTCCATCCATGCATTTTGACATCCCAACGGGGCACCCCACCATGTTTTCTATGCTTGCCTGTTAGCGGCCTCGGTAATTGGCTTTCCAGTTAGAATACAAAACCGTCTTTGCACAGCCCAAATTTTTAAGAAGCTACCTACAGTACTAACAACGTCATAGCAGTGGTGTGGTGATGAAACTTATGCTCGAGAAATAAAATTTGTAATTTAATGTAATTTTAATCAGCATGTCTGATGATTAAAGAACTGCAGTGCATAACATTACGGTAATTCAATCATAGTTGACTTATACTACTAAACTATGTAACAATATTAGTTCTTATGATAATGTTGCCTTGGTTACTGTGTTGCTTAAAGTGTTATTTTAAAGTAGCGTACAAAGGAAAAAATTATTGTAATGCATTCTAAGACCAATATAGCAAACTAATAAGCATTTACCTACAATATTTATAATAAACTTACAACTACTTTTATTTTTGTAAAGGCTAAACATGCTAAAATTAATGAATTATTAATGAAATAACGAATTATGTTAACAGGCAAGTCGACATAAAGGTGGAGGGGCGAAAATGAAGCAGTCTGGAAACTGGAGTAACCTGAGGACAGACAGACAGTTCATAGCAACATCGGTCACGTTTCCCGATGGTGACAAAATTGTCTCGCCTAATCCTAATCTCGTCCAAAAAAATTTTTTTTTAGTTAGGTTAAGGGAAAAAAAAAGATATTGAGGGTTTCGAAAGATATGTGGATGAAAAGCGGTCATATCGACTTCGGTCGATGGCCGATTCGATTAATCGATATCTGGCGATGTCGACCCCCGGCCAGACGGTCGCCGCTCTTCGTCCGCCGACGTCGAAGTCAGCTGCGGGCTCCTCTCGCTGACTTATCGGGCCAATTAATGTTCGCGCGGGAGAGAGAGAGAGAGTAAAGAGTCCACCTCCCCACCCCCCTTCATCCCTCTTACGACCACCCCATAACCACCCCCTTCCCCCCCCCGGTTCCTCTAAATTAACAGGCGGGCCGCCATCATGACCACTGCTAATTAATTACCGACTCTCTGGAACGATATGTGCGCGGGGCTGACCTCGGAGCAAGAGTGGGGCAAGCGACGTCGTGCTAACGGGGAAAAAAAAAAAATTAAACATTTCCTTTTGGAAAACCAATTGCCAAGAAGTAGTTTTAAACACTACAAGAAATATACTGTTACTCAGCACAACACATGGCTATGGTTAGAGACCGGAAAAAAATCGCGGGTTCCATTCTTGATATGCTAAAATTCAAATAATTTTACCGTGTGCTGCTTCTGCCATTGGTTCACTGATAATATGTAGGACTCTTGGCCAATTAGGGACAATCAATCAAAGAAGTATCCAACCACAAATTACCCACTTGAGACGCCTCAAAATTCAGTACCCAATGAACGGGGGCTGTTTGCCCAAGTAGGCAGAGGATCGTGTAATCTATCCTGGAGGTCATTGAACTCGCGAATTTTCAGTATCTAGCTATGGTTAAGTTTTGAATGTATGAAAATACTTTTTTTCGAGAGAATTCTGAGTACTTCTTCCGGAAATTGCCGCATTTTTATGTAATTTGAATTGATGTTTCTTTCAAGCATTAATTAAAAAAAAAACATGAAAAAGATAATCGAATATTCAACAAAAAAAAAAATCAAGATTTTTTTAGAATAATAAAACCACACGGTAAAGTACCCAAATGATGCCCATACTGGATATTCACAATCGTAAATAACATGGCAACGAGAGAATTTACTCTTTACTTTATGCGTAGAGTCCCAGAAATTTCGCGGGTTCCTCTGGCCTCAGGATAGAATTTAAAGTTATAGGTGTGCTCGACCAATGTTTACTTTCCCATTGGTTGATTTCTTAGCGAGAACATTTTTATCCTTGCTATTTGGCACTACCTGATTCGCTTACTTCTCTCCTAGCTGGACATCGTTGGCTCACGGTCGTAGAGGGGCGTGTTCAGATAACTGCGGTCCAATCATGAACACAGTGCGACAGTGTGGAGGTTTGCATTCTAGCTTGCGACTAAATGAATCCGCGAAATTTCCGTGGCTCTATTTATGCGTTATCTCCCTTGATCATCGAACACCCCACTCCCGAGCTTTCCAAAATTTGTTGTTGTCACGCTCCGATGAGTGAACACACATTGACGTATCCTACCCGCCTGCGAGAGCAAGTTTCACTTCGGAAATTACTTGCAGGGATGAAATATGTGAAACACTTCAAAAGGTTTTTAAAAAGTGATGTCGTGACACTTCTTGAGCTTCGGAGATTCCATTTCTCTTGATTGTCCGCGCTCTTATTGCGTTCGACGGCGACGTCATTTTTCTCCCGCGCGCGACAGCTGCTTCATAAGCGACGAGGTCGTTCGCAGAGCGATAATAAAAATTCGCCCGATGGAAAAATCTAGCAACGATGCACATAAAAACACTGGGGCAGGAAGAACCTGTAATGCGACCCCCCGGGTGGAGGGGGGGGGGAAATGTTTTCCCTGATGCCTTTAATTTTTCTTTTTTTTATGTCCTGCGCTGTAAACATGAGATATGAGAACATTTGTCACGACGCGAATCAGTGTTTAACCCGAAATGCATTTCGCGATCGTGCTGAAGAGCTTCTGGAGATTTTTGCGAGCCGTTGTTATGGATGTAACGGGACTGAACTTAGATGCGTATCATAATGTTTTTCACGATCAACAGTTTCAGCTTATTGGAAATTATTAGATCATGGAAAAAATTCGCGAGTTCAGTGACATTCAGGAAAGACTGCATGATCTTGTGTCTACTTGGACAAACGGAGCATGTTCATTGGTTGCTGAATTTTGACACGTCTCAAGTGGGTAACTTGTGGTTTGATACTTCTTTGATTGATTGGTCTCGAATTGGCCAAGAGTCCTACATATTAACAGTGAACCAATAGCAGAAGCAGCACAACGATATAATTATTTGAATTTGAGCATATCACGAAATGAATCCGCAAATTTTTTCGGTCTCTAGAAATTATTCAACGAGTATTATTCAGTTTTTTGGAAGTTTCCACCTACATTTTTCTTAACCTCAATCAATTCAAAATGCTTTGGTATGATTTGCAGTAATATTGCAGGAATTTTCTTACGAAAGGTTAAAAAAATTTTTTTTTAGCTAAAATTAGTTTTTTAAGGTTTAACTCAGTAAGAAAGAACTTCGTATTGAACTGAAAAAAAAAATAAAAAAAAATAATTTAATTGTATTGTTGATCATGACTAAAGAAATACTTTTACGAGTTTTACTCGGAAAAATAATTGGAGTTCGCCAATAGCTACTAGAAGTATGCACAAAGATTAGTTTTTTTTTAATTTTTAAGATTATTCTGCAACTTTCAATAAATATGGATCTTACTTTAATCTATTTTTTCGCGATAACTTAAAAAAATTAATATATATAATAATAGGCCTATACATTATATTTCTTAAACGTGGAAAGAAATTGTCGCAAAATAAAGGTACATAACACCCGAAAATGGGATAGAGGTAAAAATTAAATTATTCAATTAATGTCAGGTAAAACTTTGAACTGGCATGAAAACAATAATATTACTACTTTTATAATATGTAATACAGTTTTAGCTTATGAATGCGTTTTAAAAAAAAAGAAAAAATATGCTCTAACTTCTTAAGATATCATTGAAATCATTCTGAATCTGAGAGGAATTCGCACGAAATAAAATATAAACTAGAGCATTTCACTGGAAAGAAAATTAAACAAAAAAATATTTTAAAAGATTATAATATAAAAGTTTAGTTTGTTTTTCAATAACATTAAATAAATATATATTAGTATTTTTGACATAATTTTGGGAAAGCTGTTCAAAGTTAAAAATAAATTATTATCACAAATTATTTTCGTTGTAATATATTTGTATTCATATCATAATTTAAAAAAGATAAAAAAAAAATAATTTTTATGTACTTTTTACATTTATGTGTTTGTCCGTGTGTTGTGTTTTCACAATTATTGCCACTGTATGTATACATTTAATACTATGTTTGTCTTAAAAGTATTTAATATGTAATTGTGTGTTTTTTATGTTGTATCTTTTATGTTTAATTTTTGTGTCATTCTGTTAATGGCCTTCAGCTGTTGGAGGGCACATAAACTCAAACCAAATAAATAAAATAAATCATATTGAAGGAGAGCACCCAAACGCTACAAAAATTCTGGCTAAATTACCTGAGCATATATTACTTTGGTGTGTACATTGTATTAAATGGCAAATACAGTGTAAGAAGTATTAGTTCATTTTAGGATTTTACAACGAAGAATGCACGAATTATTTTGTTGTATGTTTCTAGATAACTGGACTTTTGCTGAAACAACTGCAGAGTTCCGGGCAACTTTCTAAACAAGACAAAGAAACACGTGAAAGGTAAGCAGAGGGTGTTTGTTTCGTACTAAGCAAGTATTCATGAGAGTTACGTTAGTTATAATCTTACGAGTTGGTGTTCCATGTAAATGAACTTTGTGCTCATGATTTAACGATGATTTGTGTAACGAAACGAGTCACAGCGGGCAATTCTAAACTGTTTACTTATATTTGAACAACATTATGTTTGCAAAGAATTTCATTTCTTAATATTTATGAACTTTGAGAGAGTACATCTCTACGAAATACGTTACTCTATGCACGCTAAAAATGCCATTCAAAAATAGCCGGTATCCTCTAGTCAGTATTTAAATTATGTTATTTTTAAAAGAAACACTTATTTTGATGTTTTATTGATTTCAACTATTTTGAATTCAAGTTGGATGTTTATCTACTTTATGTTTGCATTAATATAATTCTGTTTTTATTAATTTCTGTATTTGGCGTCTGTTGGCTTGGGCCACAGCCGGCCAAACATATTTTTTTTTTCCTTTTAGTTCTTGGCACATTTTAAAATGCTCGGGGAAAAAAATCCGCCTTGGACTAGACGCCATCTGACACGGACATTAAATAGTGCTTCGAAAAGAATTACCGTGTGTAGTCTAGATTCTATTCAGCAAAAATCACTTAAAATTGCGTAATAGGATTGTACAAATTTCGTTGATACGCAGTAAGTGTTGTAAATCTTCTGGCAATATTGATTGCAAAATACTGTGATTTTGAACAATTCAATATTATTTTAAAGCAAACCCGAGAACTAAAAAAACTTTTATTTATGTATTTGTCTGAGAACTAATTTTTTATTATAATTGATAATTGATAACTATCAATATAATTTTGTTTTTACTCCCCAGAAGTCCAGGGATGCGGAGTCTCATGTCTCCATGAGGTTAACTAGTCGGAGACACATGTCATCATGAGGCTAACTAGTCGGAAACTCATGTCACCATGACGCTAACTAGTCGGAGAGTCATGTCACCATGAGGCTAACTAGTCGGAGAGTCATGTCACCATGAGACTAACTAATCGGTATATGTTTGTGCAGTCCTTCTGGTGAACAATGTCCTTCATATATCCCCATATACGATAAGTAGGGACACCTGTATTTCGCGATTTCATTTCATGTCAAGGTATTTCACAAAACACTGTAGCTTTTTCTAAGAGTCGTGGCAAATTGTGAGGGTGCAGCAGTACGGTTACCACATTCTCATTGGCCCAGTCAAGAGCGGGACGACACCTCTCACCGACCTCAGCCAATAACCACAGGAGAAAAGCTACAGTATTTTGTGAAATACCTTGACACGAACTGTATTCGCGAAATACAGGTGTCCCTAACGATAAGTTGTTCATTGAGAAGTATTTCCAACTTCTCTAGTTCCTACTCCGGCAGTACTGGGTAAAGTACCCTATCCATATTTACATGACATATTTTTTTCCCCAAATGATTAAAAGAATAAGTACCTACAGTTCCCACAAAAAAGCTTAAGAACTTAAAATATTTGAATATAATAATTGGCTGTAAAGTTTTGTAGAAATTGCTTCGTAACTGCAAAGAATTGGAATTACTTTTTGATGGTTTTTCACGCTTAAATAACAAATTTTATAAAAAAAAAGTTAAATAGAGATTGTAAGATAATTTTTTTCCCACTGAATTGCTTTTCGTTTACGTAACATTTTTACTAATATAAGTATACGATTTTTAAAACCGATCATCGTATTATTGCAAGAGATACATAAGTATATATATTTACTTAAATACAAGTTTGGTGAAATACACCACAAAATCAAATTCTTCAGAAAAGTTAAAATAAAAATGACTTCCAAGATTTACTAGTACTCAAAAAATTTTTTTGTTAAGCAAATTATTCCTAAAATAAGGAATGAAGAAATTATGGATTGGCAATTTATTATTAAAAAATAATAATTTTAATAGTGTTAAATTTTTTTAATAAACCTTAGCCAGAATTTTATTTCCAAAACAATATCATCTTAAATTTACTGATGGTCCTAAATATTTTCTGAGACCTTTAAGGCCTTTTGAGTGGTGCCAAATCCTCGTGAGCCAACCCTTCATTTAATTTAAAGAACGACTGAAAATAATTTTTGCTCGCGGAAAATCTGGAAGTATCAGGGAATTTCAATCCTGACGTTTTGAGCCATGAATTATTCTGCAAAAACGGGGGAGGGGGGGGGGGGTGATATTTTCATACTAGTTGCGCGTTAAGATAAAAAATAATAATCCCTCTGTATGTAGCTGTGTCTGTTGTTTTGTGGCTGGCTTGGGTTTTTATTTCAGGCGCATATCCATTGCCAACACACAGTAGCTCCATCCAGTGCCTAAGCAAACTCAAACGCGCTCTGAATTTTTGCAGACGGTCCCCGATTAGCAAAAAAAAAAAAAATTATATATATAAAAAAATAGTGTCTTGTGTCGTTCTTCGCCCGGGACTCCTTCCCCCCCCCCCCCCCCTATCCAAGCTGATACCATGGAACCATTGGCGGCCATTCGTTAGGTCGGAGGACAATGAATGCCACGCGGCCGGCGCTCCGACATAAATAACGGGAAATGAGTCATAATTTCAGGAATTAAAAGAAAATGCAAAATGAGGCGCCCGCTCTCTCGTGCCGCGCCCTCTTGTCGTTAAAATTGACGATAATTAATTATAAACAAATAAACTGGGAACGATGAGTGCGCGGAGGAAGAGTTCAAGGAAAGGAGAGGGGGGAAAGGGAGTAGGGGGGTTATAATAGAGAGTCTGAATTGGAAACGGCAGTTTCAGTTGATTAAGACAGGGAATTTATGAGGGCGGCGGGGGAAAAGAGCCTTGAAGTGGCGGAGCCATAAGGCACGCTCACAGACGGCCCGCTTTAACCCCCCCCCCCCTACACTTTTCCATGTTTTTCCCCTTACATACACACACACACACACAGCTTCTACTGTCGAGAAACAGACTGTACTTTGCATTAAGGACCCAGCAGAGATGAACCAAAGAACGTTCCGCCTGGCAACGACTATCATAATTAGTTTTTCACTTTACGGATGTAGCATCCGATATCAATCCGCTCCCACAATTTTATTTGTTTGCTCATAATATTAAAACTGATTCATAACACAACTACTATCATTAACAGTCCAGAAAAAGTTATTTAAAAAAGTAATTTTTTTAGGAATACTATCATTCATAGCACAATAAAATTCTGTTTTTTTTTTTTTTTTACCCAAAATCTAATAATCCTAAGTATATCAGGGTTTTGGAAAACTTTAACGATTTATTCAAAACTGTGTATCAGACGTTTGCATTTTAATGTTCATTTAATTTTCTATAAACCCTTCAGTAAACCGTTAGAAAAAAAATTGTAGACAACGAACGATACTATATACTTATTATGAATAAATTTTAAATCATTCACAAAAACACGAATGTTTAGAAGGAAAATAATTTATCATGATATCCTCTTAAGCTGATTGGCGTAAAGTGTAGACGCAGAAATCAAGAGGTTGTGTCGCAATATACGAGCGAGTGTGGTGCAATAACCGAGCGTGTGTGGCGCTACAACCAGGCGACTGTTGTGCATTAAACGTTCGAGTGTGGCTCAAGAACCGAGCGAGGGCTGAGCAATAACCGAGCGAGTGTGAAGCGATAACCAAGCAAGTGTGAAGCAATAACTGAGCGAGTGCGGTGCAGTAACATAGCGAGTGTGGTTCAATAACAGAGCGTGTGTGACGCAATAACCGAGCGAGTGTAATACAATAACCGAGCGTGTGCAGTGCAATAACCGAGCGATTGTGGTGTAATAACCAAGCAAGTGCGACGAAACAACCAAGCGAGGGTTGCGTAAAAACAGAGCAAGTGTGGTGCAGTAACCAAGCGAATGTGACAAATAAACGAGCAAATGTGGCACAATAACCGAGCGAGTGTGGCGCAAAGTTGCAAACATTAGAACTCGCATTCGGCAAAGACCGGTTTCAAATTCCGATACGACCACCATGATTTCGGTTTTGCTCGGTTTCTCCGAAAAAGCTTCTGGTAAATGCTGGAGTGGTTTCTTGTGATAGATCATGGCTGAACCCTTTTCTCAATGTGGTTCTGCCAACCTGGTAGAGTATTTTGGTCCTTCTGTAATGATCTTATTGTTGATGAGACTCAGAACCAAAAACCTACCTAGCAGTGGGAACAGTGATCTAAGGCATAGGCTAAGTTACTGAGTTTAGGGCAAAACGACTGTATCGCTAGTTTGATGATGTGCATGAATTTTCGATTAAACCTTATCTTTTGGTATTGCCATATTATTATCTAATATATTAAAAACTCTATTTTATATATTTTATTTAATATGTTGTGTTATTTTTGATAAATAATTATTTAATTAATGATAATATATTTCATCTATTAATTTTTTTAAATACGTATATATTCTTACAAGTAGGAAAACAGGCTCAGAAAATATAGCCAAAATGTATTAAATAGTTGTATTTACTAACTACTATTTACAGTTTTAATTAAATTACAGCACAGTCTGTCCACAAATTATTCACTGTTTCGTTTAGTCAACAGTTTACTCTCCTCCACTGGAGTTCTGCTCGACAGTGACTCTCTCTACTGCTCGTCTCTTACCTCACAGCTCTGTACAGACACACTGTCTCACTCCATCGCACACAACACGGTCTCTACACACGAGGCTGGTCGCTTGTCGTCCACGTTCTCTCACGAAGGAGTTCCCTCGTCCTCCTCACTTCACTGCCTTCAGAGGCAGTCATCCCCCCTCCTTATGGTCTCGCCACCCATTTGGAAAAGTATCGCGTCGTCAGGGGGTTGACCCGAACGCCCGAAACTCCCAGAACAATGGCGTCCTAGTTACGCCACTCCAAGCGGCGGCCTCCGAGAGCCCACAGGACAGCCTGAGGGTTCAATGACAGAGAGAACCAGCAAGGGTTGAGCAGTTGGGCGGGTAAGGGTGGGGGGGAGGGGAATGGGAAGTATCAAGGACGGCCGCTAATCCGACAAGGAGTGTGCTGCATGGGACCACTCCCCGCCCGGGAGACGACAGACCACCTGACCGCTAACAGCTGACTCGTGGCCCCGCCTCCAGTATGCTCGTAAAAATATTATAATGTAGACATTTATAAGTTAATATTTTAATGCATTTTAAAACTACACCGATATATTGTCTTTAAAGAGTTACAACTTTATTTTAATTTATATTTTATGATAATGACTCACTTATTTTTTTATAAAATTGTATAATTTAATTAATTTAAAAATAAATTATCATCTATATTGGTAATGACATGGGAAGTGATGCACAAAACTACTGCTAAATAGGAGTGATACGAAACTATATACATATTTTTGAAATGAATGTATTTAAGTGTGGCAGAAACTAATACTGACACAGATTAGATCCAAGCAAAACGTCTGAATCGTCATTTGGACGAGTTAGGCCTACTTAAAATTTTAAACCAAACTAATTTGGGCAAAATCGTGCTAGCTAAATATATGTTGGACAAATCTACGTTTTGAGCGAAATTACTCGATGCCTGAAGGACTGTTTGGGGAGATAGTTGAAGTGTTAGAAAATTAATTTCACTGAAATTAATATTATGCCAAAAGACATTATTCCAAATAATTCACTTATGCAATAACAGCTAGATACTGTTAGTAAACCGAACGGCTGAGAAGTATTACAACACTCCGATATTATTTACCTTCTATAATTACTTTTTGTCATTGTTTTTAATGAATTAATAACGTAACTATCATTAAATCCTATTAGAAAGGAAAGAAGAATAAATTCAGAAAATAAACATATATTTAGGAAAAACCTATGTTTACAAAAAAAATATTTTCTAGTTCAACAGACTAGCCGTCTACAATATTATATAAATTACCTACAACCCATATCATAATTATTCTAGAAAGAAGATAAATTGATAAAATAGAAGCTAAATTGTTTCTCATTGCATCTGTGTGTCTATGATATTACTCAAAACTATTTTGTGTTTGGTTTAAGAAAATATGCATAGTCATTTAAATACAATAATTAGACGTTCAATAAATCCATCATTTTAAAGATATTTATGGCTGTTTAGACCAAGCTAACAGCAGTACTCGAAGTAATTCGCTCATCCTCTGAGTGAGGTAAATTTATTTCTCAAACATTACTTAAAGAGTAGGTACTTCATCATGAGTTTATGGCTGGCAATAGGCATTCCACATTTAATTATCATTAAATATTTGCCTTTTACTTGGTGGAAACAGCATATAAGCTGCAAATAACACAGATAAGAATTCCTGCAGTCGCATAGTGATATTACGTAACAATTCACGTTGCTTGTGAAAAGTCTAATTACGTAATTAAGTATATTATATTGTGAAGCTAGTTGTTTTATATAAGTACACAGATCAGTGCATTTTGATACAAGCTCCTTAAAACAATACTTAGAGACCCGTAAATTTCGCGGATTCAATGATCTCCAGGAAAGACTCCAATATCCTCTACACACTCGGGCAAATGCCAACTGTTCATTGGCTGTTGACTTGTGAGTCGTCTCGACTGGGTGGCCTGTGATTCAACATTTCTATGAGTAAGGGTCTCTAATTGGCCCTCAGTCATCCAGATTAACAGAGAACCAATGACGGAAGCAGCACTAAGGTATAATTATTTGAATTTTAGCATATCACGAAATGAATCCGCGAAATTCACGGGTCTCTAACAATAATTTATATCTGTTATCAGAGTCAATAATAACCATAAATAATTATTATTACGTTTACTTCCAGCATGTACGTATTAGGTATAATCATCTAATACGTAAATTGAAGTTGTAAAAATAAAAAAATAAAAATTACTGTCATAAAAATAAGACAAAAATTAATTATATGTTTTAAAAAGAATAAGTGTTTCATCATTAAATTTAAAAATATATTTTTATTCATACTTAGTTTTCGTATTTACGAATTTAACATTTTGGCTTTCTAACCAAAAGTAAGTCTTAAGTTGATTACAATTTTGAAACCTTACTAGCACAAAAACATAGTTTTTCCAAAATAAATTTAGTAACTTTTTATTTTGAATTTCTTAATCTTTTTTTATAAATTCTACACCAAAATAATCATACCGAAATTAATCTCAGATAGATGGCTAAATAAAAATACGCCACTAACCTATTGCTAAGGTTTAATTTAGACCTAAAAAACTTTAGTTATGTGATCAATTAGGTAGGTAGAGTTTTCGGTAGGTTACCACAACAACAAAAATGCGTGCGTTAGAGTTATACTAACTTGGCCTAATAAAAAACTAACTTTAATTTTACATGCAAATAATTAATACTTTTACTTAGATTTAATAAAATTACTGGATGATTATTATTTAAATATGATTGGGAAAGTATAATTTTAAACAAATTATTTTTTTAATAAAAAAATAACATTCAATATTAACATCAACATGTGTATAAGATTAATTATTTAAATTTACCATATTATCGAGCTAAATATTATTTTTTATTAAAATCAATAAATATAATTACTTAATGATTTTCTAATTATTTATTTCATTTATTAATTAAAAATGAATGTAATAATTCATAATTTGTAATAAAAATCAATAATACATATGGGAACGTACATCACTTGTATGAATAAATAAATACACTTGAAAAGTTCATAAACACAATTTCTCTGTTTAATATTAAAATAAATAAATGTTTCAGATTTTATAAACTAGTATTTAATATCAATTACTAAATTATATAATTCAAAGAAATATACCTATATATAATTTTTATTTGCATGTAATCTTTATGTAATTTTTTTCCTGCGGTGTAAATTTAGTTGCATGTTGCGCGCGCATCTAAAAATTCACTCCCAATTTTTTTTTCATAACGTGCCAAAATAAGTATAACTCCAAAAAAATTTACAAGATATCTTTGATGGATAGCTATACAAAAAAAACGAGCAACGTTTTATTTTTTTAATTTTATTATAGTTGTCATTTTGATAGAAAAATAAAAGTTAAACGATGCATCAAACTTGTATATCTTAACTAAGAGGTTCAGAGCAGGGCTTAAAGGCGCTAGCCTTTATTGAGTGCATTGTATTTATTTGGACAGAGACAGGTATTCTTCGCGGAAAATTCTGAACTCCTATTAGACTACAACTAGCTATACCCTCACCAGCGGTTTCTTACTTGTGATTGGCGACCGTCTGCAAGAAAAGTCGTTGCCTTGTTTGACCGAGCCATACAGGACGCGTTTGCTTCCGCACTGAATCACTAGAGACCTGAAAAATTCGCGGGTTCATTACGTGCTATGCTAAAATTCAAATAATTATACCTTAGTGTTGCTTCTACCATTGGTCCACTGTTAATCTGGAGGACTGAGGGTCAATTAGAGACCCTCACTCATAGAAGTGTCGAATCACAGGCCACCCAGTCGTGACGACTCACAAGTCAGCAGCCAATGAACAGTTGGCATTTGCCCGAGTGTGTAAAGGATATTGGAGTCTATCCTAAAGATCATTGAACCCGCGAATTTTTCCGGTCTCTATGAATCACTGTGATTGGTGTTGTCACAGTAGACATGTATCTGGAAGAACCTCACCCAATCGCGAAACACAGACGATGCTACATACAGTGTTTCAACTTCCAGCTACTCTCGGAATCTTTCCACGAAAAATTCTTTGCCCTAGTCATAAATTTAGAATACATAGATAGCCGTGAAGCATCTTAGGGGCATGCATATTTCGCGAAAATATTCTGAGACTAGCTGTAAGTTAAAACACTAAGGCATCGTCTGTGTTTCGTGATTGGGTGAGTTCCTTTCATGCACATGTCGATTGTTACATCACCAGTCACAGTGATTCAGCGCGGAAGCAAACGCGTCCTGAAAGGCTCCGTCAAACAAGGCAACGACTTCTCTCGCATACGGCCGCCAATCACAAGAGAGAAACCACAGGTGCGGGTATACCTTGCTGCAGTCTAATAGGCGTTCAGATTTATTCGCGAAAAATGCCTGCCCCTAAGCATAACACAATACCTAGAGACTGGAAAAATTCGCGATTTCAATAACCTTCAGGATAGACTCCACGATCCTCTGCCTACTTGGGCAAGCGGCGTCCGTTCATTTGGGTGCTGAATTTTGTAGGCGTGTCAAGTGGGTGACTTGTGATTGGATACTTCTTTGATTGATGGTCTTTAATTGGCCAAAAGTCCCACATATTAACAGTGACCCAGTAGCAGAAGCAGCACAACGGTATAATTATTTGAATTTTAGCATGTCACCAAATGAACCCGTGAATTTTTCCGGTCTCTAACAATACCAAAATGTAGCACAGTAAAGCTATATATAGAGACCTGCAAAATTCGCGGATTCATTTCGTGATATGCTACAATTCAAATAATTATACCTTAGCGCTGCTTCTGCAATTGGTCCACTGTTAATCTGGAGGACTGAGGGCCAATTAGAGACCCTCACTCGTAGAAGTGTCGAATCACAGACACTCGGTCGACAAGTCAGCAGCCATTGAACAGGTAGCATTTTCCCGAGTGTGTAGAGTGTAGTAGAGTCTATCCTGGAGGTAATTGTATCCGCGAATTTTGCTGGTCTCTAGCTATAGAGGAAGACGACGATTTCTCCAGGCAGGACGGAGACAGACGCCCGTCAAAGACAGCATCCTTGGAGGCGATCCAAGAGCCTCGAAAGGAGGGGTATAAAGGGGTGGGGGGTGTAGCACAAGGCGCACCTAGCGGGGCGGGGCACCCAGCCAATGGACGCGCGCCGCCCGCCCACGTGATATGCAAAGTGGGCGGTGCCCAGAGGCGCGCTTCATTCCGCATGCAAAACACTCTCGCATCGACCGCCTGGTGAGAGGAGTGGAGGGGAGAATGAGGGGCGGAAGCCCGGGTCGCGGAGTTGTGGAGGGGAGCGAGAAGTCGGCGGAGGAGCGTCGTAGGGGAAGTGACGCCCGCGGCGCAACAACGGCACATGTGACAGTAGCGTCACCTGGCACCCATGGGCAGCGAAACTGAAAACGCGGAATATGGCCACAAAAAAAAACCCGTGCGGTTGGGAAATGTCAACATCAAAAATTAACTTGATGTAGGCTTTTGGACATACGCCATTGCTTAGCACATGTATGTCTGCAGAAGAAAACGATAAAAAAAAAACACAAATGACAAAAAACACAAATTAAGCAAAAATTGCTGTTGTCAGGATTTAACGCCACACAATATTCCACAACAGGAATATGGTCAACAAACAAGGAAAAAACAAAGAAAAATGGTATAACAGAACGAAAAAACCCCCACAAATGATGACAGCACAAAAATTCAGAACCCAAAAAAAAAAAATGTCTGCAGACATACATGTGCTAAGTAATGGCGTGTGTCCAAAAGCCTACATCAAGTCATGCACTCCCATTGCACAAATCTTTCAAAGATAATATCAAAAATTAAGTTCCAAATATAAAGAAAACCTAGAAATTTCTTAAACATAGTAACTTAACTAAAAACTTATTTTTACAAACATTCTTAGTTTTGAATTTATGGAATTGACTTAGGGACCGGAAAAATTCGCGGATTCAATGACCTCTAGGATAGCCTCTATTATCCTCTGTATTTCTCAAGTAAACACGCGTGTTCATTGGGTGGCTAAATTGTGAGGCGTCTCCACTGGGTAGCTTGTGATTCGACGCTTCTTTGGTCAATAGTCTCTCATTGACCCAGAGAGCTCCAGTTAAACTGCGAGCCAATAGCAGAACCAGCAGAAATGTACACAAGTTTAATTTCAGCCTATCACGAAATGAATACGCGAATTTTTCCGGTCTCTAGGAATTGTGTATTAACGGAGTGGCGTATTAATTATCACTGTAAAATATAATGTTTTGGAATAATTGAAAATGTTAAATTATCTTGCCAGCAACCAAATAAGCTGGCATGTTTAAATGTGCTGGCCTGTGCAATTGTGTATTATTATTTTTTTGCAATTGAAACTGAAGTTATGCTTTTCAACATAGGTACTTTGTGACTTATGCAGTTTTTAATTTTTGAAACAAAAGATAAAGCATTAGAACACAGAGTTTTGGTTGTTTCGTAATGAAGAATAGATAATATTAGACATCTATGATGAATATTCCCAGCAACGAACGACCACAAAAAAAATTCAAGATTGACAACATTTACTTCCAAAAATTTAAAGATTTTTTAAGTTTTTAGTTTGCTTATAAACACCGCACAGTTCGTTGATTTACAAAGAAAATGAGAGCGTTAGTTATAGCATTGAGTTGCGACTTGTTTATCTACGATGCTTTGTGGTCGTACTCGTACCTATCAGAAGACATGCCCAGAGCTTAGAAAATTCAAGTATTCATTTCCCTGAGACTAGAATTTTTTTTTATTTGCTGTGGTAAATGATTGATAGGGCATGCAAATTTCGCGAAAAGATTTCGAGACTAGATGAAAGTTAAAACACTATAGCATCGTCTGTGTTTCGTGTTTGGGTGAGTTTCTCCCAGATACATATCGAGTGTTACAACACCAATCACAGTGATTCAGTGCAGAAGCAAAAGCGTCCTAAGTGGCTCGGCCAAATTAGGCAACGACTTCTCTCGCAGACGGCTGCCAATCACAAGGAAGAGACCACAGGTGCGTGTATACCTTGTTGCAGTCTAATAAGTGTTGAGATCTTTTCGCGAAAATTGCCTGCCCCTAATGATTGAAGTAGGAAACAGATTTATGAATAAGGATTGGGAAAAAAAATTCGCGAGTTCAATGACCTTTAGGACAGACTCCATAGCTATAGGTAGGGCCATTTCTCGGATTATTTTGGCCGCAAGCTAGAATGCAAACCTTTATGGTCTCGCACTGTGTTCATTATTGGATCGCAATTATTTTGGAGACGCCCCTCTACGTCCTTCAGTCAACGATGCCCAGTTAGGAGAAAAATGAACGAATCCGTAAAAGCAATCGTTGATTTAATAGGTAGAGACTGGCAAAATTCGCAAGTTCAATGACCTTCAGGATAGACTCCACGATCCTCTGCATACTTGGGCAAACGAAGCATCTTCTGTTGGCTGCTGGCTTGTGAGGCGTCACTTGTGGGTAACTTGTGATTGGATACTTCTTTGATTTATGTTCTCTGATTGGCCGAGAGTCCTGCATATTAACAGTGAACCAATAACAGGAGCAGAACAACGCTATAATTATTAGAATTTTATCATATCACGAAATGAATCCGCGAATTTTTTCCAGTCTCTAAGAATAGGCTTTGAATTTTAGTATATTACGCCAAATGGATTCGCGAAATTTCCGGGCCTCTATAGTGACCATCTTCCAGAGAGACAGCTGCCTTATTTTACCAGACCCTTCAGGACGCATCTGGCCTCCTCAATGAAGGACTCTGATTCGTGAAAAAACAGTAAACATGCACCTGAAAGAAACTCAACTAATCACGAAGCACAGACGATGCTACAGTATTTTAACTCTGAGCTAGTCCCGAAATCTTTTCGCGAAAAAATAATTCCCCTAATCTATCAAAATTTTGCTAACCGCATATTAATACAACACAATAAAAAATCATTCTTAAAAAAAATACAGTCCTGAACTTTAAAGTGCCTTTAATTAAAAGCAATAACTTGCATTTTTCTTGAACGAGACAGGTTAAATATATGTTTTAGCTCTACCGGCATACAATTCCGTATTTTACATGCAATGTACGTGAAAGAGTGCACTGGTAAACATACGCATTTTTGGTACCTTAAACATAGCTAGTCTCTAAATGATTTCGCAAAAAAAAAAAAAAAAGTACGTGATACTCAACGTATTGTGTGTGTGTTAAAAATTTTAGTGGTTCATCAATACACGCGGAGCTTAAGTTGAACTGTAGGTAGGGCCACGTTATTTTCCCGAGAGAAAAAAAAAATTCCAGACCAACTACGTGTTAAAGCTTTGTAGCATTTTCTGTGTTTCGTGGTTGGCTGGGTTCTTTTCCAGGTAAGTGTGCACTGTCAGCATACCAATCACAGCCATCCTGTGCGGAAGACAAATGCTTCCTGAACGGCCCTGTGAAAATAACGGCAATGGCTTCTCTTGCTGACGGCCGCCGATTACAGGGAAACAATCGTTGGTACGGGCAGAAAAACAAATTACGCTGATTCATTTCGCGATAGACTGACATGCAATCAAGTATACCTTCGAAAACGCTTCATCACACATTTTTATCTGGGGATCTGTGAGCTAAAGTCATGCAGATTTCGCGAAAAGATTTCGAGACTAGATGAAAGTTAAAACACTGTAACACCGCCTGTGTTTCGTGATTGGGTGAGTTACTACCAGGTAACATACCGATTGTAACAACACCAATCACAGTGATTCATTGCGGAAGTAAACGCGTCCTGAGTGGTTACGGTTCAAACAAGGCAACGACTTCTCTCGCAGACGGCCGCCAATCACAAGGAAGAAACAACAGGTGCGGGTATACCTTGTTGCAGTCTGATAATTGTTCAGATCTTTTTCGCGAAAAATGCCTGCCCATACTGTGGGCCAATGTGAAACCATAAAACTGAAAGTGCCGAATTACGGTCAACCTAGTTGAGAAGCAACCAGAGTAAGCAGCCAATGAACATGTGTCATTTTACCGAGTATGTAAAGGACTTTGGAGTATATCCTAGAGGTCAATGAACCCGCGATTTTTTCTGGTCCATAGGCATATCATATTAGAGTCTAGTGACCAAACCGATATTTCCACAACTGATGCATGCCTTTAACTTCCGGTAATGGAGATATTCGTGGTATGATCCCTGGTACCTATAGGCTATATTCAATGTTTAAATTCGTACACTCAGGATGATGTCATTGTTTGCTGGCTCGTGAGTAGTCTCAACTTGGTTAACTGTGATTGGCGTGCTGCTTAGAAAAACTTACGTGTTGGCAAATAAAACGAACTTAAAAATTAAAAACTTCAAAATCATCGTATGTAAATTTTTCAAGTTATTAAAGTAAGTGTATTTGTTACTGGTAGGGACACCTGTATTTCGCGAATACAGTTCGTGTCAAGGTATTTCACGAAATACTGTAGCTTTTCTCCTGTGGTTATTGGCTGAGGTCGGCGAGAGGTGTCGTCCCGCTCTTGACGGGGCCAATTAGAATGTGGTCACCGTACTGCTTGCTGCACCCTCACAATTTGCCATGAATCTTAGAAAAAGCTACAATGTTTTGTGAAATACCTTAACATGAAATGAAATCGCGAAATACAGGTGTCCCTAGTTATTGGCTTTGGTGAGTTACACAACCTCGGCGTACCCTGATTCGTAGGAAATTTTTTTTTTCCATACAATGAATAGGTTGAGGATGATTACGTAAAGAAGTTTTTTTTTTCCACGCGGACACCTACCTCCCAGTCCGTGGAAGGAGGAGGTGGATGGACGCAGAATGGCCGACAAGGGGTTGACGGCGCTGGAGGAGTACCCGCCTGAAGGGGGCAGCAGCAGTGTCGACAATGGCTCGCCGTTAGGTTTACGACCCGTCCGAGTCGCTGGTGCGAGCTGAGCTCGTATGTGTGTGTGTGTGTCCGTCCGCGTGGAAGGGTCAGAAGGTCCGCGAGCCAAAGACGGTCCAGGGTCGGAGAAGGGGGTTGGATAGGGAGGAGGAGGGGGATATATCGTCGAGGTGTTACAACTCAATCTGCCATCGGAGTCTCTTCACTATTTCCTCTCGTCGGACGGCAGGACCGTAAAAAAAAAAAAAAAAAAGAAGAGGGAAGTGGGGGTGGGGGGGGGGAGAAAGACCTTTTTTCTTTCACCCTTCCGCTACCACCCGCGGAGATATAGCGCGCGGGTTTCCACGCGCACACACTGACCTTTAAGGGTTTCCGAACAAGGTCACTCGCTGCCCGACGGTGACTGCGCTGATGAAGGGGGGTTGTGGGAATTTTGGAGTCAAGACGAGGTCACAGGTCATCATCACACATTCTCGGCTCAGACGTGTCGCCACGCAGGGGGAAAAAAAAATGAAAAAAATTTTCTGTACTTTTTTTTTTCAAAATATATATTCCGTTGGAAACCAGTAGTTTGTAATACTTCAAGAAAGAAATATTGTAAATTTTTCACAACACATGGTTACTTCTGCGTGTATCAAATGCTAAATACGTTTTTCGATTTAATACTGAGAATTCCTCACGATAGTTGGCGCATTAACTTCATATTTCAATTTATGTTTCATTCAGCAGTATTTTTTTTTTTTTAAATCGCGTAAAGAAATCTTATCGAATATTCTATAATTTTTCTTTACTTTGTTATATTGTGCTTATTATGTGCGCAGTTAATACGGCTCGTGGAGGGTCATGTCCAAGTAAATGAGGTCCGATCATGGACACAGTGCGAGAGTGCGTGAATATTTGCGTTCCAGCTTGCGACTGAGTGAACGCGCGGAAATTTCAGCGAGTCTCTCATCGTGGATTTCGGACAGCACGTTCGTTTGCAAAAAAACGGAGACCATAAAACAAACTGGGTGAATGGCTTCCCCTCCTTTTGTCACGACAACGCGCCATGCCTCACCTCACGCGAGTTTTTGGCCCGAGCAAACTGGTTCCTTCCTGTCTGTCCACATTGTGTGTCCACATCCAGGAAAGCTTCCAAACATGGAATCACAAATTGCTAGAGACCTGTAAAATTCGCGGATTCATTTCGCGATAGGATTAGAGTCCAAATACTTTTGACATTATTTTGCTTCAGTGATTGGGCCACAGTTTATCTGAAGGACTCTGGGCCAATGAAAAATTTTTAACAGAAGAATTAGCGAATCATGATCATTCCAGTCAACAGATGTTACGAGTCGGTAACCAATCAGCAGATGTAATTTGCGCGAGTGCGTAGAGGATCACGGAGTCTATCCATCAGGGATTTGAAATCGCGAAATCTTTCCAGTCTCTACACATTGGGTACAGGTGCGCGTCGCTAGCCAAGGAGAGTATTTCGAAGGAGACTATTCCAAAATTTGAACTAAGCTTATTACTTTGTTCATTTGAACTAAGCTTATTACTTTGTTCGTAGTATAGTTATTAAAACGTAATTTTTGATCACACCTCGTGTGTCCCACGCAAGTACCTGCCGAAATGTCTAGCAACCGGCCATTTCACACAACGAGGGTGATGGTTAGAGCCACGGAAATTTCGCGGATTCATTTAGTCGCAAGCTAGAATGCAAACCTCCGCACTGTCGCACTGTGTTCGTGATTGGACCGCAGTTATCTGGACACGCCCCTCTACGACCGTGAGCCAACGATGTCCAGCTAGGAGAGAAGTAAGCGAATCAGGTAGTGCCAAATAGCAAGGATAAAAATGCACTCGCTAAGAAATCAACAAATGGGTAAGTAAACATGGGTCGAGCACACCTATAACTTTGAATTCTATCCTGAGGCCAGAGGAATCCGCGAAATTTCCGGGACTCTAGTGATGGTCGAAAGCGTCCCAGAGTCCTCGGTGCCGGGTCGGGTTGGGCCGTGTCACGGTGACGTCACGGTGACGTCACGGTGACGTCAAGGCTTACGCACTTTTGGGGGGCGGGGTTTAGGGACAGGCTGCATGCATGCGGCGCAATCCACAGGCGTTAACTAGCATTATTGGGTTGGGGTAGTGGTTCCGGCATAACTTAGAAAAAAAAACAACCTATAAACACACAAGATAAAAAAAATTCTAAGTTATGACGGTTCTAAGTTGTGTGTTTCTAAGTTACATAATTATAAGTTGTGACAGTTCTGAGTTATGACTTTCTAAGTTAAGAGTTTCTTCATTGTGTTTTTTTTTATAATTTACGTGTTTCTAAGTTATCTAAGTTATAAGTCGTATGTTTCTAAGTTGTGATAGTTCTAATTTATTATTTTCCAAGTTATGATTTTTCCTAAGCTGCGTGTTTCGTCGTTGTGTGTTTTTAATTACGTGATTCTAATTTATGACAGTTCTAAGGTATGTGGTTTGTTTTCAAGAATTATAAGTTATGATTGTTCTAAGTTGTGAATTTCTAAGTTATGCGGGAATCCGTTTGTGGCTTATGGTTCCTTCCTGTTGCCTGGTGGCTATCTGCAAGAGAAGCAACAACTTTATTCGGGTGCCGACAGTAAACACGTGACTGAAAAACACAATGAATAGGGAACCGGAAAAAATTCCCGTGTTCATGGACCTCTAGGATAGACTCCACAGTGCTTTAGATACTGTCCATCGTCTGCTGACTTGTGTGAGGTCACAACTAGGTTGTCCGTAATTCGTAGTGACTGGAAAAAATTAGCGCGTTCAGTGACCTTCAGGATAGACTCCACGATCTTCTGTCTACTTGGGCAAACGGCGCCTGTTTATTTGGGTGCTGTATTTTGTGGACGTCTCAAATCGGTAACTTGTGATTGGATACTTTCTTTGATTGATGGTCTCTAATTGGCCAAGAGTCACACATATTAACAGTGAACCAATAGCAGAAGAAGCACAACGATATGATTATTTGAATTTTAGCATATCACGAAAAGAATCCGCGTTATTTTCCTGTCTCTATTAATTCGGCACGTTCTTGCTTCTAGGGTTGGTTCCCCATTGGCTCACAGATTGCCCCAGGAAAAAAAAAAGTTTGAGGGTGGAAGCGGGTACGAAGGTATACTTGATTTGGATGTTAGCCTATCGCAAATTGAATCCGTGGATTGCGTCCTGTCTCTAGCAATGAATCACCAAACACAGACGATGCTACAGTGTTTTAGCACTACTAGGTCGAGGGTTGGATGGGAGGGAGAGGGAATACAAGGCCTACTGGTCGTTCCGATGCATCGATTCTCTCCTCGCTGTACGAGGCGTGTTGTTTAAAAGATGACGGCCGCCCAGAATGCTTTGTCTCTCTCTTTTTTCTTTCTTTTACAACCGGCCGTAAAATGACAGTCTCCAGGTTTCAACTTCCTCTTCAGGGGCGCAGCAGTCCAAGTGGAGACCTCGCGACGAGTATTTTTGGCGGGTCGCGAGTGAACACGCTTGCATTTAGAGTGAACATCCGACTGAGAGAACATATATTCAGAAAGCGGAAAGCCGGAACCCACCTATTCCGAAGTGATTAAAAAATAGAACGAATAAGTAGGGCCATGCATATTTCGCGAAAAAAGATTCTGAGACCAGCTGAAAGTTAAAACACTGTGTGGCATCGTCTGTGTTTCGTGATCGGTAGAGACCTGAAAATTTCGTGTGTTCATTACGTGCTATGCCAAAATTCAAATAATTATAACTTAGTGCTGCTTCTGCCATTGGTCCACTGTTAATCAGGAGGACTGAGGGCCAATTAGAGACCCTCACTTGTAGAAGTGTCGAATCACAGGCCACCCAGTCGAGACGACTCACAAGTCAGCAGCCAATGAACAGTTGGCATTTGCCCGAGTGTGTAGAGGATATTGGAGTCTATCCTGGAGGTCATTGAACCCGCGAAATTTTCCGGCCTCTAGCCATGCATATTTCGCGAAAAATATTCCGAGACCAGCTGAAAGTTAAAACACTGTGGCATCGTCTGTGTTTCGTGATTGGCCAAGTTTCTTTCATGCACATGTCGATTGTTACGTCACCAGTCACAGTAATTCAGCGCGTCCAGAGTGGCTCGGTCAAACAAGGCAGCGACTTCTCCGGCAGACGGCCGCCAATCACAAGGATGGAAAACGCTGCTGCGGGTATACTTTGTTGCAGTCTAATAGGCGTTCAGGTTTATTCGCGAAAAAAAGTCTGCCCCTACGAATAAGTGAACTGATAGCATCAGTAACTTCACTAGCACAGCCACGTTTTTTTTTGACAAGTTGGATGGCTTGAGTTTCCATCAAACAGCTTGCATGTGGGTAAATGCCGGAATAATTCGCGGGTTCATTTCGTGATATGCTAAAATTCAAATAATTATAGCGTTGTGCTGCTTCTGCTATTGGTTCACTGTTAATATGTAGGACTCTCGGCCAATCAGAGACCATCAATCAAAGAAGTATCCAATCACAACTTACCGACTTGAGACGTCTCAAAATTCAGCACCCAAATAAACAGGCGCCGTTTGCCCAAGCAGGCAGAGAATCATGGAGTCTATCCTGAAGGTCATTGAACTCGCGAATTTTTACAGTCTCTACATATGGGATGGCTTCTAAAATAAGTTCGAATGTTGGATGCGATTGGCCAATCAGAACCGTGCCAAATGAAAAAGGAAATGCCATCCGTTTCTGCTTCAACGATACTTTAAAATGGCGAAGAGCACATGGCCGACTATAGAAGTAAAAATGCCAAATAACTAAAGTAATGTTAATATGAATGTTGTATGCAAAAACATTTTATGCATAAAAATGAAATAATGTTTCTTTAACTTAAAAAAACTCCGAGAATTTATTTCACTTTATAACTAATATTAGCTATTGTGATTTAAATTTTTTAATGTTCAAAAAATTTAAATTGGCACAAATATAATAATTAGTTAAAAAAAATTCCGTCCAGCACTGTGATGCATTATTTAATTTCAAAATGAAGAAAATTCTGAAAAGTTTAGATAGCTCCGACAAAAAATAAACTGTGATAGTGTGACATGATTAAAAATACATTTGAGGTTATCTGTTCAAATATATTTGATAGAGAAAATTGGAAGCCATTTTCCGTCCAATACTTTCCCGCCAGCTCTATTGTCAAATAGGTATATTGGGAGACAAATACTTGACAGTGTGACACGGTCTTTATAATTTGCTGATTTCTTAATGAGGAACTTTATGTTCTTGTTAATCGGTACTATCTGATAATTTTTTTTCTCTTAATTGAGTATTGTTACCTCATGCTTACGGAGCGCAACTGAATAGGCGGAATATGGCCACTAATAAACTGTGAGGTTGTGAAATGCCAACGTAAAAAAATAAGTTAAAATATGAGGAAAAAAGAAATTTCTTAATCAACTGTCACATACATGTGACTCACAGTTTCTGCTTAGAAATTACTGTCACATGTATGTGAAACTATTAATTTCTGTGGGATATGACATCAGAAAACTGCTTGGTATGAGTAAGATGTTATTTAACGTAGTGGTAGTGAACATGTAACATAATAACTAAAAAAAAAAAAAAAGAATTTTACAAACATTGTTAGTTCAGAATTAATGGAATGGTGTATTGACGGAGTGGCGTATTGAGCGTAATGGCAAAATATTATTATTTTTTGAATAATTTTTGACATTGTTGTATTATCTCGGTAGCAATGATATAAGCATGGCTATCCTGAGAATAGACGTTTGCATGCGAGCCTTTTTTTTGCAATTGAAACAGAGTTTATGATTAACAATACTCATACTTTGTGGTTATTCTGTTTATTTATTTTTTAATTTGTAGAGACAAAAAAAATTGAGCATTTGAACATTGTGCTTCGGTTGTTCCGCATTTGCGAAACAAATAATCATACAAATTTCAAGGTGAATTATCACAGCAACGAACGACGACGAGAGAAAAAAAAATTCAAGGTTGCCAACGTTTAATTTTGAAATGTTTTATGACTTTCAAGTTGTTAGTGGCCACTTTTTTTTTTTTTAATCTTCCTTGCTTTCAGAGCACAACCTATTGGAAGTCAACGGACAGTGAGAATTTTTTTTCTCCAGTCCCTACACGTGGTATGTAGAGTTCCCGCGCAGCTATGCCGATGCTCTGGGTGCTTGTAGAAAGGCTCCAATGACTCGAGTCACCACACTAACCTGAGGACAAAGAGAGAGAGAAAAAATTGGTTGTCTGTAAAGTCGGTTTAAGGACGATAGTTTAACGTGACAACGTCATGAAAAAACATTGATGAAATGATTGCATACTTTTATGAATAAAAATGAATCATTTTTATTTTAATAATAAAAGAATAAATACTTGAAATTATACTAGTAATCAGATTTTTAAAATGCAAGAATAATTAACCTTTATTGCCGAAATTGTTGTTGTAATAAGCAATCAAAACCACATTAACTTTTCACTTCACTTTATAAACAGTCGACGAAACAGTTCACGTGTAGATGACTTGTAATTAATTTTAAAAACTGGCGTTTAGCTATAAAGTTTAAATATAATCATGAACTAGTTTTAATATAAATAAACTATAATCAATTAACTATCATCAATTATATGAATCACCATAATTTTTTAGTCAATTGTAACATAACCCATTATTACTGCACTCGCCGACAGCGTAACGTAACACAGCGTAACGGAACAATGAGCGTAACGGGACACAGCGTAACGGAAAAGTGAGCGTAACGGGACACAGCGTAACGGAAAAGTGAGCGTAACGGGATACAGCGTAACGAAACAGTGTGCGTAACGGAACACTTTTTCGTGCGTGCAGCCGGCGTTCATCTATTTATTAGACGTCACGTCAAAAAACACGTATTAAAACACTACTCACAATAGAAAAGTAGGGGCAGGCATTTTTCGCGAATAAACCTGAACGCTTATTAGACTGCAACAACAAAGTATACCCGCAGCAGCGGTTATCTTCCTTGTGATTGGCGGGCCGTCTGCGAGAGAAGTCGTTGCCTTGTTTGAACCGAGCCTCTCAGGACGCGTTTGCTTCCGCACTGAAACACTGTGATTGGTTTGGTAACAATCGACATGTATGTGAAAGAAACTCACCCAATCACAAAACACAGACGATGCTACAGTGTTTTTAACTTTCAGCTGGTCTCAGAATCTTTTCGCGAAATATGCATGCCGCTACACATAATATTGATTTGAAGAAATAAAACTTAGGCATAACCAATGGACATGTGGTATTGGCGTTATTATTTGGAGATGAATGTATTTTTGTACACTGGAACTGCGTTCTCATCCAAACGTTTGCCGTTTTGTCACATCCTGTAGGACAATGGTGTCACAGAAACACTGCAAAAATTCTAATTTTCCACAATCACGTGCAATCCTGCCAGAAGGTAAAGTATAGCCGTATAGCCGCTGCCAATGGGTAGAGACCGGAAAAATTCGCGTATTCATTTCGTGATATGCTAAAATTCAAATAATTATACCGTTATGCTGCGTCTGCTATTGGTTCACTGTTAACATGTAGGACTCTTGGCTAATTAGAGACCCTCAATCATATAAGTGTCCAATCGCAAGTTACCCACTTGAGACGCTCACAAAATTCAGCACCCAATGAACGGCCGCCGTTTGCCCAAGTAGGCAGAGGATCGTGGAGTCTATCCTAAAGGTCATTGAACTCGCGAATTTTTCCGGTCTCTACCAATGGGTAATAGAGAGATTCCAACATATTAACAGCTAATCAATAGTAGAAGCAGACGCAACGGTATAATTAATTGAATTTTTAGCATATCACGAAGTGAATCCCCGGAATTTTTCCGGTCTCTAGCCAATCGACACCGATTTATTTGTATACCAGCGAGTGGAGTACAGTCCATGTACGAAATAATAACGCAATTTTTTTGCAAGAGTGTTCAGCACAACTATAGACATGGGCGTAGAGCTCCCCCCCCCCCCCCCCCAATTACCCAATAAGGGTGGGTCCAATCACTGAAGCAGCATGAAGGTGAACGATTTTGGATTCGAGCTTATCGGTAAATGAACCCGCGAGTTTTCCCTTGTGTCTACATGTATTCTTTATTTTAAGCTGTACTCCTCGACCACGCCCTTGTGTGTTTTCTTAAATGTTGCTGTCGATTTAGGGTTGCGATTTTTTTTTTTCTCAATTTGAACCGGTTGGGAGGGGGGAGGCCAAAAATATATTTTTTCTTTTCTGTAAAAAAAAAAAGAAGTGATTTTACGGTGTAACGTTTGGTAAGCAGCAAGGATCTTGATAGGAGGGGGGAGGGAAGGTGTGTTGTGAAAAAAAAACCCCACCACCAGCTGTGCCTGTACGCTCGCAAGGTTGTCAGCCCTGTAAAATTTCCTGGAAGACCGACGCTGTCAGGTTGGTACCCCGTGCGCGACGCGCCGTACCCCGCCACGTGTGCACGGGGATTCTTCGCCCGCCTTAAACGCACCTCCGTCTCGCATCGCAACGAGCCTTAATCTCTGACCTTGGCCTGAAGGAATCTCACCACACACGCAACGACCGACGGCTCCACTCGGCCGGCGCGTACATAAATAATGATAATATAAAAAATAATAATTCTCCGGTATCATTACTCGACAGGCAAAAAAATGGCTGCGTGTACTAATGTAAGCCTAGAAAAAAAATTAGTTTTGCGTGACAATAAATTAAAAAAATAATAATAATGAAAAGGACTGGAGTGATAGTTAGAGACCTGCAAAATTCGCGGTTTCGATGGCCTTCAGGATAGACTGCACATACCCCTGTACACTCGGGAAAATAACGCAAGTTCATTGGCTGCCGTCTTGTAAGTCGTCTCAGCTGGTTTGTCTGTGATTCGATCCTTCTTTGGTTGAGGGTTTATAACTGGTTGAGATTCGTCCAGATGAACAGTGAGCCAATAGCAATATTTTCTAAGAGGTATATATGTTTGAATTCTATACTATCACCGAATAATGAATCCGCGAATGTTGCAGGTCTCTAGTGATAGTATGAATACGGTTGGTAAAATATAAATTCAAACATATTAAAAAAAAAAATACTCAGTATTTGATAATAATAAACTTAAACACGTGTTTAAAATTAATAATTCTATTTAATAAAATTAATCGAAAAAACGAAGGACTCTTCGTTGAAAAGTCAGTACATTTGACTGTAAATTATAACAGTTAATGCCTTTCATGAGACTAATTTACACCCCTGCCCCTCCCTTAATTTTTTTATAAACACTGACCTTTAAGGGAACCGCCTAGTTAGTGGTGTATTCGTGTTAGTGAGGCAGGGATTGTTGGGTCGACGCTCGCTGGTGCTTCTAGCGTGGTGTCGCCCCTAAGCGCAAAACTGTGGAGCAGCTGTTGAGTGATAATCGCAACGTTGTGGCGGTGAAATGAAGACGAAAGTGTAATACAGTTCCTGTGCTTTTCCCAGTATTTGTACCGGGCGTTTCGTGTCTGAAAAATATACTAAAACTAGCATTTTAGCCCTTACACTCTCTTAAAAACAAAGAATAATAAACGTAATATGGGAAAAAATTTTCTCATCCCCCCAAAGCGTATTTTTAAATGTTTTTCGTTAGAGACTGGAAAAATTCGCGAGTTCAGTGACCTTCAGGATAGACTCCACGATCTTCTCTCTGCTTGGGCAAACGAAGCATGTTCATTGGGTGCTGAATTTTGAGGCGTCTCAAATGGGTAACTTGTGATTGGATACTTTTTTTTGATCGATTGTTTCTAATTGGCCAAGAGTCCTACATATTAACAGTGAACCAATAGCAGAAGCAGCATAACGGTATAAATATTTGAATTTTATCATATCATGAAATGAACCCGCGAATTTTCCGGTCTCCACTTTCCGTTAACCGACACCACACTGAAATATTGAGAAGTTTACAAATCGCATTAATTTTTTTATTGTAAGCTCAGCACACCGCATGTGTTTCAAGGTAGGTGAAGGGCGTAGCTACTGAGGCAACCAGAAGTATTTGTGTTATTTAATGGAGTATGTCCTGTTCCATGTCATTGTTTTTTTTTTTTTTTAGTTCAACGTTGTTAAAAACCTGTGGACATTTTGATTGGCGAATTTCAACTAAATGAGAAAAGTAATACAGGGCATATTATTTTGCATGATTAGCTAGCAAATTTGAAATTTCAATATTTTTAGTCTAGCATGGATAAGAAAAACAAAATTGAATAAAAAATTAAACAATTTTGGGTTCAAAGACGATGCTGGTGGCTACTGGGTGGTGTTTTTAAATTTTCTTTCAGAAAATTTTAATTAATTTTTTTAGACTTTTAATAGCCTAAAAATTCTCAGGATTTTAAAAAGCTAGCAACAACTAAATACTTTTGTTTTGTGAAATGAGTTAAAACCATATCACACAGAGGCCAGTAAAAATTGACTTAAAAACTAAAAAAGTTCCAGTTTTATATTTAAATTATCTTTCTCCTTATTCATACTGCACAAAAAACGTTAAAAACGCAAAATTTTCACAGCTAATTCCGCACAAAAAAAATGTATGCGTTGTATGTTTTTTTTTTTGTTTTGCGAAAGTTCAGCCACTCAAAAAAAAAAGTCTGAAAGTTTAACCGCGTTGAAGGTAGGTGTAAAAAATGATGACCTGGAACAGGACATGCAACCCTTAACGAAAGCAAATAAGTACGTGTGCTCCCGCTGACATTCGTGGCATGGTGGAGGAGATGGGTAAGCAAGTGCTGGAGATCATAATATGGTGATGGATAACGAGGGGAGGGAGGGAGGGAGTAGTGGGTTTTACACTGCCCGCGGGGCGTGGAGGTGGTTTTGTTTGGGAGGGGGGGGGGGGGGGGTCCGTAGATATACGAGACTGCGCCCAGCAGGGGGTCAGCGCTGAGTTCAAAGGACGCCGCTCCTCGTTGCGGTTTACACGAGCCCACGGGCAGACTCGCGAAGCAGGATTTGACAGACGGACCATTATAATGGTAACTGTACCACTATTGCGGTGCCCGTACCATTATTACGGTACGCGTGCTATAATTACGATGGATGTACCATTATTACGGCACATGTACCATAATTACGATAAAAAGCACCTGCCGTTATTACGGTACCCGTACCAGTATCGCAGTGCCTGAAATCAGGCAGATAGGTAGAGACCGGAAAAAAATTTGCGGGTTCAATGACCTCCAGGTTAGACTCCAATATCCTCTACACACTCGGGCAAAAACCAACAGTTCAATGGCTGCTGACTTGTCGACCGAGTGTCTGTGATTCGACACTTCTATGAGTGAGGGTCTCTAATTGGCCCTCAGTCCTCCAGATTAACAGTGAACCAATGACTAAGGTATAATTGTTTGAATTTTAGCATAACACGAAATGAACCCGCGAATTTTGCCAGTCCCTAAGTATAGGGTCCCGTGTGCCATGTTAACACGACGAAGCAGGCATGGTACGCAAGATGTAGCGTACTCATTAGAAAGCGACGTGATTCAATAGCGAAACATTTACGTTTATAAAATGTTTTTTTTTCCATCGTAAACATCTTCATATTTTCAGTGTTTTGAGTTAGTTTAGCAATAAATTTGTGGAAATTATTTACAAGAAATTGCCAGCAGTTGGAATAAAGCTATCATAAGTTACTCTTTTACATACAGTCTTCCGAGTTGTGGTGAATATTGACTGTCAAATTTCATGAACTAAAAAAATATTTAAAAAGACATAAAAAATTTATTATATATGTTTCTTTGCGAATCTATTTACAAACCGTTAATTAAAGAGTGGACCCTTTATTGTTTATTTTGAAACTTTTTTAACTCTCTTAATGAAATGATATATTTAGTTTGTTACAAATACATTTTCAGTACAAAAACTAGTTTTACTAAAGCTTGTTTGAATTTTAATTTCTTTAATAGTTTATATAAATCTCATATTTATAAATATACAGAACTAAAATATTTAACAAAAAGTTGAATGAAATTTTTTTTAAGAATAACTTAAAATATATACATATATGATTTTTGAAAAATTGACAAAGCATTTATTTTTAAGATTTTCAACACTTATACTTAATATATTCCCAAGAAATTTGGCATGAAATATATTTTTTTTTTCACTATTATAATAACGATGCTGCAAGACGTATTCATCCCGGTTGGAGCCTGAACATGATAGTTCTCATTTCAGTCGGCATATTCGTGGCAACTACACCAATACCTTAGCATTAAAACGTGCAACAAACCACCAGGAAGAACGCATTGAAAGGCCTCAACTCAACATAAAACTGCTGCTCTCAACCTCTAAAATAGGTTTACTGTCTCCACTTACATGCCTAATGTGCGTGAGCAAGAATCTTTTATAATTTTATTAAGAGTAATTTCGTGAAATTGCAACGGAAGTCGATGAACGGAAAATGTGTAAACAAGATTGTGGAACCACGTGAAGCAACATAAACCCGTATCTACTTTCGTATTACGGAACATAGAAAATGTACTGGTGTGCTAAATGTAACTACACTGGAATATGTTTGGTAAACCAAAATAGTAATAGTAAAAGGTTATTTCACGTTTTAAAATATGTAAGAAAGTTGGCATTTTGGCATTGCAATGCTTATAGGTAATACATATTCTCCTTATTAAATCCAAATAGAGCTAGTCGCACACCAGTAATAGAACGAACGCATAATGACCTCAAGGAATGCGGTTTGGATCTCATCACTGTAAAAACTTTATTTTAGTAATAACAATTTAATATAATATTTTATTATATAATAATGTGGAATCAGCTCCATAAGATTGAGTTTTGTTTTTAGAAGTATTTACAAACTGACGTCATTTATTTATACAAAAAAATTTCAAATATATACTTAGTGTTATAATATGTGTTTCTAATTTTTAATTTTAATATTTTAGTAATGCCATAGAAGTATAACTTCATAACATGTGCGAAAACATTAAAGTATTAATTTTTAAACGAATTTGAACAAAACGAGAATTATTTTAATCATATTCCTTTCAAAAATCAGATCCACAGCTGGGGTTTCATCGGAGCCTTTTCTAAATAGCTTAAAATTCCTGGTTGTTTTCGTGCTGTTAATGCTGCGTTTGATGGCGGCAAGCAACTTTTTCAGGCAGCGATTTATAGCTGCGAGCGCAGAAAGTAAGTATGTGT
Organism: Bacillus rossius redtenbacheri; assembly: GCF_032445375.1. NCBI lineage: Eukaryota > Metazoa > Arthropoda > Insecta > Phasmatodea > Bacillidae > Bacillus > Bacillus rossius. The sequence goes on from NC_086345.1 coordinate 17,693,224, forward strand.
GTGTGATTCACATCCAGAATTTTTTTTTACATTTGAAAAGCGACTACTTCATTATAATTTTGTTTACTAAGCTCGGCGCTATTTTGAAATAATTCTACGTTATATTTTGTATTTTTAAGTTGATTTTCAACATGGGTACACGTGAGTTTGCTCGTTACCGATGTCAGATGTTTGCACATCACTTGGCAAATACTGCAAAGACTCGCATTTATAGAATTTTTGAAATTTAATTTTACGGGCAAGTGGAGTATTAATTTTTTTGTTACAACTCTTTTTCCCCCCCGCAATTTTAGAAGGAATGAAATTTCCTAACCGTGTTTCTCTCCCTCACACCCTCGCGCCGACTCCCTGCTTCTTTGTAAAACTCCTCGCAGCCAGACACCAACATTCAACCCCATTTCGCCCTAACACACCCCCTCTCTTCTTCCCCAATCCCCCACCTCCACCAAAACCCCCATCCTTTATCCAACAACCCCGCGCGCATTAATTCCGGACCTGTAAGTGGTGGTCGCCGACTTTTCCAATTCCGCGCCCAGAAATGAGAACGTTGAGAGGAGAATTGGTGGGTGGAGGGAGGGGGAAGAGGGATGGGAAAGGGGGGAGGGGGACGGGCAGTGCCCCTTGTCCATTCCGCCAACCTTAACCCCCCCCCCCCCCCTTGTCTAGCTAACTTTCCCTCTAGGACGCCAAAAGGGGAGGGTGAGAGGAAAGGTAATTTTTATCGAGGGCACAGGGGTTGTGTGTGTGTGTGAGGGCGTGCGTGTGTGATTGAAGCCAGCAGTTATCGAGAATGAGGTAAAAAAAAAAAAAAGCTTTGGAGAGGGTGGTGGTTTTTTTTCTTGCCCGGGTGTCCGAAATTATACTTTAAAACCACTCGTGTGGCGAACTTGCTAGGAACTATCGCTCGCCAGGTGGCGTATAGACTTGGGTGTAAAAGGCAAAAAAAAAAAAAAAAACTTCCATAATTACCTTTGAAGAGTTTATTCCGGTTCCTGTATAAGTAAGCACATATACATACAGAAACTAATTGTGGTTTATAGGCGTAAAAATATATATATAGGCCTATATATCGCAAAATATTTTTTTTTCAACAGTAAATTTGACACAAGCAGTACTTTCCATAGAGGTAAGAATTTAAGGACCCTTAGCCGTGTTAATAGTTGAAGTAAAAATTAGAACCCTTCCAATCTGTAGATATGGCTAAAGTTCTTTTCAAGCTATTAAACAAGCTTCTATGATGTGCCTTTATACGCAGTTACGGTTTGTTTTGCTGAATAATTTCAGCCCCAGTGCTTTCATCTTTAAAAAAGACCCCCCTGCTCCATAGACTATGCCTCCAGGGGAATTTCTCGGTCGAAGTCACGCCTGTAAATGTATCCTTGAAGACGTCTGCTACAAGACAAGTCGAAACGTCCGGCGGATCAAAGTTTTCAACAGACGTTGTCTCAACCACTTCGTTTTTTTTCAACAGAAAGTACAAAATAACGAGTTTAATAAATATGTAGTGGTAACCAAATTTCAGTACCAGCAGCAGTTATTAGTAGAGACCTGAAAAATTCGCGGATTCATTCGGTGATAGGCTAGAATTCAAACATATATACCTCTTAGAAATGTTTTCTATTGACTTACTGTTCATCTGGACGAATCTCAACCAGTTATAAACCCTCAACCAAAGAAGGATCGAATCACAGACAAACTAACTGAGACGACTTACAAGTCGGCAGCCAATGAATTTGCGTTATTTGCCCGAATGTACAGGGGTATGTGCAGTCTATCCTGAAGGCCATCGAAACCTCGAATTTTGCAGGTCTCTAGTTATTAGTACATATTTTCGAATTTGGGGGGGGGGGGGTGGTTTCTGGTAACAAGAGGAACTAACTACACACACCCGTGCACAAATAAATACATGACTACTATCCTGATACATGTCACCTTCCGGCCGGATAGCATGTAAACGTGGTGATTTTAATTAGGATAATGTTGGTTATTGGTAGAGACCTGAAAAATTCGCGGGTTTATTACGTTCTATGCTAAAATTCAAATAATTATACCTTAGTGCTGCTTCTGCCATTGGTACACTGTCAATCTGGAGGACTGAGGGCCAATTAGAGACCCTCACTCGTAGAAGTGTCGAATCACAGGCCACCCAGTCGTGACGACTCACAAGTCAGCAGCCAATGAACAGTTGGCATTTGCCCGAGTGTGTAAAGGATATTGGAGTCCATCCGAAAGGTCATTGAACCCGCGAATTTTTTCCGGTCTCTAGTTATTGGTTTCATGTGCCACGGAGGCTTGTCAAAACCACTATAGTTTAAATAAAACGTAGATTGACTGTGCAATTGTATTCAGTCTAGCCTCTCTACAAACACGAATCTGAATTTTACATTTCACTATTTTCAACTTCTCTGTACTTCAGGTTTCATAATTCGTTTAAACAGTGGGAAAATCATTTTTCTCTACAATGGGAAAATCATTTTAGTCTGTACAATGGAAAAATCATTTTTCTCTGCAATGGGAAAATCTTTTGTCTCTACAATAGGAAAATCATTTGTGTGTACAATGGAAAAATCATTTGTCTGTACAATGGAAAAATCATTTTTCTCTCCAATGGGAAAATCTTTTGTCTCTACAATGGGAAAATAATTTGTCTGCACAATGGAAAAATCATTTTTCTCTTCAATGGGAATATCTTTTGTCTCTACAATCGGAAAATCATTTGGAGTTTACACGCGACTGGGTAACCATTTATTCTCTTTGTTCGCAACTTGTATCAAGAACACTGTAGACCAGTCGTCAATGCGAAGCAGATGAATGTACATAGCTGCTTCAAATATGCTTTGCAACCCAAAGAATCAGCAAATAATCGTTGCTAGATGTACAGAATTTTCGCGGATTCATTTGGTCGAAAGCTGTGTTCACGAAATGGTAGAGGCCGGAAAAATTAGCGGGTTCAATGACCTCCAGGATAGACTCCAATATCCTCTACACACTCGGGCAAATGCCAACTGTTCATATGGCTGCTGACTTGTGAGTCGTCTCGACTGGGTGGCCTGTGATTCGACACTTCTACGAGTGAGGGTCTCTAATTGACCCTCAGTCCTCCAGATTAACAGTGAACCAATGGCAGAAGCAGCACTAAGGTATAATTATTTGTATTTTAGCATAGAACGTAATGTACCAGCGAATTTTTCCGGTCTCTACGAAATGGACACGTCCTGCCACGACCGCGAGACAACAATGCCCAGCTACAGGAGGATAAAGTAAGTGAATCATAAAGTGCAGATTATGACAAGAACATAACAAAAATAGCTAGTCATGGGGAATGTCAACAGAATTGAAAACTTAAAACTTTGTTTTTAAATGTGTAATATTACATCATTTCTACGTCAAATGTACGTAATAAAATGATTTTGGTATTATATCAGTACTATGTCAGCATGATATCATTTATCCTTACATCATTTTTTAGTCACAACAGATGTCAGTGGTATGTAAAAATTACGTAAAAATTCATTACCTAGCTATGACTTACCAGTGATGTCAGACCTAGGTCATGTATTCATGTGGTCAAATTAACTTCACTTACTGCTACTACAGCATGTCGGTGATGCGAACTCACAAGATTTTACCCATCCAAAAAAGAGTCCAACACGCACATGATACAGTCGAGTATATACAATGTATTAGTGCGTATATGCGTATACGTGTACACAGGCCGCTGCGATTCGCCGGTCTGGCGCAACACGTCGCTAGCATATCGGTGACACGCGAACCCATAAGTTTTGCCCCTATACCAAAAAATCGCTCAACGCGGCTGAAGAAGTCTTCACTTTAAAAAAAAAAAATGTTTCTCGATAAGAAATCAGTAGAGACCGAAAAAAAAATTCGCAGATTCATTTCGTGATATGCTAAAATTCAAATAATTATACCGTTGCGCTGCTTCTGCTATTGATTCACTTTTAATGTGTAGGAATCTCAGTCAATTATAGACCGTCAGTCAGAGACGTATCCAATCACAAGTTACCCATTCGGGACGCCTCTAAAATTCAGCACCCAATGAACAGGCGCCGTTTGCCCAAGTAGGCAGAGGATCGTTTAGTCTATCCTGAAGGTCATTGGACTCGCGAATTTTTCCAGTCTCAAGAAATCAGTTCAATGTATAAAATGAGCAAACCCAAGGCACGAATTTTCAGCCTGAAGCCAAAAACCGAATTTGCAAAAAAATTCCGTCTCTCTGCTCGTTGCTGTCCTCGGAGGGTTGCGGTGGCTTACAAAAAAAATTTTTTTTCGTTTCCTCTTCCCTGTTTTTTTGGATTCGTCCTTCTTCGCCTCTTCCTTCGCAATCGCAGCGCGACCCTGTGCCCGAAGACCCCGCGACTCAATCGAATCCAATTTTATGTTTCCATAGTCAAAAATTCAATCAGGGGAATGTATAGGGAGCGGCGAGAGGTATCCCCCCTCCCCTCCTTTCCCTTGGAGTAAAGGTTTGTTGGAGAGAGAGAGAGAGAGGGGTGGAAGGGGAGGAGGGAGAGGCACTCAAATATTGATACCGATATATAATGCACTTTTCATGGGCTTCCTACACAAGGACGATTCCCGAGGCCGCAGGCCCCCTTTCCAACAATGCGACTGACCAGCAGAAGTTGGAAAACGGTGGGGGGGGGGGGGGAAGAAGAAGTTAAGGAGGGGTCACTTTCATTTCCTAGCGGCCGCAGGGCGAACTCACCCCTCCTTTTCCTACATACTGCACCCCACACCACCCCTTCAATTCTTCCGCGGATCTAACATGTCCGGCGTGAAAGTGTTTCGGGGGCACTCTAGCTTCACAGATTTTTTTTTTTTTTTTTTTTCGAACGTCTTGGGCATTTTTTTGCATCTTTTATTTTTTGTTGCAATAATTCAAATTTTTATCAATGTATCCCGGCAAACATCATATCTAATACTGTTCGCAGGCTTTCACGGCCATTGTCTGAAGTAGCCTGGCTTCTGGGTTGTAGCCGCGTCCCTGGCGAATAATTCACCGAAAATTTCGGTCGACATTGCAAGTCGTCATCATCAGGGAACAGTTATACCAGGTAACTTATCCCTGATGATGGCGACTGCAATGTCGACCTGAAACGTCAGTGAATTAGGTAACTGCTCCGTGATGACGGTGACTGCAATGTCGACCTGAAACGTCGGGGTCATTACGTGCTATGATATAATTCAAATTATTATACCTTAGTGCTGCTTCTGCCATTGGTCCACTGTTAATCTGGAGGACTGAGGGCCAATTAGAGACCCTCACTCATAGAAGTGTCGAATCACAGGCCACCCAGTCGAGACGACTCACAAGTCAGCAACCAATGAACAGTTGGCATTTGCCCGAGTGTGTGAAGGATATTGGAGTTCTATCCTAAAGGTCATTGAACCCGCGGATTTTTCCGGTCTCTAATTATTCGCCAAGGATGCGGCTACTACCCAGAAGCCAAGCTACTTCATAGGTACATCATATCTCACCCAGACCTTCTGTAACTCGTCGCAACCACGTGTTTACCAACAGGCTCTGGCCTGTAAGCGCCACAGAGGAAATAAAACTGGTTATTTCACGCTGGCGACTACAACTATTATGATACCTACGCCAGTTCACAAGTGTGGACTTGAAAAAAGCAGCCAAAGCCAAGTCCTGTGCCTAGAGACTGTAAAAATTCACGACTTCAATGACCTTCAGGATAGACTCCACGATCATCTGCCTGTACCTGGGCAAACGGCGCCCGTTCATTGGGTGCTGAATTCTTTAGGCGTCTCAAGTGGGTAACTTGTAATTGGATACTTCTTTGATTGATGGTCTTTAATTGGCCAAGAGTCCTACATATTAACAGTGAACCAATAGCTAGGGACCTGAAAAATTCGTTGTTTCGATGACCTTCAGGCTAGTCTACACAGTACTCTGTACTTTCGGGCAAATAACGCCAGTTCGTTGTTGGCTGCTGACTTGTGAGTCGTCTCAACTGGTATTGCCCGTGATTCGTTACTTCTTTGATTGAGGGTTTCTCATTGGCCCAGATTCGCCCAGACGAACAGTGAGCCAATAGCAAGAGCATCTTAAAGGTATACGTATATGAATTTCAGACTATCGCGAAATGAATGTACGAATTTTTCCAGTCTCTACCAATAGCAGAAGCAGCACAACGGTATAATTATTTGAATTTTAGCATGTCACGAAATGAACCCACGAATTTTTCCGGTCTCTACCTATGCCATCTCGACCCACATAAATTTAGTGCGGAAGCTTTATTGCAAGCGGCATCAAAATATTTGGAATCGCAAGAGGGCGAGGCTTTTAACAACCCTTAACAAAAAAAAAAGGGGGGTTGTCTGTAAAGTCGGTTTACGGACGATAATTTTACGTGATAACTTCATAAGAAAACATTGATGAAAAATGGCATTTTTTTTTAATTTTCGAATATTATTTACAGTTTTTTTGCAAATTTAATTTAAACAATTTGTTTAAAAATAATCACGAACAATTAGTTAAAAAATCCCGCCTTGTCCTGTTTGATATTATAGAAGATTTTCTCGCACGGTGGTTGACCGGTTCTTGCACGCTCGGCTCAGGCGGAACGTGACAATTAGTCATGCTTTTTCGTGAGTGCAACCGGCGTTCATCGATTAATAAGACATTATCACGTCAAAAAACTGAAAATAAAAATAAAAATGTTTAATCGGTGTATAAACAGAGTATGTCCATAAAATAATTTCCCATTGAATCAATTGTATGCGTTGTAGAGTTTTGATCCAAGGTCACAACTAAAGAGTAACTCATAAAATGTTTAGCTAAGCTCATGCGCGGCTTTGTTGTATTCTCGCTTGCAGCGCCACCCACGCAAAATGGCGACTTCCTGAGCGTAAAGCGTTTTGTATTCTGTAATTCTCTAAGGGCCGGTTTCACCAAGCCGGTTTAATTTTGTTACAAAACGAGATTTACAAAACTAGATGATGTATAATCGTAAGTTTAATTCCGACGTGTGTTTCACCATCGTTACACAAGTTTAAATTAATCGCGATTTCTAAAACTCGATTTATAAATGCCTTCCACATAAAAGCACCCATTACCTAGCGAATATACCCGAATATTTGTCGGAGATACCCGAATATGTATTTTTTTCCCTCTTGTAGATGCAGCTTTTGGCCGAGCGTAATTTATGATGGCCGCATAAACCTAAAAAAAAATTATATATTTTTTTGAAAAATTAGTTTTACCGTGAAAATTGTCATATCGACAAAGAAGTCAAAATCTTTCACCACATGAGAAGACAGTTTTGTTAGATCAGTCTATGTGCAGACTGTTTCGACAGACGGAAATGGGTTCTGAAGACCACTTCATCATAGCTTTCAAAATAATTACTCCTTTCGCGAATTATACGTTGTCGACGCAAGGGAATAAAATCATCTCCATCCGAATCTTATTCAAATATAACATTGTAAGCTTCTCGAGCCATTTGTTTACGTACGTTAAGCGAGATTAGCTGCGCAAACTGGATGAACTTGGCCGGTTAATATAAATTTCGCTTTACTCTGGAAAATCGAGATTACGTATGTGGTGAAACGCAGAATCGACTAAACGAGTTTATATTGAAACTAATCAAGATTAATTTGCTTAAACTAAGTTGGTGAAACCGGCCCTTAGAGTGTATCTGTAATTTCAGCCTGCCCCATCGGAATCTCTTTGTACGAGAGTGATTGAATGTCGAAGTCCCTGACCGTTGGATTGGTCGTAATGGTCGAGACGACAGAGCTCTTTTTAGCTGACCTCCACGTTCACCTGACATAACGCCATGCGATTTTTATTCCTTTCGGGCTTTATACAATATCTCTACTTTCCGCCACTACCTAATGATTTGCCAGAGTTGAGACACAGAACTGAAGAGGCTATTGCTTTCATTACTCCAGACTTGTAAACCAAAGTGCGGGTAGAATTGGACATTATGTTGGATGTGTGCCGTATTACTAAAAGTGCAGATATTGAATATTTGGATGGGAAAAAAAAACTAGGCTAGTTTAACTTGAATTTTATGTATATATATTTTTAAATATATTAAATCAAACCATTTATACTTGAAAATTTTTTTCACGGACATCAAGTATTATAACTAAAGACTGGAAAAATTCGGGAGTTCAACAACCTTCAGGATAGACTCCACGATCCTCTGCCTACTTGGGTAAACGGCGCCCGTTAATTGGGTGCTGAATTTTGAGACGTCTCAAGTGGTTAACTTGTGTTTGGATACTTTTTTTGACTGATGGTCTCTAATTGGCCAAGAGTCCTGCATATTAACAGTGAACCTTTAGCAGAAGAAAAAAAAAACAATATGATTATTGGAATTTTAGCCTATCACGAATACGCGAAATTTTCCTGTCTCTAATTATTAATGGTTTCTAAAGGAATCTTTCGGAAAAAAGAACAGATTTTTTTCCTGTGTATTTTAAAGCTGCGATAAAATGTCTTCCGCGGATGGGAAGGAAAAGAAAAGAGAAAGTATCGCGGGGGCGGGGGGGGGGAGGAATCTGCATAAGCAACGACGCTTCTTTCTTCCCTGCGCACGCATCTTTTTTGTACCCCCTTTTTTTACCCTCCTGGACGAACCCTCCAACGACCTGCTCGCTCGCGCCCCATTGGACGATATCGTATGCATCCCTTTAAAAAAAAACACACACCCCTTTCCCCGCCTCTCCCCGCGAATTCAAAGTAGCCCCACCCGAACATCGATTTTTCTCCCGTCTCCTCCCACACCACCTCTTCTTCACCCCCTTCGCTCCGCGCGGAGGAAAGTGGAAGCGAGGGAAGTAGAAGAAGATGATGAAGGAAGGGATGGAAAGAGAGACAGAGAGACAGAGAGAGAGAGAGAGGCAGAGAAACAAAAGCAGGCGCGGCAAGAGGAGACCCCCGCGCTATTGATATTCGATGCGTCGCAGGGTAACGGTACGCGCATATTCGCCGGGGCGGCTGATGCGCAGAACGGGCTGCGCGCTGGCGGATTTTTCGGCCTCGCCTCGTCCTGCGATTCAAATATGGCCGAAAAGTGGGCGGGCTTCAAAACCCTCATATATATATATATCCCCTCCCCCCTTCCCACGCTACACTGCTACAACAGTTTTTGATCGCCACGCGTTCCGTACCTTCACGCATACCTTAAATTTGTAAAAGAACACCGATTTAAAAATATCTTCCAAAAGCTGTTCATAAATTTACGGCTACAGGGAATTCGTGCTTTCAACATGAAATCACAGTCATCATCATATATATATCTGATTGCTCATAAGTAGAGACAGGAAAAATTCGCGGATTGATTTCGTAATATGCTAAAATTCAAGTAATCATATCGTTGTGCTTCTTCTGCTATTGGTTCACTGTTAATTTGTAGGACTCTCGGCCAATCAGAGACCATCAATCAAAGAAGTATCCAATCACAAGTTACCCACTTGAGACACCTCAAAATTCAGCACCCAATGAACAGGCGCCGTTTGCCCAAGTATGCAGAGGATCGCGGTGTCTATCCTGAAGGTTATTGAACTCGCGAATTTATTTCAGTCTCTATTAATGATGAAGGTTTGCATTCTAAATTTTGACCAAATGAATCCAGGAAATTTCTGTTACTCTAGCAATGAGCAGGGACTGGAAAAATTCGCGTGTTCAATGACTTATGAGACTAATGAGTTTTCTTACACGCGTGGTGACCTCTTAACAGTCTCTCGGCCACATTCAAGTACAGCATGGCTTTAAAGCAGTGTTGGTAAAATACAATTAAAAAAACCAACAAACTGTTCTTAAAACCAGTTTTTTTTTATTTAAACCAGATTTTTTTTATTACATTAGTTCATTTGGTTCTCAGCATTTTCGGTTGAAAGCCATACAACATCCCCCTTTTCTGCCACTCATGTTGAACCAGAAAAGTTATAACATCTAAGAGCTGAAGACCAGCAAATCTGCACATCTGACTGGGACTTAACCATAGAAAGTGTATTTCCCCTCAGGAAGCGTATGCTCCATATAATGGCTGTTTCCCACAGAAAGGGGATTTACAGTACAGTCAGGGATTTCCCAAGATTTAGGGATTTTTTTAAAATAATAAAATATTTATTTCCCCCCTTTTTTATACACTTTCAACTACATTTTACTAATAAATTTAATTTCAGTTGAGTATTTAGCTGGTTATAATCTACAACTTATTCAGATAATTTAAATAAGATCCTAATTAGTATATGATTATTTGTTCCTGTACCACAAGAAACATTAATGCGCGAACTATTGTTGTTATTGGAGTGGAATTAGAACCTTTCATTAAAATGTATTAAGATGTTATATTTAAAAAGACAGTTTTTTGAAAACCATTTGGTTTAAAAAAAAACTTGATTTGAACCATGGTTAAATCCATTGTGGTTTAAATCAGCAAACCTTGCTTTAAAGAGCTGCCTAATCACTTTTTTTTTCCCTATCCCTTGCGTTTCGCGGGCTGTTTTGCGAGTGAATGGGAACCTTGCACCCTTACCAGAGCCTGGCTCCTTGCCAAATGTTTCACCCCCTATTACCCCCCCCCCCCTCACCGGGCAAACCTTTTCCACTTCCTTATTGTCCTGTTCTTTAAAGGCGATAGCTGTGTGTATATCGTGTACAGTTCGTTTCGAGCAGAGACACAATGATTACTCATTAACTATACATTGACTTCATACTTAAAGGACCTCGCTTTCCTGGGCATAAATACAGTGTTCTGAGCTTCAGGAAAAAATAATAATAACCACGCGATTTAAAAAAAAATGCTTAAAATATCAAAATGTTTTCTTTTTGGAAAAAGCTTTAAGAACGCGCTGAGGTTGGACTAGTTGTTCTCTTTTCAAGGTTCCTTTATTTTTTATTTTTTAAATCCGTATTTAAAAGATTGAAATGGGTAAAATACATGTTTTTTTTTTTCTTTCAGAATACTGATTCTTGAAAGCACTCAGGAACTTACATCATACCTTTGCCTAAATTTCCCCGCCAACTATTAAAGTCTCAAATATCATAATTACCTACCGTCTGTACGACCGACGTAGGTAAACCATCTAATCCGTCCTGAGTTTTTGTACATCTCATAAATATTGCCTATAAATTTGTTTAACACGATTTTTTATTAGACTAACAATGGCTGCAAGAGGTCGAAAAACAGGTGTTGAAATCCCAAAAATATTCATAATTTCAGTACCATGTAGCCTACTCTATTAATTCTGTTCTTATTTATTGTCAAACTTCTAAATATTATCTAACAAATTTTTTTTTGTTTATGCCATCAACCATTACTGCAAGTGGTGGAAAAAACCGGGGACGAAGGTCAGAAAATATTTATAACTCCTTTAGTAATCATGCTATAAAATTCTTTCAGATATGTTCTGAACCTTTAAAATATTATCTTTAAGTTTTTGATACAACCAACCATTAGTGTAAATATTTGAAGAAAGATGGTATAGAGGACAAATAAAAACAACTTTCTTATTAGGTAAACTACCAAACATGTAACAATTAATTGTAAAGCATCTAAATACTATCGAAACATTTTTGTGAAACAATTTTTGATGAGTCGAGCAGCTGCCGCAAGGGGATTAAAAAAGATGGGTTAAAATAAAAATTAAAAATAATAACTTCCTTACCATATACACTGTCGAATCCGTTCTTATTTATTTTAAACCATAGGTATAAATATTATCTAAAACTTATCTCTAAAATAACTTTTTATATATCCAGTCATTACTGCAACGGGAGGAAATAACAAGGGTTGAAGAACAACAAAAATTACTTAGTCCTTATGTAGGTGTAGCTACTACTATGAAATCCGTTATGATTTATTGTAAAAATCCTAAATATTCCCTCTATCATTTGACTGAAACTATATTTGGTTAGATGAACTGTTACTGTAAGCTGTTGAAAAAAGGAGGTTTAAATTTAAAAACAAAATTAAAATTTCCTTAATACATACACTATGGAATTCATTCAAACTTATTTTAAACCTTCTAAATATAATCTTAATCCTTGGCCCAAGATAAATTTTAATACGACCACTTTTGAAGGTCAAAAAAATTCATAAATACCTTAGTAGGCATCGTATTAAATTAGTTGTGTTGTTCAATGATGAATGCGCTCAATTAAAAAAAAAAAACATTCGAACATTTTCGCTTCATTGAATATGAGTTAATGTTTAATCAATAATGTTTGGATATCGTAAAACATATAGTTCCTGAATTTATAGATTTTACAGAATATTATAGAATAAATAGGTACTTAGAAATCTGCCTACGCCTGTAGGCTGTTCCAAATTTTTTTTTCCATTACGTTAATTCAAAACTGTAAAAGTTATTTTTCCAGATACCGGTACACACTATATATAGAGCATGAAAGCAGATTACATTTATTGATATGTAAAATTCGCGTTGTTATTTCAGAGAATCTGGAACGCATACCGTTATACATCTAAAACTGCGCTTTGTTTGGAACACGTGTAGGAAAAGTAACCAATAATATCACAAATAAAAAAAATAAAATATCCCAATCACATGCAATCCAGCCGGAGGAGAGAATGTGTAAGGAGCCAATGGAAAATTGACACTTTTTGCGCAGAAATGAGTGGAGATCATACTGGTAACTATTAACATTATTTTTATAGGCATCTTATGATGCCTTAGAACATACACGAAAATTTAGCAGTATCCGATCTGTTGTCCTAGTTCTGAAAGGCATAAGTGCCAATAGAACCGTTAAAAAAAAATGTCGTGGTGTAAACAGTCTGTACGTTTATAAAAGTGCATGTCTTTCGTAATCTTTTCATATAATGGGGTTTAAACCTATTTATTAACCCACGGATAAATTTGTCTTTTGATGTTATTTTAATAATGAAAAAAAAAATTAATTAATCGAACTAAAATAAGCTAAAATTCAAACCACACACTATCATTCACACGACTTTCCGCAAGGACCGTATATTTTACAGTATCTATGATTTAAAGTGATGATTCAACTTTCATCTAATTAGCTAAAACTTTTGAATATTAAACTACATTAATGGGATCTGCAAGGAAAATGAAAACTAGGTAGCGTGTGATTGGATTAATACATCACAAAATAAGTAAGAAAAAAAATCATTTATGACTAAAATAATATAGGTCATCATTTAAGGTTAATCTGTCATGCTTTTAGATTTAAAATAAGTAATGCGTAATTTTTAATTTATGTGGGTTCCGTAAAGTCGCATTTAACGTAATTTAAAATTAATTTAGTTGAAAATTAGGTACTGGTATGTTGATTGTTGTGTACTGAGGAATGCGTGAATTTTTTTTACATGGTCAAAAAAAAACTACGGATGCCAAAAAATGACATTAACAATAAGCCAGTTATAAGATAAATTGTTCAACCGTGGAACAGCAGTGAATTCCTCCTGCTATGACCATCGAACCATACCGATGAGTTTTCCGAAATTCTTCGTTATACTTTGGTGAACTCGACAGATTCCTTGTTGGCTTCTATTCAGCGGCTGCACATTTCGACGTTATTGTTCTTTTTGAGTCAAAAAATATCCCATCGAGAGGAAAAAAGTAAGTTAAAATTCCCTGTCAAAGCAGTTTAAATGTACTTTTTTTTTTTGTGGGTCCAAAAGTAATAATTCGTCCGACAAATTTCGGCTATAGGTTCAAACACGTGAAAATAGTGGAAACGCACAGCTTCCTTATACTGGTATACGCCTTTGAAGTTGCAGTTGAACCAGTCGTTTATGCGGAATACCTACAGTCCGGATGCTAATATTTCTAAACACCATTAACAATTTAAAATTTTTCACTATTCTACCAACATACCGTAACTTAAATATATATATATTTTTGTTATTTATTTTAAATATACCCGATACAAAGAAAATAAATTTGATCATGAGTGGATGTTCGATTGGTAGAGGAGGGGATAGGGGGAATAGTTCCTTCCCCTGAAGTTATAATTTTATTTTTTTTTTGCAAAATATCAGCATGTTACGTAACGTTATTTATAAAATTTAAAAACCTTTTGTTCAAGAAATTAATTATTAATTTTATTCCTCCCCCCCACCGAGTTTCTGATCCCCCTCAAGATGATAAAAAAAACTAGGGTGGGTGATATCAGATACGCTAGGGCAGTAATTTCCGTGAAACATCTTATACGCGGTCCCTCTCTTCTCTTTTTAGACGCTTCCCGCTGTTTCTGACGCATAATGGTTAGGGACCGGAAAAATTCGCGGGTTCAATGCCCTGTAGGATGAACTCCATAGTTCTACGTATACTCGGTCAAATGCCACCCACTCATTGGCTGCTGTCTCGTGAGACGTCCCATCGTAGCAACCTGTGATTCGATAAAGCTTTGGTTTGGTGTTTCTAATTGGCCCAGAGTCATCCAGGTGAGTTGCGAACCAACAGCAGAGGCAGCACTGAGGTATAACTATTTGTGTTTAGGCCTATCGCGAAATTAATTAGCGAATTTTTCCGGTCTCTAATAATGGTACGACTAGGAGGCGCCATGGCTGAAGTTATCTGAAATCTTCAATAAAATTAACCATTGATTGGGCAATCATCATTATTTACATTTATGTTTGACGTCCTACTTGGAGGGCTACGAATGCAAACTAACGCGACCACTTTCGTTCTTTAAGGGGGTGCCTCCCATTTCAGGTCAAGATTTTATATTTACAGTAATTACAGATAAACTTGTAGACTTTTTCAATTGTTTAATTTTAACGAAATGAAAACTATATACCTACAGCGCGTAAATTTTGTATAATTAGCTGCCAAACTTACATTTTTAACATTTTTGCGTTGTACAAATAAGGAAAATTTAATTTATTGTAGAACTGAAACTTTTTATGTTTAACTGCAATGCCATTGGCTACTTCAAGAAATTGTTTGAATTTCTTTCAGAAAATATTAATTAATTTTACCTGGCATATCGAAGTTCTCAAATTTTTTACGATTTTGACAGCCAAGAAACATTAAATGAGTTTTTGTGATAGAAATGCCAACCACATCATCAAATAGCCAGTGACATTGCAGTTAAACCTAAAAATTTTCATTTCTGCAATAAATTAAATTCTCCTTATTTGTACAACACAAAAACGTTAAAAATGTAACTTTGGCAGCTAATTATGCAAAACGTATGCACTATATAAAATTTTCATTTCGTGAAAGTTAAACAATTGAAAAAGTCTAAAATTTGATCATTGATTAATATAAATATAAAATCATGACCTGAAATGGGAGGCACGCCCTTAATCCCGCACACGTACCGACGAGCTGTGATAGAACGGCGGGAGCCTTGTAGGCGTCGGTTTGTCGCCCGAACTGCGACGTGTGTCACGTGGCACTCACTGGCGCCATCTTGCTGCGTGAGTCACAGGCCGTGAGTCATGGCTGCTTCGCTCCACTAGGGAAGCCTTCTTTTCACAGACGAGAGAGCCAAGACCCGAAGTTCCCCGAAGTTCATGTTTTTTTTCTCCGTATCGTTAATGTAGCTATCCTAACCAAATCAACCGT
The DNA here is from genome assembly GCF_032445375.1 of Bacillus rossius redtenbacheri. Classification (NCBI taxonomy): domain Eukaryota; kingdom Metazoa; phylum Arthropoda; class Insecta; order Phasmatodea; family Bacillidae; genus Bacillus; species Bacillus rossius. Next base: position 17,708,776 of record NC_086345.1, read on the forward strand.
CCACAATGTTTTAAAAGTATTTATAATGTAGCTAACCTAACCTAGTTGAAAGAGAACTGTAGAATTCGCGGATTCATTTCGCGATAGGATGGAGTCCAAATACTTTTGACATTATTTTGCTTCAGTGATTGGGCCACAGTTTATCTGAAGGACTCTGGGACAATGAAAAATCTTTAACAGAATGAATTAGCGAATCACGATCATTCCAGTCAACAGGTGTTACGAGTCGGTAACCAATCAGCAGATGTAATTTGCACGAGTGCGTGGAGGATCATGGAGTCTATCCTTTAGGGATTTGAAATCGCGAATTTTACAGGTACCTACATTGCCCATTAGTATCATTTTATCAACACCGCCATATTTATTTACAATGAACAAAAAAATAAAAAACCGAAGATGCACGATCGGGTGTTTGGCTCTCTCGTCTGTGAAAAGAAGGCTTCCCGCTCCACTCGACGATAGATAAATAAACAGCGCTCGGCACGTAGTCACTGAGCTATAGTCATCGCCGAGGCGACATGTTTTCGTTGCACGCGGTTTTAGCGAATGACCCCCCCCCCCCCCCCCCCCTACTTGCCGAACTGCAAGCGCCCAACCCCTGCATGGTTGATTATTTCAGCCCCGCCCAACTCTTCTTACCTGGATCTTTTCCCCCCTTGTCCAGTAGTTTTCTTGCTTGCTTAATGCATGATAATTAGAGACCGGAAAAATTCCCGGGTTCATTTCGTGTTATGCAAATATTCAAATAATTATACCTTAGTGCTGCTTCTGCCATTGGTCCACTGTTAATCTGGAGGACTGAGGGCCAATTAGAGACCCTCACTCGTAGAAGTGTCGAATCACAGGCACACCCAGTCGAGACGACTCACAAGTCAGCAGCCAATGAACAGTTGGCATTTGCCCGAGTGTGTAGAGGATATTGGAGTCTATCCTGGAGGTCATTGAGCCCGCGAATTTTTCCGGCCTCTAATGATAATTGATCCCCGCATGACCTGGCCCAGGGGTTTTTCCCTGTGCCTATGCAGGTTCCACCTGGGTCACTTTAGTTAGCTTTTAGGCTGGGCCACCAAAGGGGCCCAGCCATGGTGCCACCAATCGCAGCCATCATGGCTGGCCAATAAACCCCAAATAAGCACACGATGCATGCGCCCTTGTTCTGCATGGTTAATACCCCGCATGGTAAAGTGTATAGGCTTCGGCCTGAGACACACTTCTGTCCTCCCCTAACCCGGAACCCCCCCCCCCCCCACCCCCCACACACACACACACACACTCGCTCTCTCTTAGATCTTTGAATATATATACTGTATAGAAGTCGCTAGTGGATAGGATTTACTCTACGTTTTTCAGAAGCGTATGAAGAGCAGCTTGGGAACTTCACCACTGCAGTGCGCTGTCGTAACGCCCTGTATCGTCTTAGTTGGTATATACACTTTAGAGCGCAGCACTGTCGCCCGCTGTCATTCCCCGCACCCCCCATCTATAATTCACTGCAGCTCAAGGTCGTTCAACGGGAGGGGGAAGGAGTGTTTGAAGAGTTCGACACTTGTACGCTAGGGACCACCACAAGTCGATGCCCTAGAGACGGTGGCGATTGCGGCGGTGAATTAACCAACTACCTCAAAACCGTGTTAGAAATTTTAACCTGGGCTGGCGACTTCTATACAGTATATATATTCAAAGCTTAGATTAACTTAGTCTAGGGGAAAAAAAAAAAAAAAAAAAAAAAACAGAAAAACGTTTCACGTAAACTAAATTATCATCAACTACACATTAACTAACATTCTACTCAAATAAACAATTATATATTAATAATTAATCTAATTAATTAAGTTCACTTAAATCAGGTATACTTGATTTAATTAAATCAATCTGATCAGTTTATTGAAAATATTTATCTGGTTATATTTTTATTTTGACACAAAAAAAAACGTATCAAAATGAATGTCATTTGTTTTTAAGATAGCTTTAATTCTATGAACATAATCAAGGTATATAATACAAATTACAATAAAATATTATTTCAATTATTTACAAATAAATAACCTATTTCAATTTAATAACTGAAATTAAATAATTAATATATTTGCAAATTACAAAATTAACTAATTTAAATAAAAATAAAATTTGATGTTAAATAAAATAACCAAATATAAACCAACTAATTAAAAAAAATTGGCCAATATTTTATAAATAATTGAATTTAGAGCAATTAATAATAAATGGAGACAATACATGATGACATCTATAAATTAAATGAAATACAATTTATTAAATTAATTGTAATTAATTTGGAAAATTAATTTTTTCTTCTTCTGATTTTAATATTTTGAACTGGAGATTTGAAAATTCAGAGGTTAAATAATATTCAAAGAACGTAATAAATCGAAAATCGAGAATTGAAAACGAGAGAAAATAAATGTCATTGTCATCTACGTGCGAAAACTGAACTCCAAGTTCAACTGTTGTATTCTCAGCAATGAAAAGCTATGAATAAGGAAAAAATATTAGATAAGATATAACTTTTCATTTATAATGTAGTGACAATTTTATAAATTAATACTTGGTTAGCTAAAATCTTCTTCATTTTTTTCAAATACTTAAGACGCTGATTGAAATCAAATTCTGATGAGTTTATTGACAAACAAAGAATTGTGTTTATGTTTTTTTACAACGCTTATTCAATTTCTATAACAAAAGAATATTTCTGTCAACATCAGCAATCTAAATTGAACCCGTATAGAATCCTACATATTAATTTTATTATTCATTATAGCCCGAACTGTAATTATTATTTTTTGCTTTAATTATAACGCCCCCGCAATCCCCTTCGTGGATGGAATTTCGTAAAATTCGTTTTCAGTTGAACTCTAGATGACAAAAATAATAATTTCGCCAAATTTAAAATCTGTAGGAGCTATAGATTTAAAGTAAATTTTTTTTAACGCTCCCGCACGGCGCTTTGTGGGTGGAATTTCATAAAATTCGTTCTTGGTAAATTTTAACATGCCAAAAAGAATATTCTGGCCCAGTTTTATACCTATAACTGATAAAGTTTGAAAATGTGGATTTTATTATTAACGCCCCCACAACCCCCCTTGCGGGTGGAATTTCGTAAAATCCGTTCTTATCTGACCTCTACTCGGCGAAAGGAATATTCCTACCAAATTTCAAGTCTCTAGGCCTTATGGTTCCAGAGATATCGTGATGAGTCAGTACATAGGTGGAAATTTCTTATATATCTATATATAATGCAATATTTTACTTACTTAACCGTCGGTTGTCAGGGCATTGTGATTATCGGTCACTAGATTGCATTTCATTTCAACTAGTGACCTGGAGGTAAAACATAACTAGAATCACAAGACTTTGTATGCTGCTTATTTATTCAAATTCTTTTTAAGATAGTAGATATAATTTACTCATGTCGTTCGAGTATTAGGACTGTATGGTAGCGTTTTAACTAATGGTAGTTTTCCGTCGCCCCCAGACGGAATTCCTCGGTTATGGCAGTCTTCCAGTATGGTAGTCTTCCAGTATGGCAGTATTCCAGTATGGTAGTCTTCCAGTATGGCAGTCTACCATTGCCCCACCTCCCCCGTCAAAACAGGAGGAAAAGTACCATATTTTTATTTTTACAGATCGCGGCTTTAAGTATACAGTGCTGCTTCCTACAACCCATTTTTGGAAACATTTGTTTCTATTAGTGCGCGATCTGTTGAGTTGATTTATGACTGGAACTACAGAAATTAACCGTCAGAAGCTCTATCTGTAGCCTTTTAAGTTACCCTAAGAAACAGAGCTAGGGGGTTAACAGTGCTACCTAGCGACGTAATCTATACATTACTTCGAGAGCAAAGCAGCTGTACTCATTCCATGGAGTGTATAAGGAAATATGGTAGAATTCCGCCTCGTCCTTTGAACTTATGGCAGATTTCCGTTATGGTATTTTTCCGCCCTTTTCGAAGAGGCCAGGCGGAATACTGTCATTATGGTAGATATCCGATATGTCAGTCTTCCGCGCTCCCGCTCGTCACACCCGACTGGCTCGCCAGGCCTTCAATCGCAGGTATCGCCTCCCGATAGGCCCGGGGTTCGCTCAGCAAGGACCACTTGCCCTCTTCGCCTCTCGCTGATCGCACGGGTATCGCCAGTATCACTCCACGGTTGATGGGGGGGGGGGGGGGGGGAGAAAGAGACTCTCTCCGCTGCTCCGCTCTTCACTCGGAACTATCGCGGTGGCCGGCGTCGCTGCTTTTATACTCTCGGCAGACTTGGAAGTGTCGCGTGACCTTTTGGCCGACCCATACGCCCGAAAGGTCCAGAAAGACGGTGTTTATTCATGCCACTCCGCGCGGTGGCCTCGGGGAAACCCGCAGAATTTCCAGGCCGCTAAAAGGGTCTTTGAAAGTGTTGGCGAGAGGATGCGAAAAATGGGGGGGGGGGGGGAAGTGGGGTAGCGACGACCCTTGTAGTCCGGCCAGGCACGCGTGGCATGCCTTTACGTGACGGACCACCTTGCTAGCTCCGAACCTGGTGCGCGTCGCAGTCCTGTCTGCGTTCGTATCAGCATATTCAGTAGGGACCCGGAGATTTCAGGGATTAAAGCTACGGTCACACAGAGCGCGCTATGCTCGCTGTTTTTTTTGCGATGTTCGCTACGCGAGTGAAATACAGCCGGCTGCATCTCAGGTGTGACTGGCCACACGCCACACAGGGCTGTGTTCGCTATGTTGGCGACATCGCCAGGTGTTTGGTTCTCGTGATATATTTTTTTAAAACGTCGCTGACTACGCGCATGCGCAGATAAACAAAATCATCTGCTTTCGCGCGGAATTGTGCCGTACTCCTGCGTTTGCTTTTTATGAATGAAGTTCATTTTCTCTCAGTATTCTGCTTTAAATAGTCAAGATGACGGAAAAGTTTATTTACGAAAATATCCATGTTTATGGAATAAATATAATGAGGAATATAGAACGCAGTATATGCAGCACAATGACTCGGATTTAATTCCAGTGGGAATACTATCAAACTGAGTTGAATTTATCCTGAAATAATCCATAAATGAATGATTTTCGTCCTCACTAGCACCTGCTTCATAAAATGATTAAATTATTCAAATGCTTTTGTTTTTTAAATTAAATTCATTGAACCCATTTATTTTTTTACGTTCACATACAATGACAGCCATCAGAATATCATAATTAGAGACATGAAAATTTCGCGGATTCTTCTGGCCTCAGGATAGAATTCAAAGTTATAGGTGTGCTCGACCCATGTTTACTTTCCCATTGGTTGATTTCTTAGCGAGAACATTTTTATCCTTGTTATTTGGCACTACCTGATTCGCTTACTTCTCTCCTAGCTGGGCATCATTGGCTCACGGTCGTAGAGGGGCGTGTCCAGATAACTGCGTGCCAATCATGAACACAGTGCGAGAGTGTGAAGGTTTGCATCCTATCTTGCGACTAAATGAATCCGCGAAATTTCCGGGTCTATAATCATAATCGTCGTAATCATCACTGGAATCCCACCGCATGCTCACTCTCCGACATCGCGAACTATGTAGACTGTCCTTGTCATAAGCGAACATCGCTGCGTTGCCTCGGTCCAATTGCGTCTTCAGGATGACCTTTCGGGAAGGGGCTATCGCACAAAGAAAGGTCGTACGGTAGTTGCAAAAAAAATGAAAGTGGTCAGATATTGGCCTTGGAATATCATTTACAAATTACAGGTTTTAAAAATACAGAAGCTTAGTGTAGCTCCATGCAACTTTTGATGGAGATAAAAGTTTAACGTATGAAATTAAAATATTTAAGTAAACATAATAAATATACTTTAATCAATAAAATTGGTCTCGGTAGGGGCGGGCTATCGCCCCCCCCCCCACCGCCCCCCCCCCCCCCTTCTGGAGCCGCGCTTGCCTACCTGGGCACACATACGGTGTGCAGAGCTTCAGGAAAAACAACGCGATTTCAAAACTACTCAAGATATCCGAGTGGGGCCTATTTACGAATAGCAGTTAAGAGTTCGCTGAGGACCGAAAAGTACTTTTATTTTCGTATTAAGTTTTTAAACTGTATTTTTAGAATCGTTAAAATGCCTAAAACGCGTGTTTTCAGAGTAAGTTTTAGGCATAAAACAATCAGTACAGATTCTTGAAAGCACTTAAGGGGCTTGCATAACACCTTTATCTTCATTTCTCTGCCATATAATGTTACGGTCACCGCTCAAATTTCACAGTTATCCTGTGACGACGAGACGAATGCGCGCCAGTTCAGAGACTTGCGCTTAGAGGCTATACCGCGCTGGAAGCACCAGCGAGCGTCGCGCTTATCATCCCGCCTCACTAACACACATACACCCCTGACGAGGCGGGCCCCTTAATTAGGCGTAGCCATGTGTACGGTGCCAAAAGAGATGAATCGCGAGTGATGGGGTAAAAATACCTCCCGTGCCTTCTTCTGGACCTCTGGTTATTCTCCCTCCCTCCACCATCACCCGCGAGGAGGGAGTCTCCCCCCCCCGCTGATCACAGGTGGTCCAGCTGGCCCCCCGGAGGCTGCTTTGCGGGGTCAACCCTCCATCCACGTGACCTCCCTCGCTCCGCATTCCCTCACGATCGGTCTCCGCACCGCCGCGGCTCTCTGCAACCATACTGGTCCCCTCCCCGCGCTCCCGACGACGACTCTCCCTGCCCTGCAACTAACAGACTGTCCCCCCCTCCCCCCTCCCTTCCACCCACCCCCGCGTCAAACTCGGGAGACCTAAGATGCACATAAAGTTTGGACCCTGCCCGAACTTGCCCGAACTTACCCGAACAATTCACCTTCGGCCAACCTCAGGTTTATTTTAATTTTAATGTAGCTATAGCAGAGGTGCTCACCCCTCCCCCAAACACTATGACTCACCCCCCCCCCCTCCTAACCTAATGATGCGCACCCCCCTCCCCCTCACCGAAATTTTTTATGCCATTTTCTCAATGATTTACTCAATTATTTTATAATATTATACTTTTTTAGTATTATATTTTATCACATTTTGCATTAATTTTTTATGCCATTTTCTCAATGATTTACTCAATTATTTTATAATATTATACTTTTTAAATATTATATTTTATCACATTTTGCATTAATTAAAACTGGTTTTCTAATAATAATTTTGGTCATGTCAGGTAATATTTCCATCCTGAACCGACAGATGCCAAACTGCTTTTGTTGAGGAAAGTGCGGGGTTGCCAATTTGATTTACAAGATCCCTTTCAATTATCAAAGCACCAGAAACGTATTTTCACATTAGAAGCTATAATTATGTATATAATATATACATTATTCTCGTTTTTTTAACCCCCCCCCCCCCCCCCCACCCCTGAAATTTTAATGACGCAGTCTGCGTCGTTACCCCCCCCTTGTGGGCACCCCTGGCTATAGGTACTAACCTAACTAACCATCTATAGTGTTTTAATGTTTTTTTAATGTAGCCAACCTAACCGACCACTCTTAATATTTGAATTCATTTTTCCCCGCGCAAAAATAAAACAAATCCCGAAGTTGGCCGAAGGTGAATTATTTGGGCGTGTTCGGGCAGGGTACAAACCTTATGTGCATCTTAGGTTCCCGTCAAAACTCTACCTCTCTTTCTCTCTCCAACACTTACCCCCTTCCCCTTCCTCCTCGCTCCATTTTTTTGCTTCCCTAGCACGGTGGTTGGTGTGATCAAATCACTCGCTTGCCCTTCCACACGGGGGACGATTCTTAGAGACAGGAAAAATTCGCGGATCGGATTTCGTGATAGGTATGCTAAAATTAAAATAATCATATCGTTGTGCTTCTTCTGCTATTGGTTCACTGTTAATATGTAGGTAGGACTCTCGGCCAATCACAGAGACCATCAATCAAGATGAAGTATCCAATCACAAGCTACCGACTTGAGACGTCTCAAAATTCAGCACCCAGTGAACAGGCGCCGTTTGCCCAAGTAGGCAGAGGATCGTGGAGTCTGTCCTGAAGGTCATTGAACTCGCGAATTTTTCCAGTCTCTAACGATACTGGTTTCTTCGGCTCTCAGTTGTAGGTGTCGAAATCTACGATTTTTTTTCCTCCCCCGCAAGTGTTTGAAAACCAAGGTGTGACATCTCAAGATGCCCCCGCGGGTTTTATGAACGTGTTAACATTTTAGCGCAATTTAATGACGTCATCATAGCTAGAGACCGGAAATATTCGCGGATTCATTTCGTGATAGGCTAAAATTCAAATGTGTGCATCATTCTGCTGATTATGCTATTGGCTCGCAGTTCAACTGGAGCTCTCTGGGCCAATGAGAGACTATCGACCAAAGTAGCGTCGAATCACATGCTACCCAGTGGAGACGCCTCACAATTTAGTACCCAATGAACACGCGTGTTTACTTGAGAAATGCAGAGGATAATGGAGGCTATCCTAGAGGTCATTGAATCCACGAATTTTTTTTTCCGGTCCCTAATCATTGCGAATTTCGTTACGCCCACCATCTTGGACCTATATGATGTCATCGTTTTAACTTTTCTTTATGGTCTCCAAAATTGGATTCTAGAACGTTGCGATTTTCGTTTATGGCCGCCATATTGGATCTGATGACACTTTTTTTTTAAATTATAACGTATTGTCTTCATCTTGTTTTCGTCTACTGGAGGCTGTCAACTTGGATGACATCACAACCGCTATCTTGTTATTTTTGTTCCTCTGGATGCCACCATTTTATATACTGACATCTTTGTGTCCGCTGTTTGTTCTTAGAGAGCGCCAGCATCGCTCTGTCTCGTGCTCGTAAGGTTGACATTCCATTACCTGGCAATATTTTTGTGGTCCTTATAAATATATTAAATTAATTTTTTTTAAATACATTGGAAGTGCGGTGATTCGTGGTCGCTATTTTAAATTATTGGTTCCAACTGTTATTGGCTCCAATGCTCCAAATGCTCCAAATATGCCAATTCTTCAACTGCTTCAATACTCCTCTGCTCTAAGTAGGCCTACTCCAACAGTTACAAGTGCTCCAACAGCTTCAAGTGCTCTAATGTTCCAAGTGCTCCAACAGCTCCAAGTGCTCCAATGCTTTAATTGTTTCAAAGCACCATTTGCCCCAAATGATCCAATAGATCAAAAGCTCCAAATGTTTCAACTGTCTTTGGTTCCAACTCTCTTTTGCTCCATATAACATTTGGTTACAAGACTACAAGGCTACAAGGCTGCGAGGCTACATGGCTACAATGCTACTTGGCTACGAAGCTACAGTTCTACGAAGCTACAAGGCTACGAGTCTACACGTCTCTAACTGGCTACGAGGCTATAAGGCTACGATTCTACGATGCTCCAACTGGCTACATGGCTACAAGGTTACATGTTTACGAGGCTACGAGGCTACGAGGCTACGAGTTTACAAGGCTCCAGTGGGGTACAATAGCTCAATTAGGCATAGCGAGAGTTAATTTATTCTTGCAAAAAAACTTGTTGCTAGTATAGTTCCGATTCTTGCCAACAGTTGCCGCCACATGCTGTGTTGTACAGGCAGTCGCTGTTTTATGTGGATGCGGGATTCTCACTCAAGATCGCAAGAGAAGGAGGATGTCAAGGATTTGCAAGTCCATCTTGCATGATAGCATTTCTAAGCAATCTCAAGACATAGTAATCGACTCAGTAATATTTATTTTATTCAGTGTGTTGTACAGACAGCTGCTCTTTCACGTGGGATGCGAAATGCTCACTCACGATCGCAAACGAAGGAGGACTTTGCTAGACTTCAAGGAGAAGGAAGTTCTTGCAAGATAGCGTTTCTCAGTTGTCTCAAGGCATAGTTATTGTCTGAGTAATGAAAATATTTTGTCTGAAGTCCACCTGATAAATATACCTATATTGATATTTGCTGCAATTGCTGATTTGGAAACAGGAATTCACTAAGTAAGCGAAGCTCCGAATAAAATATCTTGTCGGGGACGCACCACAACGCCGAAATACCACAACGCCGAAATGCCAAATTGACCACAACGCCGACAGCTAGAAAAATGCTGTGTACCACAACGCCGAAATACACTAACGCCGAAAAATGTCATTGCAGGACTGCCACAAAGGTTAGGCTAGAGTTAGGTTAGGTTATATTACGCTAGGTTAGGTTAGGTTAGGTAAGGTTAGGTTTGATTGTGGTATTTCGGCGTTAAGGTACATTTAAGAAACACACACAAATTCATTCAGTTGTTATTTCGGCGTTGTGGTACACAGCATTTTTCTAGCTGTCGGCGTTGTGGTCAATTTTGACATTCGGCGTTATGGTATTTTGGCGTTGTGGTAACGACCCTGTATTGTCTCCTTACGGGAAAAAATATTACATGCAGGGTTTGTTTTCTCAGGAATAACCAGAAACTCGGCGAGTAAATCAGCAGAACTGTCGTCAGGAAAAACCAGAAGCACGTGGAGAAAACCAACAGATAAACTCCTAGCTAAACGCGTTTCCAAGCTACATCAATAATTTATAACTTCCGCACAATGTTAATTCGTAACAAACGCGCGCATGCACCTACACTGGTACGATGACGTCACAGGCAAAACAAACACTGTGCGACAAAAACGTACAGGATCTGTGCGTTGTGGGCTCAACTACTGTTGACGCATTATTAGCTTCGTTGTTATTAACGATTAAAATCTGATGCTACTTTGTCACACGAAAAAAAAGGTCTATGTACTATCTTTGTAATGACAAATAGACACTTATACGTCAAAAAATTTTAATGTCAAACAGATACTTTAATTCCATAAGACCAACCATTACTGCAAAGAGTAAAATAATTAGGGGTTGAATGACAAAATAAATTTATAAGCCCCTTAGCAGAACATATTGTCAAATCTGCTGGAAATAAGTTTTTTGGAGTGAATTTTCTTCAAGTGTGTTAAGGATGAAATTTATATATGCGCGATGAATTACGCGCCCATTATTAAACTATACGCTTTTCTGTTCTACCCAAGAGCTGAAGTCGTTAAAATTGCAAACCCATATGTGGCAGAATGCACACACACACACCCCTACACACGCACACACCTAAACACATACACACACACACAAACACACACACATATATATATATATATATATATATATATATATATATATATATATATATATAAAGAGATTTACTAAGTGTATTGAAGCCGCAAAAGAAAAAAATAATTTATCAGCCAAGAAAAATCTGGTGGACAAGCACGGCGTCGGATCTATTTAAAAATTTGCTAGTTCTTTAGCATTACAAACTCTGCCATATTTTTAATTTATTTGTCACAATAAAGGCTTGCCTTCAAAAATAACCTACAGAGAAAAATTTGTTTTGTAAGTTGCCAAGAAATAGTTGGTAAAACTACAAATAATATATCGTATCTTTTCGCAACACATGTGGCTATAGTTATTTTTGCATATACGAAAAACGTTTATCGAGACATTACTGAGTATTTTTATGAAAATTAGCACATAATTTATAATTTCATCGATGTTTCATCCAAGCATAATTTTTTTAACTACGTAAAAGATAATCAAATATTCACTAATTGGATTAATTATGTTGTATTATGCTTATTAATGAGCGCAGATGTACTTGAAAGCTATTCAGGGAACGGTTTTCAAATAATTTTTACAACTGGGAGTACTGGGACGACTCAAAGCATAAATGCCCGGGTAAGAATCCAAACCCAGTATTACTGCGAACACTATTTTGTAGTGATACATTTGTTTTCATCTAAATGTACAAATTTACAATTATCTGTAAGTTTACATACAAATTTCTGTTCCATTTACACAAAAAAAATTAGAGTACAATAAAAATAATCGCAAATTTGTAATTTATTATTTGGAACAAACATGGCGTCGAATATGTTTAACAATTTGCTGGTGTTTTGGCATTACTATCTCTGCCATATATTTTAAGATATTATTTGCTACAGTAGCGGTAGCCGTACAAATGTACCAATTTTTGTACAGTATAGTAAGGTTTTGATGTGCAACATCTTAGCTCTCGGTATACGGCATTTGGTGGGAGAAGTTTCGTGAATGCGACGGAAGTCAAGGAACGGAAATGTGTAACAACCACGATGCTGCCATCTGTGGTGGATGGCGCGAACCAAACTACACAACGACAAAAGTAAAATACTATAGTATAAACGGTTTAGTGAATTTTAAAATTAAGGGGCTGTATTTTAATAAAAATTCCCTTGTCGATAATAACGTACAAAGGAAGGGGTTGAGTATTTTATTTAAATTTTTTTTTCTCGCTTTCAATTGGTCCGATTTCATTATATAATTAAAACATTTCGGTTCTGCTTATCAAATGATTCAATAGTTGACGTAGATGCTCCGGCAGCGAATTCTAGCGGCGGGTGCGGAAACTACGTGTACGTTTATCACGCTCGGCATCATTTTAAAGAATTCCGCGTTGGATCTCGTGTCCGAGTTTCCTATTATAAGTAGTGGCTGGATAAATTCGCGATTTCAGTGACCTTCAGGTTGGACTCCACGATCCTCTGCCTACTTGGACAAACAGCGTCTGTTCATTGAGTGCTGAATTTTGAGGCGTCTCAAGTGGGTAACTTGTGATTGGATACTTCTTGGATTGATGGTCTATAATTGGCCAAAAGTCCTACACAATAACAGTGAACCAATGGCAGAAGCAGCACAACGGAATAATTATTTGAATTTTAGCATATCACGAAATGAACCAGGGAATTTTTCCGGTCTCTAATTATAAGTGTATTTTCAACATTAGAACACGTGAATTCGCTCGTTACCGTGGTTCGATGTTAAGAAATCTCTGGTGAGTATTGGAAGGCTCGCTCAGATTATTTTTATTTTTACAGTGTAGGTGCTCAGCAGGACGCGGGTTTAGTGGGCTCGTTCCGTATTCCGCCGCCGACGCCTAAACGCCTCTCTGAATCGTAAACAACCTCGCTGGCGTAATTGAGCGTCCATGCGAGGGGCATGACGCAGGTGTCCTCTGCGATGTCGTCAAGAGAGAGAGAGAGAGAGAGAGAGAGAGAGCGAGAGAGAGAGAGAGAGAGAGAAATAAACCCCCTCCTCGAGACCACGCAACGTGTCCTTCAGGCATCGCACCGAAGCACTATGCCTATAGCTAGAGACCGGAAAAATTCGCGAATTCATTTCGAGATATGCTAAAATACAAATAGGTATACCTCAGTGCTGCCTCTGCTATTGGCTTGCAACTCACCTGGATGACTCTGGGCCAATGAGAAACACCAAACCAAAGCTTTATCGAATCACAGGCTGCTACGTTGGGACGTCTCACAAGACAGCAGCCAATGAGTGGGTGACATTTGACCGAGTGTACGTATAACTATGGAGTTCATCCTACAGGGCATTGAACCCGCGAATTTTTCCGGTCCCTACCTATAGCTAGGGGCAGGCATTTTTCGCGAATAAACCTGAACGCCTATTAGACTGCAACAAGTTATACCTGCAGCAGCGGTTTCTACCTTGTGAGTTGCGGCCGTCTGCGAGAGAAGTCGTTGCCTTGTTTGACCCCAGTCACTCAGGACGCGTTTTCTTCGGCGCTAAATCACTGTGAATGGTGATGTAACAATCGACATGTACCTGAGAGAAACTCACCCAATCACGAAACACAGGCGATGCCACAATGTTTTAACTTTCAGCTAGTCTCGGAATCTTTTAGCGAAATATGCATGACTAGAGACCCGGAAAATTCGCGGGTTCATTTCGTGTTATGCTAAAATTCAAATAATTATACCTTAGTGCTGCTTCTGTCATTGGTTCACTGTTAATCTGGAGGACTGAGGGCCAATTAGAGACCCTCACTCATAGAAGTGTCGAATCACAGGCCACCCAGTCGAGACGTCTCACAAGTCAGCAGCCAATGAACAGTTGGCATTTGCCCGAGTGTGTAGAGGATATTGGAGTCTATCCGGGAGGTCATTGAACCCGCGAATTTTCCGGTCTCTATGATTGACCCTACCTATAGCTCTGTTCCAACCTTTTGGTCGCCACCATCCACCTGTCCTCCCATGTGTGCGCCATTTTAAGGTTAGAATGGGAGTGGCCTACAGATCATTTTATTAATTCCAGAGCAAGTACAATTTTACGGAGCTGTCAAGGGATTACTCCCCCTCCCCCTTTTTTTTTTTTACCAGGAAGGTTGACCGAAGTCATCACCTTTAGCCCCCTGCCTCACTCAGCTGACAAGACAGTTTTGCTGTGTCCTTAGCCCTGTAGACTTTATCAGCACTTCTGGCGCCTACCCCAATCTCACACATCACAATGCTTATAGCCACCCACCCTTCGCCCACACGGATACACGTGCGGCGTTCAGAGTTACAGAAAAAAAGGGGGTTGGTTGTCTGTAAAGTCGGTTTACGGACGATAATTTTACGTGATAACGTCATAAGAAAACGTTGATGAAAAAATTGCATACTTTTTAATTTTCAAAAATATTATCTACAGTTTTTTGCAAATTTAATTTAAATAATTTGTTTAAATATAATCACGAACAATAAGTTAAAAAGCCCGCCTTAACCTGTTTGATATTATAGAAGATTTTCTCGCACGGTGGTTGGCCGGTTCAAAGCACGCTCGGCTCAGGCGGAACCTAACAATGTGTCATGCTTTTTCGTGCGTGCAGCCGGCGTTAATCGATTTATAAGACGTTATCACGTCAAAAAAAAAACCGCGGAATTTGAAAACTGTTCAACAAGGGGCGCGAATCTGCAGGATTCGCAAGGGGGAAGGGGGTTGTGAAACGAAGCAAGTCACGTCTGGATAGGGTGCTTGTATGTTGGATACTGGCCATATGTTGGCCTATATGCATGCAATAAGAAGCGAACTTTAGAATATACAGAAAGTTTTCCGTAAGCCACAATTTTGCAAGCACAAACGGTCCCTCTCAGTGAGGGTCTTCATAATTTAGTGGGGAGGGCGGGAAGGTCAAATCCCCCCCCCCCCCCAATCCAACCCTCTGGATCTGCGACCAAGCTGTTCAACATACCCGAAATGTGTCTGTTTACAAAAAAGCATTTTAGACTACATTGCGGGGTGGATGAGAATTTCTGTTTCTATATTTAGTTTTTTTTTTTTTTTTTTAACGGTAGCTTTTTTTAGAAGAGTGAAAATGGATGTGAACAATTTTTGTAGTGAAAAACTTCTATAGGAAGGTTTGGATAGGGAGTAAATTCATGTAAGTCGTCATCGACATGGTCACGTTTTGTGTTAATTTTTTTGTATTTCAAGGATAAAACTTAATTTATTCTATTTTTAAAGCTACAAGTTTTTAATTTTATCTTTATTTTCCAAGGAAATTTTAACGTGTTTGTGTGGCACATATTGCGAGTATTGGATATTTTTTAGTAGGTAGTTAATCGAGGTTATGTTTTTTTTTCTTTTTTTTTATTTATTTACTATGTGAACTTCAAATGTAAGATTATTGATTTATTAGAGATAATGTTGATTATCTGTAGATTTTAGTTGATAATTTTTTATTCTTTCAATGAAAAAACTTCATTTCTTCTAGTTTTAAAGTTATTATTGGTAGGGGCAAAACTTATGGGTTCGCGTCACCAACATGCTAGTCATATATAACCAAAATCATTTTCTTGCGTACATTTGACGTATAAATTATTTCATATTACACATTTAAAAACAAAATTTTAAGTTTTCACTTCTGTCGACAGTACTCATGGGGCGTGAAACGCCCAAGTTAATTTTGCGTTACAACTTTATCTTCATTTCTTCGCCATTCAATGTTATGGTCGCTGCTCAGATTTCGCAGTTGCTCGATGCCTGACGAAACTCCTGCTGCGCGGCGGTTTTCTCAACCTCGAGCACGTTCCATCGCGGTTTTCAGAACGCGTTATCGCGCACAGACTCGCAAGAAACAGTCAGTTGGAACTCTTCCGCGTTAACAGAGGCAGAGCACTGCAAGAGTGCCCCTTCCCCGGGCAAACATTATCATGATTAGGGACCGGAAAACTTCGCTGATTCAATTACCTCTAGGATAGCCTCGATTATCCTCTGCATTTCTCAAGTAAACACGCGTGTTCATTGGGTGGCCAAATTGTGAGGCATCTCCACTGGGGTGGCTTGTGATTCGACGCTTCTTTGGTCAATCGTCTCTCATCGGCCCAGTGAGTTCCAGTGAAACTGCGAGCCAATAGCAGAACCAGCAGAAATGTACACAAGTTTGAATTTCAGCCAATCACGAAATGAATCCGCGAATTATTCCGGTCTCTATTCATAAAGCGGTATGATGTATAGGAAATAAACTATTAAGTAGGTTTTTTGATGTGAAACATCTTGGCTCTCGGTATATGGACATTTGGTGGGAATAATTTCGTGACTGGAACGGAAATGTGAAACCACTATGCTACCATCTGTAGCGGATATCGCGAACCAAAGTTAGCAAAGCCAAACGAAAACTTCATATAATTAACTATTTAATGAATTTTTTTTAATTAAATGGGCAGATTTTATTAAAATTCCTTTTCGAAAACAAGTACTTCCAAAGATGGGGTATAGTAATTTTTTTTCAAGTCTTTTTCGCTTTTAGCGAATAACTCGATAGTCGACGTGCTGCACGGGCAACGAGTTCTATGTGTGTTTCGCGTAAAGAAATGTAGTTGAAAACACAATTTCCATGTACATTTATCACTATCTTCATTATTTAAAAAGAATTCATCGGTAAATTACGTGTCCGAGATTCGTACGACAATCGTATTTGCAACTTGAGAGCACATGAATTTGCTCGTTACCGAGGTTATATGTAGAGACTGGAAAAATTCGCGAGTTCAGTGACCTTCAGGTTAGACTCCACGATCTTCTGTCTGCTTGGGCAAACGGAGCACGTTCATTGGGTGCTGAATTTTGAGGCGTTTCAAGTGGGTAACTTGTTATTGGATAATTTCTTTGATTGATGGTCTCTAATTGGCCAAGAGTCCTACATATTAACAGTGAACCAATAGCAGAAGAAGCACAACGATATGATTATTTGAATTTTGGACTGCCACCACTTAGCCTAAAATCGTTCAGCCTAATACCCTCTCTGAAACACTATTCAGCCTAAAGTCACACAGCCTAAAGTCATTAAGCCTAAAATCACTAAGCCTAAAGTAACATAGCCTATAGTCACTCAGCCTACAGTCACTCAGCCTAAAATACATCCAGCCTAATTTTAGGCTGAAAAATTTTAGGCTCAGTGACGTGTACTCTGAATTTTAGCATATCACGAAATGAATCCGCGAAATTTTCCTGTCTCTAGTTATATGTATGTTACACATCACTGGCGAGTACTGAACGAATTGATCACAGTTTCTTCTTCTTAACGAATATCAACTGATTTATTATATTCATGGAAGGGCTAGCATTCTTTACGTTAGTTATTAAGTTTTTTTTAATTGTTTTCTATAGCGTGGTTTTAATATTTTACTTTTTCGTAATATGTAAAAGAACACGAACAAAATTGAAAACCATCCTAGTGCTGAATTTTATTCGTGTGAAAATTAATAAATAAATGTGGTCGGTATTGTGCTAGAAGCACTTATCATCTCGCCTCACTAACGCATTTACACCCCTGACTAGGCGGGCCCCTGAATTGGCTTGCGGAATAGACTTCAAGCTCATAATTAGGGACACATGTATTTCGCGAATACATTTCGTGTCAAGGTATTTCACAAAATACTGTAGCTTTTCTCCTGTGGTTATTGGCTGAGGTCGGTGAGAGGTGTCGTCCCGCTCTTGACGGGGCCAATGAGAATGTGGTCACCGTACTGCTGCACCCTCTCAATTTGACATGACTAGAGACCCGTGAATTTCGCGGATTCATTTCGTGTTATGCTAAAATTCGAATAATTATATCTTAGTGCTGCTTCTTTCATTGGTTCTCTGTTCTTCTGGAGGACTGAGGGCCAATTAGAGACCGTCACTCATAGAAATGTCGAATCACAGGCCACCCAGTCGAGACGACTCACAAGTCCACAGCCAACAAACAGTTGGAATTTGCCCGAGTGTGTAGAGGATATTGAAGTCTATCCTGGAGGTCATTGAACCCGCGAAATTCACGGGTCTCTAGCCATGACTCTTAGAAAAAGCTGCAGTGTTATGTGAAATACCTTGATTTGATTTTAATAGAAAGGAATTATTATTCATAGCAAAATTTACTAAGAGGAGACGGCAGGGGAGAGGTAGAAATGACGTAGCAGCGATTCTACGGAATTCTTGTAACGTTGCTTATGATTGTTTACTCCGCAGTTTTCTTAACGGGTAACGATTGACGCTACCATATTTATTTTATTTAATTTAAAATATCTGAAATTTTTTTATCGTGTGAGAAAGAATTATTGATTTGTGCAATTAAATTTATTAGCTTCAATAAGATTTATGTTGATAGTAAGATTGAAAATTTAAAAGAGACGTATTGACTTAAGAAGTCATTTTTATACGTGTAATTTATTTTTGGTATTGAACACTGTTTTAAAAAATGTCAATAACATTTATAGACTTTTATAAGTGGAATTTATGTTCGATTATAGTAATTTTTTTTTCTTGGTCGTTTCATTTTATTCAGCTGGAGTTCGTGATTTAACATCATGCCTAAGAATAATAAAAAAAAGTCAGAAGCAGATAAGCGGTATTACCAAAGGCAATGTGGGAATAAACGGCCAAAAGAGGCGACAAAAAGTGGCTGTGAACGGATGTGAGAGTACAGGGGGAGAAAAAAAAAAGGATTTTTTTTTTTTCACTTATATCATACCCGCGTCCTTACTATTTTTAATAATTTTCTCGTGATCAGTATATATATATATATAATCTCTATGTATGCCTAATAAGTAGAGACCTGAAAAATTCGCGGGTTCATTTCGTGTTATGCTAAAATTCAAATAATTATACCTTAGTGCTGCTTCTGCCATTAGTCCACTGTTAATCTGGAGGACTGAGGGCCAATTAGAGACCCTCACTCGTAGAAGTGTCGAATCACAGCCCACCCAGTCGAGACGACTCACAAGTCAGCAGCCAATGAACAGTTGGCATTTGCCCGAGTGTGTAGAGGATATTGGAGTCTGTCCTGGAGGTCTTTGAACCCGCGAATTTTTCCGGTCTCTAATTATAAGCAAGAAGTTTCATTTCTGTCGTGCGTGAACTAAATCAACGGATTTTTTTATTTTTTTTTAACAAATTACAATTATCAAGCGTGAGGTTTATGTTGGTTCGACAGCCACGGTGATGGGAGGGGGGGGGGGGGGTATGGAAGTAGGGAAACCAGTTTTGTTCCGGCAGCGACTGTACCCGGCCATTCTGCATGTCCGGCGCACATAAGCCCATCGCCCCGCGCAGGTGCGCCATTATTCAAAAATATTCTCTCTCCTGCAACTCTTGCGCGCGCGCACACACAAAAACAAACACACAACACTTCTCGCAACACGCCACCTGGCAGACTTGCAGCAGAATAGTTTCCCTTGAAGGGCTTAGACTTTAAGGGCCCCGTCTACCCGAGCACACACACAAAAACCGTGTGCAGAGCTTCAGGAAAAAAGATAATTGGTTGTCTCTAAAGTCGGTTTACGGACGATAGTTTAACGTGACAACGTCATAACAAAACAATGATGAAATGATTGCATACTTTTATGAATAAAATTGAATCATTTTTATTGAATTATCACTATTTTGTATGGATACAAAGAAGGAGTGAAATGAAATCTACAATTTAATTGATCAATTTACTTTTATTTGCACTCATTAATTCAAATATGTTTATTACTTTAACGAAGAGTTTATTTTAACTTTAACATTTATACATATTTGCTATTTAACTTCATCCAATCTGTGTTATTCTGTTAAAGATTGGATGATGATAGGAAAAGTAGGAAACTAATGGGAGTGTTTCAAGTTTAATGTGCCTCGAAAAAGTCAAATCGATGGTCGTTCCAATCGAGTGGAAGAGAGATATATGCGGCGCAAGCGTACACTGAGCGTAACGGGACACAGCGTAACGGCACAATGTACGTTACGGGACACTTTTTCATGCGTACAGCCGGCGTACATCGATTTATTAGACGTTGACACGTCAAAAAAAAAAACAGCTGGGCAATCGTTGGCTCGCGGTCGTATAGGGGCGTGTCCAGATAACTGCGGTCCAATCACGAACACAAGTGCTAGAGTGTGAAGGTTTGCCTTCTAGCGCGCGACTTAATGAGTGAGCGAAATTTCCGTGTTGTTTTGGAAACGAAGACTAGAAAAAAAAATGGTTCAGAGGATTCCTCCTCCGCCACATACAACGCACCGCACCACAACTCGCTTCTGATCTGCGAGTTTTTGGGCGAAAAACAGGTTCCCGTCAGTCCACATCCAGAAACGCTCCAAATAATTCAATCAACCTCGGGACAAGTGCGCGTCGCTGGTCAAGGAGAGTATTTTGAAGGAGCATATTTTCAAAGTTAATCCACGTATGTTACTTTGTTCGTAATAAAATTATTCACCGTTTTTTCTTCGGCCCACACTCACTAGGCTATTACCTTTGAATATATATACTGTATAGAAGTCGCTAGTGGATAGGATTTACTCTACGTTTTTCAGAAGCGTATGATGAGCAGCTTGGGAACTTCACCGCTGTAGTGCGCTGGCGTAACGCCCTGTATCGTCTTAGTTGTTATTTACACGTTAGAGTGCAGCACTGTCGCCCGCTGTCATTCCCCGCACCCCCCACCTATCATTCACTGCAACTCAAGTTCGTTCAACGGGAGGGGGAAGGGGTGTTTGAAGAGTTCGACACTTGTCCGCTAGGGACCACCACAAGTCGATGCCCTAGAGATGGTGGCGATTGCGGCGGTGAATTAACCTATTACCTCAAAACCGCATTAGAAATTTTAACCTGGGCTGGCGACTTCTATACAGTATATATATTCAAAGGTATTACGCCTAAAAATACTCTACAGTAGCACTACGAAATGCATAGCTACACAGTTATACAAAACATTGACGAACTTAAGGTTAGTATAGATCTGGAGTATATTTAAAAATACCTATGTATATTTTTTTTCAACTCTCATAAAATAAATCTTGTGCGTGAGTGCATCAGTCCACCTGCCGTATTTTGACAAATGTAAACATTTGAAAATAATTTAAGGAATCTTACTTTAGCTTTTTTATATATTTGGAAGTTAAAAAGAGCAATTCAATAAAAAATAAAATGGTTTTATAAAAAAAATATACACCAAAGAGTAAAAAAAAAAGTATAATACTCAACGGAAAAGTAGAGTGACCTACACAAGTAGGCCTGCATATTGTGTTTCATACAGCCCGGTATTTTATAGTTAAGAATTTTCTTTTTTTTTTGACGTGACAACGTCTAATAAATCGATGAACGCCGGCTACACGCTCGAAAAAGTGTCCCGTTACGCACATTCTCCCGCTACGCTGTGTCCCGTTACACTCATTGTACGTTTGCGCCGCATCTATCTCTCGTCCTATCGATTGCAACAACCATCGATTTGACTTTTTCGAGGCACATTTAACTTGAAACACTCCCATTCGTTTCCTACTTTTCCTATCACCGTCCTATCCTTAACGGAATAACACAGTTTGGAAGAAGTTAAATAGCAAACATGTATAAAAGTTATAGTTAAAAAAATCTCTTTGTTAAAGTAATAAACTTATTTGAATTAATGAGTGCAAATAAAAGTAAATTTATCAATTAAATTGTATATTTTTTCATTTCACTCCTGATTTGTGTCCATGCAAAATAGTGATAATTCAATAAAAATTATTCAATTTTATTCATAAAAGTATGCAATCATTTCATGAATGTTTTGTTATGACGTTGTCACGTTAAACTATCGTCCGTAAACCGACTTTAAAGACAACCAAATTTTTTTAGGGGGGGGAAGTAAGGAGAGGGCGGACAATCTCCGTGGTGGCCCTTCCCTTGCAGTACTGCCTCGACCGCCACTGCTTCCCCGCCCGCCTAGTTGTCATTCCGCGCCGCAGCCGCGCGCGCCAGCAGAGAGAGGCCTTAAGATCTCGATAAACGCGCGCAACGCGCCTCCTCGCATACGATTAGGGCCTCCGCCGGGGCGTGTTCGCGCATGCGCGGGTGTTCGGTGACGTCACCCCAAGTGTTAGCGTGTTGAAGAGGGGGTGGGGGGGGGGTCGTTGGGCGCACAACCTCGCCGCGTCCAGTCTTAGCGAGTTCGAGACCTCCCCGCCTACCTACCCGGACACACAATACGACGTGCAGAGCTTCAGTTGGGGGGGGGGGGGGGGGGGGGGGCGCACCAGAACGCCGAAATACCACAACGCCGAAATGCCAAACTGACCACAACGCCGACAGCTAGAAAACTGCTTGTGTACCACAACGCCGAATTACCACAACGCCGAAATACACTAACGCCGAAAAATGTCATTGCAGGACTGCCACAAAGGTTAGGTTAGGTTGGACTAGGTTAGGTTAGACTACGATAGGCTAGGTTAGGTTATAGGCTAGGTTAAGTTAGGTTAGGTTATATTACGCTAGGTTAGGTTAGGTAAGGTTAGGTTTGATTGTGGTATTTCGGCGTTAAGGTACATTTAAGAAACACACACAAATTCGTTCAGTTGTTATTTCGGCGTTGTGGTACACAGCAAGTTTCTACCTGTCGGCGTTGTGGTCAATTTTGACATTCGGCGTTATGGTATTTCTGCGTTGTGGTAACGACCCCTTCAGTTGTGGGGAGGGGGTGGGCACACACACACACATTGTGCGCATGAAGTCCACGTATGTCGCAAGAAGAACTTCTCGCCCTTTTAGATGTAGGTAGAGATAAACTAATTTTCAATTTCGATCAAACTATCCACATAAAAAGAAATGAATGGTAATTATAAACTCCGTTGCACAATTTAACAACTCTTTTCTGCAGGAAATAAATAAATTGTAGATTCTTCAAATTTAAATAAAAGAAATATGGTAGAGTCAATCGTCAGCCGTTAACGGAAAACTGGGGAGTAGACGAACACAAGCAGAGTTTCGAAAATTCCGTGGCATCGCTTTTTACGTCATTCTACCTCTCCTCTGCCGTCTCCTCAACTGGCCGTTACAACTAGCATATATCTTTCTTAGAGACAGGAAAAATTCCCGGGTTCATTTCATGATATGCTAAAATTCAAATAATTATACCGTTGTGCTGCTTCTAATATTGGTTCACTGTTAATATGTAGGACTCTTGGCCAATTAGAGACCATCAGTCAAAGAAGTATCCAATCACAAGTTACCCACTTGAGACGCCTAGAAAATTCAGCACCCAATGAACAGGCGCCTTTTGCCCAAGTAGGCGGAGGATCGTGGAGTCTATCATGAAGGTCACTGAACTCGCGAATTTTTCCAGTCTCTAATCATGCTTTTTCTTTAATCTTCCCATTCGACCGTTAACTGCATGAGTTGGAGTGGCGTAGCCACTGAGCACTCCCCTCCTCTACCGGTTCCCCCACCCCGTACCTGACTATCCCCCTTCTGTGGTCGGAATTTTCGTAACGCTCGAAAATAGTTGCCCCTCAGTAAAGAAATTTCACTTCCAAATAACTGCTGCTCGGGTTATCCTGTCCTGAATGTGAAACATAAATTTCCAATTCACCACAGAAAACAATTTTTTTTTTGTACTTTTACTACTGGTTTCCTTTGGAAACCAGTTGCCAAGATATAGTTTGTAATGCCACAAGAAATATATTAGATATAATTCTACACAACACATGGCTATGATTATTTTTCCACATATGAAATACTGTACGTATTTCGAGAAAATACTGAGTATTTCTAATAAAAATTAGCGCATACTTTTATGATTTAAAGGATGTTCCATTCAAGCATAAACTATTTAAACTATGGTTTTAAATAATTTTAATTCATTAGGTTTTTATTATGATCATTAATGTGCGCAGTTAATACTGGAAAGCTATTCAGGGAACGGTTTACAAATGACTTTAACTATTGGAGGTACTGGGACAAAACAAAGTTAATATGAAGGGGTTAGAATCCGAACTAGGTATTACTTTAAACACTAATTTGTAGTGATACAGTTATTTGTTTTAATGTAACTGTAAAAACCTACATACATCTGTAATTATATTTAAATATATCTGTTCCCTTTAAAAAAAATACAGTGTAAGACTCGGACGAACAAAACGATGCGATACTTAATAATCTCAGAGAAGTTTCAGCTGTATCAGAAGACAAGACACACTATTCTGACAGCTCTACTGGCGAATAAGTAAATCCTGAATATTTCGCGTTTTCATTTACCGATACGCTAAAAAAATCATCTGGAGGAATCTGGGCCAAAATGAAACACTTAAAAAACAAAGCTGTGATAAAACCACAGGATTTCCAAAACAGTGATGTGTTTCTGTTAGTTGTGTTATAAGTAGAGACTGGAAAATTTCGTGAGTTCAATGACCTTCAGGATAGACTCCACGAACCTCTGCCTACTTGGGCGATCGGCGCCTGTTCATTGGGTGCTGAATTTTGAGACGTCTCAAGTTGGTAATTTGTGATTGGATACTTCTTTTGATTGATGGTCTCTGATTGGCTGAGAGTCCTTTCATATTAACAGTGAACCAATAGCAGAAGCAGCACAACGGTATAATTGTTTGAATTTTAACGTATCACGAAATGAATACGCGTATTTTTCGCGGTCTCTAGTTATGAGCAGAGACTGGAAAAATTCGCGGGTTCAATGACCTCCAGGATAGACTCCACTATCCTCTACACACTCGGGCAAATGCCAACTGTTCTTTGGCTGCTGACTTGTGAGTCGTCTCGACTGGGTGGCATGTGATTCGACACTTCTATGAGTGAGGGTCTCTAATTGTCCCTCAGTCCTCCAGATTAACAGTGAACCAATGACAGTAGCAGCACTAAGGTAAAATTATTTGAATTTTAGCATAACACGAAATGAACCCGCGAATTTTTCAGGTCTCTAGTTATGAGGAAGTAGCGTTCTCCCTCACTGACCTCCTAGAGGAATATTTTCTCGCGTGTCCCACTGGGTAAAGTTGATGAGGATTGCGGGTGTGAGATGGTGGAATGGAGAAAGGGGGGAGAGGGGAAGTGGAGTTCTTGGAAGCCAAGAGGCGGCGTTGCCACATGCAAAATAGCTACGTCGCACTCGCAGCCGCTTCCTGCTGGTAATGGGCATGCCGGGTGCCACAACCCCCCCCCCCCCCCCTTCACCAAGAGGTCGCGAAGCCGCGAGGGGCATGCCTGATAAGGTTTGCCCCTCCCTTCCGCACTCGGTGGGTGTGTCTCAGGAATGAGACACGTGCTCTTTCCCCCTTCCCCCCCCCCCTCCTCATGTATCACTCGGTGTCTCTTGCTGTGAGGTCGAAACCTTCCGTTCTCTCCTTTGAATATATATACTGTATAGAAGTCGTGAGTGGATAGGATTTACTCTACGTTTTTCAGGAGCGTATGATGACCAGCTTGGTAACTTCACCGCTGCAGTGCGCTGCCGTAACGCCCTGTATCGTCTTAGTTGTTATTTACACGTTAGAGCGCAGCGCTGTCGCCCGCTGTCATTCCACGCACCCCTCATCAATCATTCACTGCAGCTCAAGGGTCGTTACACAGGAGGGGGAAGGGGTGTCTGAAGAGTTCGACACTTGTCCGCTAGGGACCGCCACAAGTAGATGGCCCTAGAGATGGTGGCGATTGCGGCGGTGAATTAACCAACTACCTCAAAACCGTATTAGAAATTTTAACCTGGGCTGGCGACTTCTATACAGTATATATATTCAAAGGTTCTCTCCACACCAACTCAGCCGCGCACACTCGAGATGTGTGAATGTATTACGTCTACATGCATGTATGATTTACTGTAAGAAAATGTATTGGTGTATATTTTAACTATTGGAGGTATTGGGACGAAACAAAGTTACATGAACGGGTTTGGAATCCGAACTAGGCATTACTTTGAACACTACCTTGTAGTGATACAGTTAGTTGTTTTAATGTTAGTGTAAACACCTACAATTTCGATGAAAACTATCCACATAAAAAAATGAATGCCAATTATGAACTCCATTACACAATTCAACAACTCTTTTCCAATAGTAAGAATAAATAAATTGAGTATTATTTAAATAAAATTAAAAGAAATATGGCAGCGTCAATCGTCAGCCGTTGCGAAAATCTGAGAATTAGATAAATACAAGCAGCGTCACGAGAATTCAGTAGCATCGCTGCTGCGTCATTTCTACCTCTCCCCTGCCGTCTCACCACCTCACCTTAGTTGTCTTATTCTATTATCTTGATAAAAAACAGGAGTGTACTTTGCATCATCATTATATTTATTTAATTATTTTTGTCTTCGTTATTTTTTTACGTAAATGGTTAGGTTATTAAATATGGTTTAAAATATTTATAATACCATTAGTTAGATTTTAAAAAAGGTCCTTTTATAATATCGCACCCTGAGTACAAGACTATCGTAACTCAAAAATCAGTGCCATACTATCACAACTCAGATGCCATAGTCTTGCACATATTCTTACATAATGTTTTCCAGGGCGCAACACTACATTATTTGCCATAAGTCCCGTAAAAGTAAATATAATATTGCGATAGTCTTGCAGTGCCTAGATAATGATATTTTCCTGCTTATGGTAAACATATCTCATAAACTCAATTTTTTGAGTTACGATAGTCTTGTACTCAGGGTGCGATATGCCTATAATATATTATACTTTAGGTAGCTCATGTTTCATATTTGTACTGATATGTTAATTCGGTTTTTTTATTTAAATGTATTTGTGACAATTTTTAGTTATGTCTAGGCTATAATATTTATCAGGTTTATTTTGCATGCGCCTAGCTAGTAAAGACGTACGTGGTTAAGTGTCAGACAAGGCGGTGCGCCTTAACTTAGCCACTTAAAATAAGGCAATAAATAAATAAATGTTAGTTTTCAGGAAATGTTACTGAAATTTATAGTTATAATTTCTAAAACACTTGCACAGTAACACACAATATTTATCAACTTTTTTTTTAATGTGTAACATCTTATCTTACGCGTATGGCATTGGTAGGAGTCATTATGGGAATGGATCGGAAGTCGCATATGGAACGGAAGTGTGTAACCGAGTTGCTGCCATCTGTTTAGTGGATTTTAAACAAGATGGGCAGTGTTTCGATGAAATTCCTTGTCTAAAAATCAGGTCCAAATCCTAGTCTAGGTGCACGTTGTTTAAAGTCTTTTTCGCTTTTGTCGGAGACGTTTTCGTTACATGGTTAAACGTTTGGCTCTGCAAATCGAATGATTCAATAATCCACGTAGCTAACTACGTGTGATACGCGTAAAGAAATGTTGTTAATAACATAATTTTGCTATATTTATCACGCTGGACTTTATTTTAAAGAATTCTACATGAGAACACAAGAATTTGCTTGTTACACATACATCTCTGGTGAGTACCTACTGAAAGACAAGCTTACAGGTTATTATTATTTTATTTATTTTATCTATCTTAGGGCTGAATTAAAATCTGGTAGTAATTTTTATTTATTGTATGATGGGTAACATCGGTAAAATAACATCCTTTTTTTCTTTGGAAAATTACGCTGGTGTACATGTTTCTATAATTCATAATATAAAAAAAAAAATTAGAAAGCAATTTTGCACTTCGAATGACAGCATGGAAGGTTCCGTATATTGCTACGGTTATCATACGTTTAATAGTTACGGTTTTCTCCACAGGCATGGGGGGGGGGGGGGGAGAGTCCACAATTTTCCTGGTAAACCCCCCCCCCCCCCCCCAACTAAACGTCCCACCCTCCCATGGTCTCATGTGCAACCCGAGGTGTTATTTTACTTCATGCTGGTGCACTTCAGCAAAAGTCTATCAGAAGTAACATTAATTTAGTAAAGAAAACAGCAATTTTTAAAAACAGTTTTTGAGTTTTTAGAATATGAACCTACATTTGGTTTTAAAATTATAGGTACTACATGTTCGTAATTTAACACAAGTAATGTCTAAAATTACACAAACTGTGTGTGTGTGTGAGTTTTTTTTTTTTTTTAATTACACGACGGAAAAATATGTTAAAAAAATTACGTTCACACTTAATGTGTATATTTACACGAATATTTTTTACAAAGAATTAGATAATTTTTTTTTCGATTTGAAGTCCATCAAATAAACACTTAATTGTTAAAAAAAAAATTACGAACAATTAGTTATAGTTGAATTATAGATATGTTTAAAAGTATAAAAAAAATAATAATTTAAGATGCTACTCTCTTGGGATTTTCCTCCGTGTCGTGTTATCCTTCGCCCCCAGGGAACAAATGTGCACGTTGTACGAGC
This sequence comes from Bacillus rossius redtenbacheri, assembly GCF_032445375.1. Taxonomy (NCBI): domain Eukaryota; kingdom Metazoa; phylum Arthropoda; class Insecta; order Phasmatodea; family Bacillidae; genus Bacillus; species Bacillus rossius. The sequence continues at coordinate 17,737,135 of NC_086345.1, forward strand.
TCATTACTCATAACACCTGCTCCTTCTCCGTCTCTCTCTCTTCTCCTGAGCCTGAGAAGCTCACGTTCGTGGACCTGGAGTCGTGACCATTACAAGTATTTTAAATATGGAGGACACCGTTGTTACGATTGCCGTGTTGGATGAGGTGGAGGGGGGGGGGGGTGGTAGCCCGGGTTGAAAAAAAAAGAGGGGGGGAGGGGGGGAGAACGACTCCTCCCGGCTCTGGCTGGCTTCTCTTTTTCTCAGCGCTACATCACCTGGGCCAGCCCCGGAGGTTTCGCCCCGCGGTTGTTGCCACGGGTGAGTGGAAGCTCTCGTACACCCACGCGAAATCGTCACGATCTCTTCGAGCGTAGCGGAGCCGAAAAAATTTTTTAAATTTTTCATCCACAGTTCCCCGTCGAAATGCCTTCTTTTTTTTTATTTCAAAGTGGTTTCTTTCGAAGTTTCGTGCGTGATGAATTTGCGATACGGCCGGTGGCGACTCGTTCATATTCCGGAAGAACGTCGCGTTTTCGGCTGGGTGTACGTTAAAAAAAAAAATTATGAACGGGTTGCGGGCACCTCGGGGGCCGTTCCGAGATTAGAAACAAGGAGTACCCGCTGTGAGACCAAACTTTAAACTCGTGTAAACCCCCTTCCTTACCTCCTTCCTCCACCAACCCGTCCCCTTCACCCCCATTTACTTCTTCTCGTTGTTGCGATGGCTCGGCGAGATAGGGTCGGCGAGAGAAACAGGTCCATCTGCAGCCTCTCTCTCTCTCTTTCTCCGTCTTATTACTACCTCCTTATTCCTGCCTCGTGTTTACTTTTTATCATCCCCCCCCCCACGAAAAAGAGAGAGAGAGATAGAGATAGAAAGTAAAAAATAAATAAACTAAATAAAACATTCCCTCCTCCTCCGCGCTCCTAATAACATTACGTGCACCCGCGTCAGGGCAATCGCATGTTCCCAGATATCATATTAAAGTTGGGCCCGCCTAGTCAAGGGTGTATCTGTGTTAGTGAGGTTGGATGATAAGCGCGACGTTCGCTGGTGCTTCTAGCGCGGTGTATCCTCTGTGGACTGGCGCGCTGTCTTCTCGTCGTGCATAGGTAGAGACTGGGAAAATTCGCGGATTAATTTCGTGATATGTTAAAATTCAAATAACTATAGCGTTGTGCTGCTTCTGCTATTGGTTCACTGTTAATATGAAAGGACTCTCGGCCAATTAGAGACCATCAATCAAAGAAGTATCCAATCACAAGTTACCCACTTGAGACGTCTCAAAATTCAGCATCCAATGTACAGGCACCGTTCGCCAAAGTAGGCAGAGGATCGTGGAGTCCATCCTGGAGGTCATTGAACTCGCGAATTTTTCCAGTCTCTATGCATAGGACAACTACTGTGAGATTTTAGTGATAACAATAACAGTATAATGGAGATAAAGGTGTAATGAAAGTCCCGTAAGTGTTATCAAGAATCTTTACCGGTTTGTTTCATGCCTACAAAATTACTCTTGAAACAGAGTTTTATGCATTTTCATTCACTCTTCTAAAAAAAACTTAATCCAGAAGCTAAACTAGTACTTATCCGGCCTCAGCGACTTTACTCGGATATCTTGAGCGGTTTTGCAAATCGCGTGTTGTTTTTGCAGAAGCTCTGCACACAGTATGTGTTCCCGGGTAGGCAGGGGCATTAAAGGTGGCCCCACCTTCACGGGCACACACGCAGAGCTTCAGAATAAACTACGCGATTTGTTGCCTTTTTGCGAAAAGCATTCAAAAGTACATTGAGCGTGGATGAGTAGTTCCGTTTACGTATTTCGTTTTTAAACTGTAATTTTAGAAGAGTGAAAATAGTTCAAAACGCGAGGTTTCAGAATAATATTTAGAAAACATATAACACCAACTAAAGTTTCTTGAAAGCAATCGAAGGACTTAAATAACACTTTTATCTTCAATTATCCGCCATGTAACGTTATGGTAATCGCTGAAATCTCATAGTGGCCCTATGGGATAGCAGGCACTTTACCGAAAGTCTTTGGCCGAAATTTCGGGATACGACTTTCGGGCCAGTGCCTTTCAGTATAGTGCCTGCTCGGTATAGTATCTTTCAGTCTAGTGTCATTCTGTCTAGAGCTTTCTATATAGTGCCTTTCAGTATAGTGTCTGCTCGGTCTAGTGCCTTTCAGTCTAGTGTCTTTCTGTCTAGTGCCTTTCTATATAGCGTTTTTCAGTCTAGTGTCTGCTCTGTCTAGTGCCTTTCAGTATAGTGTCTGCTCGGTCTAGTGCCTTTCAGTCTAGTGTCTTTCTGTCTAGTGCCTTTCTATATAGCGTTTTTCAGTATAGTGTCTGCTCTGTCTAGTGCCTTTCTGTCTAGTGCCTTTCTATATAGTGTCTTTCAGTATAGTGCCTGCTCGGTCTAGTGCCTTTCAGTCTAGTGTCTTTCTGTCTAGTGCCTTTCTATATAGCGTTTTTCAGTATAGTGTCTGCTCTGTCTAGTGCCTTTCTGTCTAGTGCCTTTCTATATAGTGTCTTTCAGTATAGTGCCTGCTCGGTCTAGTGCCTTTCAGTCTAGTGTCTTTCTGTCTAGTGCCTTTCGATATAGTGTCATTCAATATAGAGTATTTAGGTATAATGCCTGCTCGGTCTAGTGCCTGCTCTTCCAGATTTTTTTTAATGCATAACATCTTAGCTCTCGGTATACGCTATTTGATAGGATTAATTTCATCAATGGAACAGAATTCGATGGAACGGAGATATGTTACCACGGTGCTGCCATCTGTGGCAGATGGCGCGAACGAAAGGTCACAACATCCAGAGGTAAAACATTACAAGCATTAACATTTTAATGCATTTAAATGTATTTTATAAGTTTCCTTGTAGAAAATCAGGGACCAAAGCAGGGGACTGGTATTTTTTTTCCCAAGACTTTTTTCGCTTTTTATCGGAGCCATTTCAACATATATAATTAAAATTTTACATAGGTCTGCAATAGTCAACGTACCTGCTCCGGCAGCGAATTCTCGCGGCGGAAGCGGGAAGTACGTGTGATTCGTGTCGAGAAAATGTAGTCGATATCACAAATTTTGCGTACATGTCATCACTAGAGACCTGAAAAATTCGCGGGTTCATTACGTGCTATGCTAAAATCAAATAATTTTACATTAGTGCTGCTACTGCCATTGTTCCACTATTAATCTGGAGGACTGAGGGGCCAATTAGAGACCCTCACTCGTAGAAGTGTCGAATCACAGGCCACCCAGTCGAGACGACTCACAAGTCAACAGCCAATTTTTTTCAAAAGAATCCTAGGGTAAATTTTCGCGTGTCCGAATTTTCGCGTGTCGCAAGTGTACGTACGTACGTGCAAAAAAAAAATGATAAACGCGCTAATTCGCTCGGATACCGTGAGATTGGACGTACCACATCTCTGCGCTAGGGTCGGCGTGTTGAATGAAGCCGCTCCCGCTCCCACGTGAAGCGGAGACTTCGACGCACCAGCAGGAAGGTAGCCTGCCATCTCCGGCTGTAGCATCGGATGCACGGGACCGTGGAGGGAACACGCGCTCACGTCCGCTGTTGGCAGGACTTCCTGTCCGGCCCCGACTAGAGTCCAGGCCAAAGTCCTTCCCCCCCCCCCCTCCCCCTCCTCCCCCCTGCCCCAAAGACCCCAGGGGGAAGAACCCGTGTGAGAGAGAGAGGTCCTCTGTTTGCGATCCGTCCTGCAGCAACGCGGGAAACGACGAAAGTCGCCCCCTAAAAACCAGTCATGCCCAAACCCCCAAATGCGGACAAAAATGTCCAAGTGCCCGCCCTTGCTTAGTAGATATTTTCTACTCTTCCAACTCTTCTTCCTGAGCCATCCTTCTATTCCCGTAGCCAACCCGCATGTAATTAATGCATGAAATATTGCATCCCGCATGTAAGTGCCCAGGGTTTTCCCTGTGTCTATGCAGGTTTTACCTGGGCCCAACTTATCTAGTTTTAGTCTAGAATAGTCAGTGAGGGGAGTTAGTCATGGCGCCAATCGCTGCCATGGCTGGCCAATCCTCCTCCTAGCACACGATGCACGCACCCTCTCCCGCATGGCTAACCCCTGCATGATTAGAGCGTATAGGCTTCGGCCTGAGACGCACTTAGAGTCTGTCCCTAATCCAGACCCCTCCCAAACACACTTAGTTTTAATTTAGGTTAGGAAAAAAATAAAAAAATCTGCAGCAACGACCTAGAGATATATAGACTGCTAGTGGGAGGCCATCTTTGATTCCAATTGAATTTGACAGAATGGTGGGCAAACAGTGCTTTGTTAGCAGACGACGTACGTTGAAAGCAGAGAAGTAGCAGTGTACTAAGTTAATTATGTAATTGCATTGAATCTGAAATATTAACAGTAAAGATACAACTGAAACTCGTGATGATCGAATACGACTACAATAATAACAAACCCACACAAATCATTTAGAAGCGGTCAATATTCCATTGCAGTCGATTATTTTTAATTAATAGTATACTTAGTGATTAGATAAATTCCATGTACTGTATCAAATTACCTACACGAAATACATATATAATAGGTTCAATAACTGATCCACATATTGGTCACAAACGTTGGGTCGAAGAAGGGTTAGCTATTTTCTAGCGCATTTAATGTCGTAACTACACATCGCATCATGATGAAATTGTATTTAAAATTATATTTCACTCGTTCCATCTTTAAGTATTACTCGCAAAAACTGTAAAATTGTGAAAAACCTACATTTTTAGGGAATTTACTAGCTACTTGCATCTTTCTTCCGTAAGAACCAATGCTTTTACAGCTATGTTTTGCCCACCATTCTGTCAAATCAGCTCTCTGTCTCTCTCGCTCGGATTGTAGTTTCGCAGTATGCCGTCGACAGCAGCAATTGGCGCTGAAAGCAGGGTGTTAAGCAGTCTATATATCTCTAGGTCGTTGTTCTGCAGTGACTCGGAAACAGGGTGTCCACAAGGAAAAAATTATTTCGTACCAACTTACACTGAAAGAAATTTGTGTATATTTTACAAGGAAAATCCTTGGAAACACTGTTGCCAAGGACATTACTTGTAAAACTACAAGGTAGAGCTTTGTACCATGTGCGATTTTGCAAGGCTCTGCCTTGTAGTTTTGCAAGAAATATCCTTGGTAACAGGGTTTCCAAGAATTTCCCTTGTGAAAGTACAAAATTTTTTTTTAGAGTGTGGGCGATAAAAAAGTACTAGATTTGAAAGAAAAAAGTACTAAATTATAATTTGTTACGGTTTTTAACAATTTAGGAAGTTATTATGACATTTCAATGCTCGAACTTAAATATCACACCGCACACACGTATGTACATTCCATAGTTTTTTAAAAATAATCACGCTTAATAATAAAATATATTGGAGTTACTTTAATATTATTAATTTAAAGAAAAATGTACCAGATCTGTACTAGACCGCTAAAAAAGTTATAAAAGTACTAGATCTAGTACTAAAGTACTAACTGTGGACACCCTGCTCGGAAACGGAGGTGGATATCAGCGGCACGCGAATAGAGAACGGACCCACGTACGTACGTACGTACGTATCGGCCCGGCAGCGTCCAGCTCTTACGTTTAACGTAACTCCGTGCCGCCCAACGCGGAGGCCGAGTGTTCAGCCGCTGTGGTAGCTTGTATTCTAAATACGTTTGAAATAAAACTGTTCCAACCACAAGAATAGCGAATGTCCTTATCATTAATTTGCGGTTTTGTGTTTATTATCAATGTACATTATGCCCGTTATAAACTAGAAGCGTAATTAATATATATTTAATTAAAATTAATATTTTGTAACCTTAAAATGCAATCTCATTGTTTGCGATATTTGTTACGGTTCCGTGCACCGTGGGGGCAGCAGACGCGATAGCGAAATGTTCCGTGAGATCCGTCTCCGTCTAGAACGATCTTACGGGCGAGACTGTAGGGGAAGGGCGTACAAAATGACATACTAGTTGTAAAATCAGTCATCAAAATTTTATTCACTATTAATTTTAAACACTTTATGCGGCTTTATATTCTTTGGTTCATGCTTAATTAAAATTATAGAGATCAATTAACATATCAATAGCAAAAAAAAATATAAATAATTTTAAAAACTTGGATAGAAACCATTTTGTCCACCCTAGGCGGGTAAAATGACATACAGTACGTGGGGTGGACAAAATGGCATACCATATTTGTACTGGATATCAGTCTGGAATTATTTCGGTATGCAGAGTTCACAAATAAATCTCTTCGTCGGTTTTGGCACAACTTCACATGCTACTGAAAGTGCACCAAACATTTATGAAATACAGCTGTTTTCATCCAACCTGTGATTCCTGTGCAATGCTCAAACTGCCGGTTGGAGCTTCATCTATCAACACCGGTTTCATGATTTTTGACGTGACGTCTAATAAATCGATGAACGCCGACTGCACGCACGAAAAAGTGTCCCGTTACGCACATTTTTCCGTTTCGCTGTCCCGTTACGCTAATTTATTATTGCTCTTTGCTAACCTGAACCTCCTAGCATTGTGACCGAGTCCGTGGCGTAATTCTGTTTTCATGCATTTCAATGTAACATTTTCATTGCTCTTTGCTAACCCGTTCCTCCTAGCACTGATGCAGAGTCCGTGGCGCAAATATCTCTCTTCCACTCGATTGGAAAAACCATCGATTTGACTTTTTCAAGACACATTCAACTTGAAACACTCCCATTCGTTTCCTTCTTTTCCTATCATCGTCCTATCCTTAACAGAATATCACAGATTGGATGAAGTTAAATAGCAAACATGTATAAAAGTTATAGTTAAAATAATCTCTTCGTTAAAGTAATAAACATATTTGAATTAATGAGTGCAAATAAAAGTAAATCTATCAATTAAATTGTAGATTTCATTTCACACCTTCTTTGTATCCCAACAAAATAGTGATAATTCAATAAAAATGATTCATTTTTGTTCATAAAAGTATGCAATCATTTCATCAATGTTTTGTTATGACGTTGTCACGTTAAACTATCGTCCGTAAACCGACTTTACAGACAACCAATTTTTTCTTGGATAAATGAAGCACGGCGGGATAAAATGGCCATTTGTACTCATGCAACAAACAACTGTCACGTGAGATCCCTTTTCAGCACTAGTTGAAGCTCCAACCTGCTTACGCCCAGTATAGTAGCAAACAATTTTTGGGGTCTCTGAACTGTTGATAAAGCAAACTCATCGACGTTGTAGAGCCTATGCAGAGAAATGTTTTTGCTCTGAATTATGGCTTGCTAGGTTTAAAAAAACAATCAGTGCTACTTGCGGCTTGTTGAAGTCTTGGGCTCTTGCAACTGAAGAAGCTTCTGGTTTTCTTAAAGACATGTCCTAGTGTCTGCGTCGAAATCCAGCCAACCATTCTTTGCCTGCCATTTTCTGTTCTTCATTAAACATACATATACGTCTACCTATACGTCTGAAAATTGGTAGGCTAATGACAGAACTTCTTTCCGTGTAGATCCAAACAACTTCGTTTCCAGTAGTTCAACCAGCTCTCGTGCCGTCTCATATGTTGAAACACTTAGTACCTACCCATGCCTAAATCAATAAGGTATACAATTAAATGCGCATTAATCATGCTAACCAGCCACGAAAGTCTAGAAAATATTAATTAAGTAGATACCCATATATATTTTTTTTTGTTGGAGCTAAGACTATATTTTTTTCCAGTGCATGTCTTCTAAGAGTCGATTGTGGGACTTTAATCACTTTGGAAGCCACCAACCAGCATATATAATTTTTTTTTACAGCTTCAATAGCCTTTTCCATGGAGGATTTATCCCAACCCTGTCGGTCTGTCTTTATAGAACAGTTGCGACACATAATGTTCTATTATCTAGAAGAAAAAAAATAGGTGGGTCAAACGACATACTATGGCATTTTACCCGAACAAGCGGTATGCCATTTTGTCCGCCTTATAACCTAAAACATTAAAAAATAATAACTATAAATATTATATGAATTTTGAGATTTCAACACATTTTCTGAGTTATATAGTAAGTTTACAATGGACTCAAGTCAATAAAAATAAATGAAAGTGGAAAAAATACTTAAGTACTTTTACGGAGAAACAAAATCCACCTGAGTAAAACTCGTGACCGTAAAAATCAAACAAACAAGTGTCCACTTCACGCGGCCGAACGGACGCCACTGGCGACGCGACAGGTTGCGACAAATAACTAAATGGCCATCTACACGTCATTTTCTGAAATAATTTGTCTTTCGTTTCGGAGAAAAGCGAGTGTGCCATTTTACCCGCCTATGTCATTTTGTGCGCCTTTCCCCTACGTCGAATGGGAATCAAACCGAACTGTAGCACCGAAAGGGAAATTCGACGCATTGCATAACACATAATTGCAAGGCAAAAAAAATTATTATATTACACGCACTCTTTTTTTTATAAATCAATTTATTTTTTAAATTTAATTTATGTTTTAGTGTTTTTTGTCACATTTTCCCGATAATCTCCAAGACAACGTCTAACGTCGGTTGCACTGTTGATGCTTTCTTCATTTTCTAGCAACGGTTATTACGGTGTTAATGCTTTGTTCACTTTCGGATAGTGATAAAATATTTTAGTAATTATCTTTGACATATTTTGACACCATAGTATTGTTGGTTAAATGAATGTGAACGTGAATGACTTTAAAATCAATTTGAATCGAAATTGTAATATTTAATTTATATATCTGCCCCTTAAAGATTTAATATATTTTATGTAATAATATTTGATTACTATAGATGTTTTTAATGTGATTTTAATAAGTTTACAGGCAATGTTTTATAATAGTTTATTTTTTGGTTTCAAGCTCTTATATGAAAACTCGTTTGCATTTTCTTAAACTATACACTGTATTGACTATTTCTGTACATTCAGGTTTCCGTATTGATAGGGACCGGAAAAATTCGCGGGTTCAATGACCTCTAGGATGAACTCCATAGTTCTACGTACACTTGGTAAAATTTCAACCACTCATTGGCTGCTGTCTTGTGAGAAGTCCCATCGTAGCAGCCTGTGATTCGATAAAGCTTTGGTCAGGTGTTTCTCATTGGCCCAGAGTCATCCAGGTGAGTTGTGAGCCAATAGCAGAGGCGGCACTGAGGTATAACTATTTGTATTTAAGCCTATCGCGAAATGAATTCGCGAATTTTTCCGGTCTCTACGTATTGAATTATTAATGAAAAGGGGAATTTTGATTTAATACAATTTCTTGGGTATACGCCATTGCAATTAGTAGAGACCAGAAAAATTCGCGGATTCATTTCGTGATATGTTAAAATTCAAATAGTTATAGCGTTGTGCTGCTTCTGCCATTGGTTCACTGTTAATATGTAGGACTCTCGGCCAATCAGAAACCACCAATTAAAGAAGTATCCAATCACAAGTTACCGACTTGAGACGCCTCAAAATTCAGTACCCAATGAACAGGCGTCGTTTGCCCAAGTAGGCAGATGATCATGGAGTCTATCCTGAAGGTCATTGAACTCGCGAATTTTTCCCGTCTTTAGCAATTAGGCACTGCTTTTCATGGGAAAAATTCATAAATGCATAATAACAAATGAAAATGAAAACAATTCCCACAGAAAACAAGCCTAAATCAGCTGAAGTCAGATAGACAAACCTAACGATTTACCTAAACAGGTATCATGGACAACAAGACATCAGCACAAACGAACACATTCAAGCGTAAATATTAGACAGCACTGTTATTGTTGAAACTGACTCGTCGTTTTTGCCAGCTGTGTTCGTCTGTGCGTTGTTATCGTTATTATTATTTTTCATGATTATATTCCTTCCACGGTATTCTTGTTCGTCTGTGCGGTCGTCGTTGTGTTTTACATAAAACCTGTTTAGGTTCATCGTTTGATTTTTCTGTTTGACACCAGCTGATTTAGGCTTGTTTTCTGTGAGTTTTTTTTTTTTTTTTTTTCAATTTTTAACTTCTTATTTCGGAATTTAAGAATATCTTTGTTCCCATTAAAAACAGTCTGAAACTGCAATGACACACGTCAAAGAAATTGTATTATAAATGTAAATATCTAGCCGACATCGAATTCTGCCAAGTCGTTCGGATTCTTTTTATCGCTTTTACATATATACATACTCGTCATTCGTGTGCACGTTGCGACCTCTCGTATCCTCTTCGGGGGGGGGGGGGGGGGGGGGAAGTGCAGCTCGTATGAAAGCCTTCAATTTCCAGGTTAATGCGGGCGAGCGTTGAAAGAGATTTGGGATGAAGCGCGCACACACCTGGGAGTTCTTATCCCAGCCAGAGGAGCCCACACCAATCACGCCTCTGCCATCATCTGCGAACCTGTGTTTTGGTTCGTTTTCGTGTCGTTGGGACAATTAATTTGAATTTTCCCTCTTTCTCTTCCCCCCCCCCCCAAATCCCCCCCCCCCCCCCCCACCACCCCTCCCCGGCGGGGCATGACCAATGCGTAATTCGACTCCGGGCGCGGAGGTCTTCGAGTCGGGCGAAAGCTCCGGTGTTTAAACACGAGCGATCATTACGAGACGCGTTTCCCGCCCCCCCCCCCTCCACCCTTCTCCATCCACCCCCCCCCCCCCCCCACACACACACACACACACCACTCTCCCGTCTCCTCTCTCGCGGTGAAATAAAAGCTCGCGGTCACGCAGTAGGCGTATAATTCGTGAACCGGTGAAAAGGGGATGGGTAGACAGGAAGGGGGGGAGGGGGCGTTGGAACCAGATTTGAATCGTGTTTCGTGAAGGAATTCGTAACCTCCTCGGAAATAATGTTCTCCAACTTCGGCTGAGATCCACCGACTCCTGACAAAATGATATTTTAATTTCTAAGAGGTGTGTGTGTGTGTGTTTGTGTGTGTGTTTGTGTGTGTGTGTATATATATATAGAGGTGTGTGTGTGTGTGTGTGTGGATTACTCACAAATTTAAAATTTAAAATTATATAAATGCTGTTTTATTTGAGAAACCATTAACTTATAAAAAAGGTTATCATATTAGATTTACAAAGATATGCACAGCTTGATTATTTTTGTATTCTTTTGCAAGTTACTTAAAAGATTAAGCATTTAAAACAATGTATATATATATATATATTCTGACTGCAAAAAAAATTCGTTTTGTGAAATGAGGTAAGAACCAAATTACTACGTATTATTTGTTCCAAGCGTTTTTTTTACGACATAGTGATTGTTCAACGTTCAGTATCGGAAATTTGCCTTAGTTAAGGCAGAGACCACACATCAAGAGATTTACGAAGGTTATGTGATAGTTTGTTTAGTGAAAGTATTGTTACAGTTGTAGTAATTCAGTGCGAAACTAAATTAAAAAAAAGTACAATGGTTTCCATCTTATCCTGAACCAAAACGAATGCACAAACACCTATTGGGAACAGGGGGACACTGTAAAGTCCAACCATAATCGCTATATATATATATATATATATATATATATATATATATATAAAGTGAATGATACACAAACGCAGTAACAGGCCAAGGAAAATAAGAAATCTAATCGCGGAAAAATTAAAACAGAACGGTAGGCCTTCATTAAAAGAAATTTGATTAGACCTAACTCACTCGTATTTGAAATACAATAGAACTCTACTGAAAAGAAACTACATTCCAACCCCAGCAAGCCAATAATAAGAATAATCAATATAGAGACATTTGCATCCTATCTGAAAAAAAAAGTAGTGGTTGATCTCCCTACTAGAAAATTATCTTAAATATGAAAAAAAAAAAACTTTTTAATATATAGAAACACCACGCTCATCTCATTCGACCGCTAGCGCATGCGTTGGAGTGGCGTCGCCGCTGACGCAATCTTCACGGAAATTGCGATTTTTATATGCCATCCATTAGAAACCAGTAAAGGCGTAATCCATTATATTGTTTTAAATTTAAAATGAAGGTAGTACGATTCAGCAGTAGTATTTGAAGTCAATTCGCCCAACTAAACAATTTAAATCCGCAATTTATATGCACAGCTACAAAATATTGCATTAAAACGAACATATTAAAACGAACATAATTATTTTAATTTAAGTATTTAAATATTTATTTATGAATTATAACTAGAGACCAGAAAAATTCGCGGGTTCAATGACCTTTAGGATAGACTCCAATACCCATTACACACTCGGGAAAAATGCCAACTGTTCATTGGTTGCTGACTTGTGAGTTGTCACGACTGGGTGGCCTGTGATTCGACACTTCTACGAGTGATGGGTCTATAATTTGCCCTCAGTCCTCCAGATTAACAGTGGACCAATGGCAGAAGCAGCACTAAGGTATAATTATTTGAATTTTAGCAGAATGCGAAATGAACCCGCGAATTTTTCAAGTCTCTAATTATAACGTTATTTTTAAAATTGTAAAGAATAACTTTCGGCAGACTGCAGCACAGAAACGTCTGTTGTAATATGTAATTGTGACCTCAGTATTTCGTTAAAGTAAAATGATAACTAAAACGGAAAACTGAGCCGAGGTCTAATTAAGATATCGGCGATGGTCGAGCGCTTCCGAATTGTCCTTGAGAGCACAATCTCTTTGCTTTCTCCAACTTCTGTGTACTTGGTTCATTTGTTCGCGCGCGCCTTCTCTGTGATGATCTCGGCTCCATTGTTCAGTTGCAACACGCTTTCGGTCACGGGAAATGACAACAGCTTCTTACCAACGTAAATAACCAGTTCTGTATGGGAGACGGCAGCTAAAAAAAAAAAAAAATTATTTAAAAAAAAATGCTGGACCACTACAGTCTTGTGAGATGAAACAGATGCTCGGTTGTGAAAGGGGAATGGGTTATTAAGAGTGTGAGTGGGAATAGGAGTTGGGGGGGGGGGGGGGGTGGTCAGCACATTAAAAAAAAAAAAAAAAAACAACCGAACCTCTTTTTTTAATGGCGAGATGCCGTCTTAGAGTTCCGTGATTATATTATTTCTCACGCTACGTGCCTTGCACACACCGGCAGTTCTACCAACAACCAGCTGTGCAAAAATAATAATAATAATAATAATGACGAGGAACATCGCGAGTTTGAATAGCATGCATGTTTATATTTTATTAGCCGTATTTTTCAAGCTTGGTTGCGGCTCCGAATCGAATAAAAAAACCTTACGCGCAACACCCTACCAATTACGACTTGTTATCCACGGTCGAAACGGGGGACGATCATTAAAAGACCGCTGGAGAGAAACAGGGGCTGCGATTAAGTGAAGTAATTCCTACGTGAAGGTATTCGGAATGACATCAAACGTATTTTGCATAGGTGTATTATTTAAAATTCATTAAAAAAATTTATTTATTTTTCTCAAAATGTGATGTATTTATTCTATGGAGTCTCGCGTATACGACGCACGGAGGCGCTAAGTTACCGACCGC